>NC_090648.1:461723287-462070685 GCF_040937935.1 Hyperolius riggenbachi | reverse complement strand
TCATGGGACTTGTAGTTCCACCACAGCTGGAGTGCCAAGGTTAGCCATCACTGTACTATACAATATATGGGTACTCTATATTCTCTAAGGTATCTTTTGGTACTCGGAGTGGTCACTTTGTTCCAGGTCTTTCTCCCAGTTTTGCTCTCTATGGGCCTCATCCTCTAGGTTCCGTGCCCCTCCTCACTGTCCCTTCTTTCACATCTTTTCGTCACTGTTCACTTTCACTTTTCTTTCCCTCATCTTTTTCCTCTATTTTCATTCTTCCTTCCTCCCTTTGGCGTGGGACCATCCATACATACGCCGATCACAGCATTTGAGGAGTGCATACTTGATTTTTACCACGCTACTAGCTATTAAGCTATATGTCTGGATAATAGATCCAGCGTTTTACGTGGCAGCAGAACATACTTTTGTATCTGTCGCATCCGCCCACATGCGGACTGACAGTTTTACACATTGTTATTGTTTTTGCTTTCAACTTGCTTGGCCGCCTTGATGCATATCTTTGCACCCGCCCCCTTTCCGCCGATTGGCTGACAGCCTAGATGGTCTGGGCTGCCGCCTCTTACGCGGCTGTGGGGGCGGTATAGGTCGCCATGGCAATATCTTTGTACGCATCCATAGTACGCGGTGACGCAAGCACCGCCGCCATGACGCGTCACAAGTTGCACCCAATGGTACGATCCCACGTCACGCAGGACAGGTAGGCGGGACCTCACATGGAAGAGGGCTATTTCAATAGCCTCTTCCATCCAGCATTTGTGCACGTTTAGCCTCCGAAGAAGCAAGGCTCACCCCATTGTGAAACAGTCGTAAGGCCGTGCACCCACTGGCGCCCACAGCTGCCTCCCACCTCCGGCAGAGCACGATAAGTAATATCTACTTTCAAGTAGCTGATATGCTGTTTTTTGTGAACGATTCATCACCTTTGTTTGTACACTTGCTGCTCATTTATTAAAGCTACAGTGCCAGACTTTTTTGCTTTTTCCTTTTTTGAAAATCCATGACTTTCTTGGTCGTGGATTTTGCTGCCGCCTCTATGCACGTCAATCAGCGCGTATCTCCGCCTCTCATCCGCCCCTCTCAGTGAAGGAAGAAGACTGAGAGGGGCGGGGCAGAGGCGGCGATCTGGGCTGATTGACGCGCATAGAGGCAGAGCTAAGCTGCCTCTATGCGGAAGGAGCCCGCGATGTACCCCGTGAGTTTGGGGTGATTGAGGGGGTTTTCAGCCATGGTTCTGCTGCGTTTTAAGAGGGACAATAATGGTAATGAGGTTTTTAAAATAAAAACCTCATTTTCAGGAGACTTCAGAGTCTCTTTAAGTCTCCATCAGCTGCATGCTGGTCTGTAAATTTAATAATTCATAATTTATTTTCGAATGGGTTTCAAAAAGTCAGTGGCTCTTTGCCACATTCATGTGCCCCACGTGGTTGCAGTGTATACTTGAGTGTATGTGTCACACACGCACCTACGTTATGCCGCCAACAACGTGGGGCGCATGTATGTGAACAGAGCATGGAGTCAGCAAAGGACACCAACGGGTAAAGTATGTAGTTGCAATAGACGGACAGGGGAATGTGGCCGCAATAGAGGGACAGGGGAATGTGGCCGCAATAGAGGGAAAGGGGATGTGGCTGCAGTAAAGGGACGGGATGCGGCTGCAATAGAGGGACAGGGGATGCGGCTGCAATAGAGGGAAAGGGGATGCGGCTGCAATAGAGGGACAGGGGAAGTGGCTGCAATAGAGGGACAGGGGATGTGGCTGCAATAGAGGGAAAGGGGATGCGGCTGCAATAGAGGGACAGGGGATGCGGCTGCAATAGGGGGACGGGATGGGGCTGCAGTAAAGGGACAGGGGATGCGGCTGCATTAGAGGGACAGGGGATGCGGCTGAAATAGAGGGAAAGGGGATGCGACTGCAATAGAGGGACAGGGGATGCGGCTGCAATAGAGGGACAGGGGATGCGGCTGCAGTAGAGGGACAGGGGATGCGGCTGCAGTAGAGGGACAGGGGATGCGGCTGCAATAGAGGGAAAGGGGATGCGGCTGAAATAGAGGGAAAGGGGATGCGACTGCAATAGAGGGACAGGGGATGCGGCTGCAATAGAGGGACAGGGGATGCGGCTGCAGTAGAGGGACAGGGGATGCGGCTGCAGTAGAGGGACAGGAAATGCGGCTGCAATAGAGGGAAAGGGGATGTGGCTGCAGTAAAGGGACAGAGGATGCGGCTGCAATAGAGGGACAGGGGATGCGGCTGCAATAGAGGGACAGGGGATGTGGCTGCAATAGAGGGACAGGGAATGTGGCTGCAATAGAGGGAAAGTGGATGCGGCTGCAATAGAGGGACAGGGGGTGTGGTTGCAGTAAAGGGACAGGGGATGTGGCTGCAATAGAGGGACAGGGGATGCGGCTGCAATAGAGGACAGGGGATGCGGCTGCAATAGAGGACAGGGGATGCGGCTGCAATAGAGGACAGGGGATGCGGCTGTAATAGAGGGAAAGGGGATGCGGCTGCAATAGAGGACGGAGGATGCGGCTGCAATAGAGGACAGAGGATGCGGCTGCAATAGAGGACAGAGGATGCGGCTGCAATAGAGGGAATGGGGATGCGGCTGCAATAGAGGGACAGGGGATGCGGCTGCAATAGAGGACAGGGGATGTGGCTGCAATTCAGGAATGTGGCTTCAATAAAGGGACAGGGGATGGGGCTGCAATACAGGGGTGTCTGGCTGCAATTGAGGAATGTGACTGCAATAAAAGGGATAGGGGATGCGGCTGCAATAGAGGGAAAGGGGATGCGGCTGCAATAGAGGGACAGAGGATGTGGTTGTAATAAAAGGGACAGGGTTTTCATGAAAAGAAGCAAAAGCAATCCTGCACAAACTGCTGCACCACCAATTATGAATATAACAAAGCTTTATTGAACATTCTGTGTAAACATCATAAAAACATTTAAAACAGTTGCTATGAACAACAAATCACCACAATACAATGTTATGTGGGAACAATATCACAAATGCCTCACCTCCTATATAACAGATATACCCTAATGGCTGCCAAAGATGATATTCAAAGTGGGTTCATGGAATTGAACCCCCCATTTGGTATATTAGACCCGAGTCTGAGCCAAAAAACTATCAAGTGAAAAGAATGAACATGAACACCACCAGTAGGCAATCTCCTATAAACAACTGTGAGAGAAACTGTAAGGCTTGGTGGTGTATTCTCCACAGTCAGCATGCAACGCATGAGCTGGCGTGGAGGAGGTACACACACTAGCACCAGGAAACAGGCTATCCCTAGTATAGTGGAGGGGAGGACTGACTCCAATAGGAGATTGTGGCGCACAGAGCCGGTGCAGATCTGACAGCCACAAACAATGCTTTCGTTATAACGTCTCAGCGCAAAGTAGCGCTGAGCGCATAAACCAGAACTGAGGAGATCAGGACAGGTAGACAGAATGAACGCTTGCTAGCTAGCGGCTACTTAGCGACAGCAAGCGTCCAAAACCAGACAGACTGGAATGAGGCAGCCAATGCGCTGCGGCGATGACGTGCCTCACAAAGACAGGACAGGATAGTCAGAAAATAGCAGGATTAAGATAGATGAACGTAACACAGATAAATATACAATAAGTATGTTTTCCTAGCGTATTACAATTACAGCTATCAATGAAACTATTTGTAACGTCTGACTAACATATGTATATATCGGCAATGAACCGATATATGACATAAGCAGGAACGCTGACTAGGACTGGAGTAATACAGGGAACAGGACTCAGAAGGATTCGCTATCTCTTCGCAGAGATGAACGCAATCCACAAACAGGAACAGAACAGGATTCAGAAGGATTCGTTATCTCTTCGCAGAGATGAACGCAATCCACAAACAGGACCAGGAACAGGATAACTAGCTCAGCACGGGTGTTCACGGTACGCGCAAACTACCAAAACGTGCTGGAAAACTGACTAACTGAACACAGGAAATAAACAGTTCGTGTACGTATACATCAGCAACACTGATATATCAACGTAACACAAATACAAGGAAAATAATAAACGTGCTGGTATGCATATATATTGGCAATGAACCAATATATGATGCAAAGACCAGCAAAGTATCTTTAACAAGAAACACGATCGGGGGCTAAAGCGACAGCAAGACAGGCTTAAGCTGAAGCTATGAAAACCCAAGGAAACCCTGCAGGAAGCAGATCTTTATACTGAGGTCATCCAATGGGAGCAGACATGCAGATTCCCACACAGGTGAATGATAATCAGTCACAAGCTGACAGCAGGGAAAGACAGACAAATCTATGCAGCTTGCATGGAAAGACATCAGAACTGCCTGAGCTGCAGCACTACTTCCAGCAATAGCTGCTGCAGCAGCGATCATTACAGTACCCCCGCCTTTAAAAGCGGATTCCAGACGCTTTTCAAAACTGAAATTTCCAACAAAACAGTCTGACTGATAATTCATGATGACCGGGACAGCCCGGCAAGACCGAATTCCAGAATCAGTCCCCACAAGACTGGACCCATCAGAACCAGAACCTACAGAACCATGCCCATCAGTACTACAAGCCCCAGTGTGACACCCATCAGAACCATGATTTCCAGAAGAAAGCCCTCCGAAACTCCCTGAGCGATACCCACCGCCTTCCAGGAACAGTTCAGAAACGCCAAAGCCTTTGCAATGCCCACCGGTACTGTCTTTACCAACACAAAACCCACTGTTGAACCAGTCCAAGGCACCAGGACAAGTTTTCTCAGAGACCTCCCAGAACACCTTGAAGCTCCAAAGAGATCCCCATAGGTCAGAATGCCCCTTAGGCTCACATGGAGAACTATCAAGAACCCCTATGGAACCTAGGGCAATTCCCGAGTCAGGGCCACAAGGACAAACATCAATATCAGGGCTTTCAGGGACCAGAACCATCTCTGGGCATGCAGGCAGACTGGCAACATCAGAACATGTTCCCACTAAGGAAGCATCAGAGCACGCTAACACCTTAAACACACTTGGGCATTCTGGCACACAAAGAACATCTGGGCACACTGGCACAAGAGAAACCTCTGGGCATGTCAAGGAACTGTGAGCCTCAGGGTCAGCCAAGACAGGACCAAAACCAGGACTGGCCAAAAAAAAATCATCATGACTAGACTTCGCAACTACTGGATTTTTACACGAGAATGCAGGATCAGACTTAGATGTCGCTGATTCCAGCAAAGTCAGTAACAAATCAGATTCAGGGGCACTAACAAGACAGGACAAATCTTCTGATGTATGCACTGAACCAGATAGGGACTCCACAACTACCTCTGGACTGGACAGAGACTCATCTAATACACTGGATTGGAGCTCATGAGGCGCTGCAGAACAAGTCAGCATTGCAGCAGCCCCCACTGGACTAGGCAAAACTGAGGAATTCCCTGGACAGGAAGGGGACTCTGGAACCTCTGCCACAGCGGCCAGAGAACCAGAATCTTTCAGGATACAGGGCTGGGTTTCAGGAACACACATCAGACCGGACTGAAATTCTGAGATTTCTATTATTTTGACCAGAGAATCAGAATTATCCATGTTACAGGGCAAGACTTCTGAAACATTCAGAGGACAGGGCTGGAGTTCCTCGGCTGTTACAACACTGGAGAGGGACTCAACATTGGTTAAATCAGACTGTGTACAGGGCAAGGTATCTAACACAATTGCTGACGAGGACAATATTTCAATGGCTTCCGCTTTGCTGGGCAGAAATTCACCAAGTTTTATTAGAGCAGACTGTAATTCCAAAACAGCTGCTAGACAAGTGAATATTACTGCAACACCAACTGAGGTAAGCAGTGCCTCAGACCCTTCTGCTAGAGGGTTTGAAATATCCAAAGTACTGGGTGAAGCCTAAGACTCTGCGACCACAGCTTCACTGGACAGAATCACTGAACAGTCCATATTGCAGGGCAAAACCATGGAAGCACCTGCTGGACAGCATAATGATTCTGTGACCTGAGTTTCATTGGAGAGATCTACTGCACAATTCATGGTACAGGGCAAATTTACTGGAAGATTTTCTGAACAAGGTAATAATTCTGCGATTTCAGGTTCACATAGCAGATGCTCTGAGCTATTCATGAAACTAGAGCGAGGTGTAGAAACAGGAAGATCAAGACACAATGTTTGCGCATCTGAATCACCATTCATTTGTAAAATTGGAAAATTCAGATGCCGGGGTTCTGATGTTTCTAGACAGGATTGCTGGGACTCGGAAACTGATGTAGTGCATCTATTGGCATCTGCTGGATCAGACAGGAGTTGAACTTTATTAACACAGGTAATTTCTGCAGAAGTGTTTGCAGAGACAGGCAAGATTTTTCTGGTGTCTGTTTCACTAAACAAAGAGTCATGAGTACTGGCTAGGCTGGACTCGGAAGTCAGCAGGACCTCTGGATTCTCTGCTGAGAAATTTGCGCAGGGCAAGGTTAAGAATGTATCAGTGGCTTCTGTTTTACTGGGAAGTAACACTGAGTTATCCATGGTACAGGGTGGAGTTACAGGAACATTCACAAGACATGGCAGGGACTCAGTAACTGGAGAAGTGGGACAGTCTCCAATTGACAGTGTGTCTTCCCTGGTATCAACTGATTGAATCACATAAAAATCATCCAAAATCATTTTCCACACATCGATCAATGGAGCCACAAAGTCATACCCACACACACCAGTTTTTATTAGGTTATAGGCAGACTTAATGCATGCATTCAATACTAATTCACCTTTTGCACTGTAAAATTGACAAAATGAACTTGAATCATTCTTCCATTCATTGACCAGAGCTTCCATCTCTCCTTTCTCAAATGGAGGATTCCAAGCATACTTAACAGGCAGATCACAGTTTGCAGATATGATTGTGGCAGGGACATATATTGGGTTAATTAGCAGGTGATTGGCAGATTCCTTATTCTTAAGAATCTCTAATACCTGTAGCAAGTGTTTAACTGTAGTGTATGCAAACTTTCCTTGCTTCACAAATGAGTTGATTTGTTCAATACTCTGTAATATCTCCTCATAATCATACTCAGATAATTCTTTTAAACAAAAATCTTTATTTTCCCTAGCCAGTGATGAAAGTTCATTAGTAGTTTCATAAGTCCATTTAACTCCCCTGAAAGACAATTGCATTTCATTATCTGTTAATGGCAGAATCTCATTATAGGTCTCAGTCGCTAAGGATAACGATTCTGCAGATTGGACACGTTTCTTAGAACGTTTGCGTTTTGCCTTTGACCTTGCGGTTTTTGGTGATTTATTCAAAGCTGCAGGAAAATTATCAGTAACACTTTCTGCTTGCTGCTCATTCTTGCAAGCAATTGAAGGAGCAGCTGATTGGCCTGCTGCCAGGAGTTCATTAAGAGGAAAAGGCAATGGATCTATGCGCAACCAGTTATGGATCACAAACGCTAGAAATTCCAGCGGTCTATCTTTCAAATCGGAATGATTGAGAACATCAAATGCCCACTGGAATAATTCCCCTTTAAACAAAATATAACTTAGTTGGAGTGCCCACGTTGAAACAGGAGTCGCTTGGAGATCAGGATTGGCCAGGAACCTGGCACATTCAGAGAAAAACTCATTTTCTGTTTCAGAGCTAAGTTCTTCAAATTTCTTAAAGGAACAGGAACCATAATTAACAGTGTCATACTTTCTGGGAATCCCCCCCACAATGGGGATTGGTAATGGGGTTTTCATAATGTAAGGCTTGGTGGTGTATTCTCCACAGTCAGCATGCAACGCATGAGCTGGCGTGGAGGAGGTACACACACTAGCACCAGGAAACAGGCTATCCCTAGTATAGTGGAGGGGAGGACTGACTCCAATAGGAGATTGTGGCGCACAGAGCCGGTGCAGATCTGACAGCCACAAACAATGCTTTCGTTATAACGTCTCAGCGCAAAGTAGCGCTGAGCGCATAAACCAGAACTGAGGAGATCAGGACAGGTAGACAGAATGAACGCTTGCTAGCTAGCGGCTACTTAGCGACAGCAAGCGTCCAAAACCAGACAGACTGGAATGAGGCAGCCAATGCGCTGCGGCGATGGCGTGCCTCACAAAGACAGGACAGGACAGTCAGAAAATAGCAGGATTAAGATAGATGAACGTAACACAGATAAATATACAATAAGTATGTTTTCCTAGCGTATTACAATTACAGCTATCAATGAAACTATTTGTAACTTCTGACTAACATATGTATATATCGGCAATGAACCGATATATGACATAAGCAGGAACGCTGACTAGGACTGGAGTAATACAGGGAACAGGACTCAGAAGGATTCGCTATCTCTTCGCAGAGATGAACGCAATCCACAAACAGGAACAGAACAGGATTCAGAAGGATTCGTTATCTCTTCGCAGAGATGAACGCAATCCACAAACAGGACCAGGAACAGGATAACTAGCTCAGCACGGGTGTTCACGGTACGCGCAAACTACCAAAACGTGCTGGAAAACTGACTAACTGAACACAGGAAATAAACAGTTCGTGTACGTATATATCAGCAACACTGATATATCAACGTAACACAAATACAAGGAAAATAATAAACGTGCTGGTATGCATATATATTGGCAATGAACCAATATATGATGCAAAGACCAGCAAAGTATCTTTAACAAGAAACACGATCGGGGGCTAAAGCGACAGCAAGACAGGCTTAAGCTGAAGCTATGAAAACCCAAGGAAACCCTGCAGGAAGCAGATCTTTATACTGAGGTCATCCAATGGGAGCAGACATGCAGATTCCCACACAGGTGAATGATAATCAGTCACAAGCTGACAGCAGGGAAAGACAGACAAATCTATGCAGCTTGCATGGAAAGACATCAGAACTGCCTGAGCTGCAGCACTACTTCCAGCAATAGCTGCTGCAGCAGCGATCATTACAGAAACATCAGAAAAGGTGCTGAGATATAGCAATATGCTCATGAATCATGAGAAATGATGAATGTAAACATATATGGACAGTGCATATAGGGATCATGGATACCTGTGTGTTTAAGGAGCATACATACATAGCCCAGGATGGTAGAGAGAGGCAGCCATGGAGTAAGGGTGGAGGGAGGCACACAAGACGCTCTAAAAGTAAAAGGGACAGGGGATGCGGCTGCAATAGAAGACAGGGAATGCGGCTGCAATAGAGGACAGGGGATGCGGCTGTAATAGAGGGACAGGGGATGCGGCTGCAATAGAGGGACAGGGGATGCGGCTGCAATAGAGGGACAGGGGATGTGGCTGCAATAGAGGGACAGGGGATGCGGCTGCAATAGAGGGACAGGGGATGCGGCTGCAATAGAGGGACAAGGGATGTGGCTGCAATACAGGGACTGCGCCTGCAATAAAGGGACAGGGGATGCGGCTGCAATAGAGGACAGGGGATGCGGCTGCAATAGAGGACAGGGGATGCGGCTATAATAGAGGGACAGGGGATGCGGCTGCAATAGAAGACAGGGAATGCGGCTGCAATAGAGGACAGGGGATGCGGCTGTAATAGAGGGACAGGGGATGCGGCTGCAATAGAAGACAGGGAATGCGGCTGCAATAGAGGGAAAGGGGATGCGGCTGCAATAGAGGGACAGGGGGTGTGGTTGCAGTAAAGGGACAGGGGATGCGGCTGCAATAGAGGACAGGGGATGCGGCTGCAATAGAGGACAGGGGATGTGGCTGCAATAGAGGACAGGGGATGCGGCTGTAATAGAGGGAAAGGGGATGCGGCTGCAATAGAGGACAGGGGATGCGGCTGTAATAGAGTACAGGGGATGCGGCTGCAATAGAGGGACAGGGGATGCGGCTGCAATAGAGGACAGGGGATATGGCTGCAATAGAGCGACACGGGATGCGGCTGCAATAGAGGGACAGGGGATGCGGCTGCAATAGAGGGACAGGGGATGCGGCTGCAATAGAGGACGGAGGATGCGGCTGCAATAGAGGACAGAGGATGCGGCTGCAATAGAGGACAGAGGATGCGGCTGCAATAGAGGGAATGGGGATGCGGCTGCAATAGAGGGACAGGGGATGCGGCTGCAATAGAGGACAGGGGATGTGGCTGCAATTCAGGAATGTGGCTTCAATAAAGGGACAGGGGATGGGGCTGCAATACAGGGGTGTCTGGCTGCAATTGAGGAATGTGACTGCAATAAAAGGGATAGGGGATGCGGCTGCAATAGAGGGAAAGGGGATGCGGCTGCAATAGAGGGACAGAGGATGTGGTTGTAATAAAAGGGACAGGGTTTTCATGAAAAGAAGCAAAAGCAATCCTGCACAAACTGCTGCACCACCAATTATGAATATAACAAAGCTTTATTGAACATTCTGTGTAAACATCATAAAAACATTTAAAACAGTTGCTATGAACAACAAATCACCACAATACAATGTTATGTGGGAACAATATCACAAATGCCTCACCTCCTATATAACAGATATACCCTAATGGCTGCCAAAGATGATATTCAAAGTGGGTTCATGGAATTGAACCCCCCATTTGGTATATTAGACCCGAGTCTGAGCCAAAAAACTATCAAGTGAAAAGAATGAACATGAACACCACCAGTAGGGAATCTCCTATAAACAACTGTGAGAGAAACATCAGAAAAGGTGCTGAGATATAGCAATATGCTCATGAATCATGAGAAATGATGAATGTAAACATATATGGACAGTGCATATAGGGATCATGGATACCTGTGTGTTTAAGGAGCATACATACATAGCCCAGGATGGTAGAGAGAGGCAGCCATGGAGTAAGGGTGGAGGGAGGCACACAAGACGCTCTAAAAGTAAAAGGGACAGGGGATGCGGCTGCAATAGAAGACAGGGAATGCGGCTGCAATAGAGGACAGGGGATGCGGCTGTAATAGAGGGACAGGGGATGCGGCTGCAATAGAGGGACAGGGGATGCGGCTGCAATAGAGGGACAGGGGATGCGGCTGCAATAGAGGGACAGGGGATGTGGCTGCAATACAGGGACTGCGCCTGCAATAAAGGGACAGGGGATGCGGCTGCAATAGAGGACAGGGGATGCGGCTATAATAGAGGGACAGGGGATGCGGCTGCAATAGAAGACAGGGAATGCGGCTGCAATAGAGGACAGGGGATGCGGCTGTAATAGAGGGACAGGGGATGCGGCTGCAATAGAGGGACAGGGGATTCGGCTGCAATAGAGGGACAGGGGATGCGGCTGCAATAGAGGGACAGGGGATGTGGCTGCAATACAGGGGATGCGGCTGCAATAGAGGGACAGGGGATGCGGCTGCAATAGAGGGACAGGGGATGTGGCTGCAATACAGGGGATGCGGCTGCATTAGAGGGACAGGGGATGCGGCTGCAATAGAGGGACAGGGGATGTGGCTGCAATACAGGGACTGCGGCTGCAATAAAGGGACAGGGGATGCGGCTGCAATAGAGGACAGGGAATGCGGCTATAATAGAGGGACAGGGGATGCGGCTGCAATAGAGGGACAGGGGATGCGGCTGCAATAGAGGGACAGGGGATGTGGCTGCAATACAGGGACTGCGGCTGCAATAAAAGGACAGGGGATGCGGCTGCAATAGAGGACAGGGGATGCGGCTGCAATAGAGGGACAGGGGATGCGGCTGCAATAGAGGGACAGGGGATGCGGCTGCAATAGAGGACAGGGGGTGCGGCTGCAATAGATGACAGGGGATGCGGCTGCAATAGAGGGACAGGGGATGCGGCTGCAATAGAGGACAGGGGATGTGGCTGCAATTCAGGAATGTGGCTTCAATAAAGGGACAGGGGATGGGGCTGCAATACAGGGGTGTGTGGCTGCAATTGAGGAATGTGACTGCAATAAAAGGGATAGGGGATGCGGCTGCAATAGAGGGACAGGGGATGCGGCTGCAATAGAGGGACAGGGGATGCGGCTGCAATAGAGGGACAGGGGATGCGGCTGCAATAGAGGGACAGGGTATGGGACTGCAATAAAGGGGCAGGGGATGCGGCTGCAATACAGGGGTGTGTGGCTGCAATTGAGGAATGTGACTGCAATAAAGGGACAGGGTATGGGGCTGCAATAGAGGGACAGGGGGTGTGTGGCTGCAATAAAGGGACAGGGGATGTGGCTGCAATAGAGGGACAGGGGGTGTGTGGCTGCAATAAAGGGACAGGGGATGTGGCTGCAATAGAGGGACAGCTTGGAGATGGACCGGCCCGCCTCCTTTGCAGCACAGCAGCTTATGAAGGCATCAGTGGGAAATCCAGTCACGCCTGCCTAGTTGTCATTCATCACCATTCAGCGAGGAACAAGGATTCCCATTCCCAATCACTGCCACAGCGACAACCTCCCGTCCCTACACCTTAGCAACCGGGTCATGTGACGGCTGTCTCGAGAGAACGTGACGTCAGTGAGTGCCTGGCTGACAGTGCTGAGTAGTGTCTGTGCACAGCAGCTGCGGGGCTGCAGCTTCACCTGATCGCTGGAGAGGAGAGACATACGGGTAACTAGCGGGCTTGTGCTCTGCGCTACGTATAGCGGCTGGCGGGGGGTGTATTAGGCCGAGGGGTCTCTGTGGCTCCGGCAGATTCCTGGAAGGAGCCCTGTGTATTGTAATACCTGTGTCTGGGGAGAACCTGCATCGGGGGCTGCTGATAACACGAGGGTGGGGCGGGAAAGTTGAAAGACGTATTTAGAGCCTCAGGACTCCTGAAATAGTCCTTCTAATCTAGCTAAAGGCGTTTGGAACTTCTATTCTTCAAAAGGATGTAGAAATGTTTTAGATGCTTATTAATGATACAATATTTGGCGAAGGCGAACGAACACGTTTGATACAATTGGTAATGCTTTCAGAATTGAGCCCAATGTTTCTTATGAGGCTGGGATCTCCCTTGTGTGAAAAAAAAAAAAAAACGTGACTTTGCACACTGTAAAGTCGCATGGAAGGCTTTTTAACACCATTCAATTCCAGGCGCGATTGACCAAATTTGATTGGATCAAATTCGATTAGATCGATTAAATCTGACATGTCCAATCGCTTGTGTGATTGATTTGCATGGAAAACTAGCCAAAATCAATCACACGATCGATCAAATCCTGATCGGACATGTCGGATTTAATTGATGTAATCGAATTCGATCGATTGCGCCTGGAATTGAATGGTGTAGAGGGGGTTTTATGGCGATGCACACATTAGATTGTAAGTCTGATTTTATTTATTTATTCATTTTTATTATTATTTGTGCTGCAATATGGATGGGTTAAAAAACCGAATTCCCAACTGCATAAGATAACAATGCGTGTGTGATTCAGATAGTGTGTTAGCAGGTGCCCAGAGCTTTGTTCTTGGATTCAAAGTCGGTGCAATTTATTTGGTACCTGGAGTTGGTGGTTTCATAAGGGCCCGTTTCCACTGGCGTTTTGGATGCGAGGCGATCGCCGCATCTCCTCGCATCCCTCCGCAAGTACTTCCGGTTGTCTTCCATACAACTGGATGCGGCTTCCCGTCGGCGGTTATGGGGACTCGGGTGCGTGCTGCAGAAAACTGCAGCATGCTATCCATAATTTCCTCCGCGTCGGATTGCGCAGGTAAATTGGCGTCAATGGAGACTACTCCATTGACGTGAATTGACTGCAGTTTCCTTGCGATGCGGAGCAGTTTTCGCATTGCAACGCGTCTAGTGGAAATGGGCCCTAAACTGAGGTGTTGAAGTTGTATAATTTTTTTTTTTTTCTTTTGCCCTTCTCTTAAAGCGGACCCAAACCGAACATTTTTTTTCAATTCAAAATAGTTAGTTGCACCACTCTGACACATACAAAGATGAATAAACACTCCTTCAAGCCTATGAGCATTTCAGTGCATGCTTTTCACCCTTCTCTTTTCATAACTAGGGTTATACAGGTGGCAGCCATTAGCAATTCTTCCTTTGCCGGACACCACCTACTCCACCAGTCTGCCGGATTCTGTCCAGGCAATATGAAAGGAAGGGAGGGGTTTCTCCAATAAATGTAAAATATTTTATATTTGTCATCATGCAGCTGAAAAAAGGCTGCTATTTATTATTATAATTTAGAAAATAGATTTTTTTTCTGAAATCTTGTATTTTTAATTTGGGTCTACTTTAAGGTGGCCACACATGATACAATAAAACATTTGATCTTTGTGTTTTTCATGATAAAAATGATTGTTTTTGTATAGAAGAATTCTTTTCTTTGTTTTTCTGATATTTCTTCGTCTGTGGTGGGAAATCCTGACTTTTTGTTTAAATGAATGGGGTATGATAGATTGAAAATGTATCAATGGACTTGAGCTATATTTTCTGGAATTTTTTTTTTTTAATATATTTAAAAAAAAAAAAAAAAAAAAAAAAAAGTTTGTGGTAATTGCAGAAAAACTTAACTTTATCAGAGTAGTATAAGTGCTCCCCTTTGTACACTTTTCAACTGTTGGTTTTTATACTATATGTATATGTGGATTAAGTAAGATCATACAATCAAGATTACATTGTGTGTGTGGCCAGCTTTATCTAGATATTTAAATGTTAACCAGTTGGGCTTGTAAGGACATTCCAGGGATTGAGTAGTGTTGGGAACGCGTTTGTCCTTGATGATTAGCAATTATGGGTGTCTCTTGTGGAGGAGAAATAGCTGGGTGGAGATACTGAGATGCATTTATTAAAAATAATAATTATTTAAATCTGCAACCGTAACTTCCTTTTTTTTTTTTTTTTTTTTTTTTTTTAGTTTAGGGAATTTTGAAATTGTGAGGTGATTCTGTAAGGAGTTTTGTACTAAGTGGTGAGGAGTGTTTTTTGGTTTGTTTGGGGGTGGGGCGGCGGTGGCAGAATTGGGCTACACCAAAGTATTTTACATGTAATTTGGCTACCTCTGTGCTTTGATACAGGGCACCCCCAGGCCCGAAACATTTGTCAGCAGTGTGGACTAACTCATGGAATAAAAAGTAACTTTGTTGAAAATGGTGTGTGACCCTATCCTGGGCTTACCGAGTATCATTGTGTTTGCATCAGGGCTGTGGAGTCGGTACAAAAATCTTCCGACTCCTCGACTCCGACTCCTTAGTCTAATACGTAACAGAGATGTGGATTTTGTACAAAAATCAGCCGATTCCGACTCCTCAGTTTATGAAATCAACGACTCCGGCTCCAACTCCGACTCCACAGCCCTGGTTTGCATCACGTTGCGATGATTTTGTCCGTTGCGACACAATGGACAATATGCAAAAATACCCTCAGATTTAGAAGGGAATGATTGTTTAAAGAGTACCTGTTTGTGAAATGATCATTTAATCTTAAACCCAACCCCCATATGAAAAAGAACATCATGCCAATTGTTGCCCGAAGTCTGCTAAGAAGCATGATAGGCAGCGGTCAAGCTGGGGACAGGCCACAGCAACACAGGTGGGAATGTCTCGGTGAGGCTTTGGGCGAGTGACTGGGGCAGGGTTTAAAATGAATGACCATTTCACGGTGAACAGGTGACTCCTTTGATTACCGATTCTGTTTTAGGGGACAATAGAGTACTTGAATTTCAAATCCGAGATGAAAAACTAACTATAACAAGTCTCTCTCTAATATATCTAATCTAAAGTTTAGATAGTTTTCACAGCAAATCTAGCTGCAAAAGTTTGATTATTTCTGTAATACAATGAGGGTAGCCATGTTCTGTTTGTCACAGGCACAGAAAATCAATGGCTAGTAACACCTCCCCCTCCTCCTGCCCAGAATGAGCTCCCATAAGCCCTTGCTACTGTCTGAAAATGCCAAGGCACTCTGAAAAGCTGTGGGCGAGGCTTGTTTAGTTTATAGGGAATTAGAGTATTAAAACAAAAACAAGAAAGTATTTGGCTTGAGGAATGCCCTATAAAGTATATGAAAGGAACACAATTATGCAATGAGTAAAAGTTTATTTCGGATCCACTTTAAAGTGGATCTGAGATGACCTTTTATTCATTGCATAATTGTGTTCCTTACATATAGTTTATAGGGCATTGTTTTAATACTCTAATTCTCTATAAACTAAACAAGCCTCGCCCACAGCTTCTCCAAAACGCCAAGGCACTCAGACCCATGTAGCAAGGGCTTATGGGAGCTCAGTCTGGGCAGTAGGAGGAGGTGGTTATTAGCCAAAGATTTCAGAGGCAGAGGGGAGGGGGAGTGAATTTTTCACATTCTGAGGGGTAGAGATGCAGTTGCAGATTACCTGTGTAATGATGACAAACAGAACATGGCCGCTCTCGTATCACAGGAATAAATCGTCATATTCTGTTGAAGCTGTTTGCAGCTAGATTTGCTGTGTAAACTATCTAAACTTTCGATAAGATATATAGACAAGTTACTTGCTGTTGTTAGTTTTTCATCTCGGATCTGCTTTAAAGAGGAACTCCAGAGAAAATAATGTAATAAAAAAAATGCTTAACTTTTTACAATGATTTAGTCAGTGTTTGCTCAATGTAAAATCTTTCCTCTCCCAGATTTACATTCTGACATTTATCACATGGTGACATTTTTACTGTGGGCAGGTTATGTAGCTGCTCCTAGCTGTTTTGGCTGTTACAGACAGCTGTAAACAGCTAATTCCTGTCTGTGAACCTTGTTACATTGTGGCAGTTTGCCCAGAGTACCGCGGTCCCAGAGCTTCTTGTGGGAGGGGTTTCAGCACAAAATCAGTCATACAGCGCCCTCTGATGGTCTGTTTGTGAAATGCAATAGATTTGTCATGTAAAGGGGGTATCAGCTACTGATTGGGATAACGTTCAATTCTTGGTCGGAGTTTCTCTTTAAAGGACCACTATCGCGGAAAAAAGGCAGTTAAAATCTGAACCAACAGGTTTTGGGTCAGTCCATCTACTCAGGTTGGATTCTCAGGGTCTTCTTTGTTTTCAGCAGCATTTTCTGAACAGCAGTTGCAAAGTCTAACTAACAAAATAGTGGGCAAGTGAGTAGGAAGGCTGGCTGGTATCTTACTATTTTGGCAGTTAAATTGCTGTTCAGGAAATGCTGTTGAAAACAAAGAAAACCCTGAGAATCCTCCATGATGAGATTCTATCGCTTCTGTCAGATTTTAACTGCCTACTTTTTTGCAATGGTGGTCCTTTAAAGAACAAGAGACACCCATGCTAACCTAGAAATAAAAACACATACAGTGGAGGAAATAATTATTTGACCCCTCACTGATTTTGTAAGTTTGTCCAATGACAAAGGAATGAAAAGTCTCAGAACAGTATCATTTCAATGGTAGGTTTATTTTAACAGTGGCAGATAGCACATCAAAAGGAAAATCGAAAAAATAACCTTAAATAAAAGATAACAACTGATTTGCATTTCATTGAGTGAAATAAGTTTTTGAACCCCTACCAACCATTAAGAGTTCTGGCTCCCACAGAGTGGTTAGACACTTCTACTCAATTAGTCACCCTCCTTAAGGACACCTGTCTTAACTAGTCACCTGTATAAAAGACACCTGTCCACAGAATCAATCAATCAAGCAGACTCCAAACTCTCCAACATGGGAAAGACCAAAGAGCTGTCCAAGGATGTCAGAGACAAAATTGTAGACCTGCACAAGGCTGGAATGGGCTACAAAACCATTAGCAAGAAGCTGGGAACGAAGGTGACAACTGTTGGTGCGATTGTTCGAAAATGGAAGGAGCACAAAATGACCATCAATCGACCTCGCTCTGGGGCTCCACGCAAGATCTCACCTCGTGGGGTGTCAATGGTTCTGAGAAAGGTGAAAAAGCATCCTAGAACTACACGGGAGGAGTTAGTGAATGACCTCAAATTAGCAGGGACCACAGTCACCAAGAAAACCATTGGAAACACATTACACTGCAATGGATTAAAATCCTGCAGGGCTCGCAAGGTCCCCCTGCTCAAGAAGGCACATGTGCAGGCCCGTCTGAAGTTTGCCAATGAACACCTGAATGATTCTGTGAGTGACTGGGAGAAGGTGCTGTGGTCTGATGAGACCAAAATAGAGCTCTTTGGCATTAACTTAACTCGCTGTGTTTGGAGGAAGAAAAATGCTGCCTATGACCCCCAAAACACCGTCCCCACCGTCAAGCATGGGGGTGGAAACATTTTGCTTTGGGGGTGTTTTTCTGCTAAGGGCACAGGACAACTTAATCGCATTAACGGGAAAATGGACGGAGCCATGTATCGTGAAATCCTGAACGACAACCTCCTTCCCTCTGCCAGGAAACTGAAAATGGGTCGTGGATGGGTGTTCCAGCACGACAATGACCCAAAACATACAGCAAAGGCAACAAAGGAGTGGCTCAAGAAGAAGCACATTAAGGTCATGGAGTGGCCTAGTCAGTCTCAGGACCTTAATCCAATAGAAAACCTATGGAGGGAGCTCAAGCTCAGAGTTGCACAGAGACAGCCTCGAAACCTTAGGGATTTAGAGATGATCTGCAAAGAGGAGTGGATCAACATTCCTCCTAAAATGTGTGCAAACTTGGTCATCAATTACAAGAAACGTTTGACCTCTGTGCTTGCAAACAAGGGTTTTTCCACTAAGTATTAAGTCTTTTATTGTTAGAGGGTTCAAAAACTTATTTCACTCAATGAAATGCAAATCAGTTGCTATCTTTTATTTAAGGTTATTTTTTCGATTTTCCTTTTGATGTGCTATCTGCCACAGTTAAAATAAACCTACCATTGAAATGATACTGTTCTGAGACTTTTCATTTCTTTGTCATTGGACAAACTTACAAAATCAGTGAGGGGTCAAATAATTATTTCCTCCACTGTATATAGGTAGATAAATACTAGTTCTACTTACATAACAGATGTATTGTACAATCCATGTAATGATTTCTGTGAATTTTATAAAGGAAAAGCAGAAAATCCTATTCTAGGCAGTGGCCATCTTGCCAAGCTGATGCTGACATCATATCCTCCCTGACTCTCTTGTTTTCCCCCCTCCCTTCTCTTGCTCATTGTGTATTCATTAGCTGCCCTCCTCCGAGTCTTCAACAGTCTATAGACACTCCCACTGAGGTGTATACTAGGAACTACACTGTCTTATCCTCCAATCGCTGAGTCACCTCGGCCTTGCTTGTAAACACAAGTGAGCAGAGGCGTTTCAGATAAGAAAGCTAGGCAGGGAAATAAATGTAAGAGGAGGAATATATTACAGATAAAAAAAACTCCCAGCATTCAACTTTTTGGCACTGTTTGGCACTAGGGCCAGTGCTCCATAAACTATGTGATAACTCCAAACCATAACAGCAGAAAAAGTTTTGCAAGTTTTGAATGCAGGATTAGCATCTTTATCACTTAATACACTCAGACCAGTTGCTGTTGAAATTTGATTTTTATGGTGACAATACCGCTTTAAGTAATTAAGCTGTCAGTCATTACTTTATGAATCTGAGTAGATCCCTGAAAAGTTTTCATTCCAGATCCGCCCCCACTACTTCCAGTTACTGTAATATGTATATGTCAGTTAATATAAAGGTGGCAGAAGGGAGCTAGTGTGTTCAGGCCCTGACCACTGCACTTCTTCCCCCATTTAGGAGATCAGGAGGTTGTGTGGTGAGTTCTGGTAACTGTGTGTTTTACATCCCATGCTTAATAGATTGCTGCTCACACGCGTCATGTGACATGAGGCCGCTGTCCTGGCTAAAAGTCTCTCCTGAAGGGAGCTATTCATGAATTATGACAGGGTAGAAGACAGGAAGTCTGTGAGTTTGATGCCCTCTACTCCCTCATGGAAATGGTGACAGTCACTGGGGTGTACTGCAAGAAAAGAATGCCTTGTATGTGACAGAACATTAGACGATGCACACATGAGGCCGCACGCACGGTGCAGATGCTATAGTGGTCAATATGCCTCCCTGTAACATGGAGACCACAAAAGTGCTCTTTACTTTAGGCGACAGTGGATCTTCCAGCACTAGATGTTGTGGTCTTCCAGCACTAGAGTCCTAGAATTGAAAACTCAGCCTTTTGCTTGGCATTTGTATGCTCTTCATTGTGTTTGCACAGAGGCTCCTCCCGCATTCCAGAGATGCACTAATAAGTTAATTAGTTTCTCCAAAACTGGCCTAAAGCTAAAAGCAAACCTGAGGCTTCCTGCACACTGCAAATCCGTTTTCCGATTCAGATTTTCAATTCCGATTGTCCCTGAATACATTCAACAGAAAAACGGATCAAAAAACGCAGCGTGCAGTAAAGATTAAAAATCGGAATCGGATGTAAAAACCGATTAAAGAGCAAAATCGGAATTGTATGCAGGGAGCCTGAAGTGGGGAAAAAAACCCTTGTGATATAATGAATTGTATGTGTAGTATGGATAATGAATAGAACATCAGTAGCAAAGAAAAGTCTCATTTTTATTTTCAGTTACGGTGTATAGTTTATTTTTATAACCTATTGCATCATTCTTTTATATTTGCAGTTTACAAACCACACTCTGTATTTTAAAGAGAACCCGAGGTGGGGTTCTGGCAATGCTATCTGCACACAGAGGCTGGGTCTGCCTATACTGCCCAGCCTCTGTTGCTATACAGTTCCCCCCGCGCTCTGCTGGCCCCCATAAATCACAGCCGCATTGTTGACAAGCAGCGGGCTGTTTTTACATCTGCAGCTGTCACTCTTGCCGCTCCTCCGCCTCCTGTATAGTTCCGGTCCCCATCCCTTCCCTCCAATCAGCGGGGAGGGAAGGGACGCGGGTGGGGACCGGAGCTATGCAGGAGGCGGGGGAGCGGCGAGACTGACAGTACAGAGGTAAAGACAGCCTGCTGCGACACACTGCGTGTCAACAGCGCGGCTGTGATTTATGGGGGAAAGCAGAGCGCAGGGGGGACTTAAGGGGGGGTTGAGATAGCAACAGAGGCTGGGCAATATAAGCAGACCCAGCCTCTGTGTGCAGATAGCATTGTCAAAACCCCACCTCGGGTTCTCTTTAAGCAATAAAGCAGAGAAAGCTAACAACCCTTTGAACTTTCCTGCAGTAAAACATTCTCTAGCTGTCTCTCACGGTTTCTTGACTTGCTTTAGAAAACAGGACTGTATTCGATCAAAGTTGGGTCCAATTGCTCTAAAGCCCCATCTACACCATACAATTTTTTTTGTCCTATTCGAGTCGATTCATTGATTCGATTCAATCTGACATGTCCGATCGGGATTCGATTCAATTTGCCACATGTCGGATTGAATCAAATCAATGAATCAGTGAATGCTATTGGGGGGGACTGCCAGAAAACCTGGAGGCAGGCCAGCCCGCCCAGCAGAATGCTAGACTATCCAGCACAGAAGTCAAGCAACTCTGCATAGTCACTGCCTATTTGTGATATGCTGCACCTTTTTTGTTTTTCTGTTTGTATTAATGGAGAGGGGGCTTTGTTTAACATTTTGCTGGGAAGGTCTACTTAGACTGCTTTTAAGTTTATGTAAATTTTGCTCCACCCATGACCACACCCACATTCTCGTGCATGGCCACACCCATTTTCCATCTGGAGTGCCCAAAAGTGTCCCAGATTTCTTCGGATCCTAGCAATGCCCCTGGGCAGGACACTGTGTAAATCCCAACTAGGGCACAACTGGAGCCTCTGAATACATTGTTTTTAATAAAATGATAGTTTGCAATCTTTCCAGTGCTGCCACACAACAGTATGGCACATACTATAGAAATGGACTGATAAGGTGGGGCTGCTGTGTAATGATTTCCCACGCATGCCCCTGAGCCCAGCCTGAACTGTTGTGTAAATGAGTGGATAAATCCTGTACTGACAGCTTTATTCTGACTCCTCCACATGTCCTCTCCTTGCTACAGAGTTGGTCTCCTCAAAAGGTCACTGGACAGCAAACTGGACTGAAAAAAACAAAACAAAAAAAACTGTTATTTTGTAATAACTAATGACATTTAATTCCCTAGTGCAACAGTCTTATTAACCCCCGGAAATCAGGGATGAAGAGTCAGTACAATCAAGTCCACTGTCTCCAGGTACTCAAAAATTGCTCAGATTCCTCGACTCCAAAGCCCTGCTGGCAGTGTGTGGACACTGGAGGATGCAGTGAAAGGGGTTTTATTATGTAGGCTACGGTAGAATCCCTATATGGTGAACTCCAAGGGACCAGGAAAAGTAGTTTACTGTGTCAGAGTTTTACGATATCAGAATTGATGATACATTGCATATTTATACAGAGGCATGTGCTGGAACTTGAGAACTGAGTTTACTATATCGGAGTTTACTATTAATGTACCCATCCCTGGTTTTGGCTGTGTGTTTTTGTATGATACCGGAGTGGAAGAGGACAGGGGCACATATACCAACACTAGTGTTTGATTGTTTATAATGTATTGATGTAGATGAGTTACCAGGGCTGCAGGGTCACACAGCTTACATAGCCCGGGAACATGTCCAGCTTAAAGTTTGTCAGCAGTTTGTGCTGCAGTAGTTTTATCTGTGGGACTGGACTAGACAGGGATAGCCTTTGTTAAGCATGTGACTCGGTGAGCCATGGGCAGACTGGGAAGCTTGACCTGCATTTCTGGTGATGCTCCAGCCCTAATAAAGGCTGTTCTGATCCTTATATGTATTTTTTCCCCTGGTTGAAAGAGGAACTGTATTGAAAATAACATGATTAATAAAATTGCTTATTGTTTACTATATTCATAGATTTAATCAGTGTTTTGCCCTTTGTAAAAATCTTTCCTCTCCCTAAGGGCTCGTTTCCACTGTTGCGGTGCAGAATCGCCTGGATTCCACCGCTGATGAAATCGCATGCGGATGCGATTCCCCATGCGTTTTTTGCCGCGAATTCGCATAGGTGAGGGTATATGCGATTTTAACAATGTCACTGCCTGTGTGAATTTACATCGGTACCTATGTGAATTCGCGGCAAAAAACGCATGGGGAAAACGCATGCGATTTCCCTATTAAATACATTGCATGCGATTCGCATGCATTCCACTCTCAGGCGAATTCGTTGGCTCTTTTGTGCGTTTTTTCACCGCTCAAAAAAACGCACATCACCAACGCAACAGTGGAAACAGGCCCATTCACTTGCATACCATGTGCGAATCCGCATGCGTTGGATGCATGCGGATTCGCGATAGTGGAAACGAGCCCTGAGAGAGATTCTGAAATGTATCACTGGTGGTGCCATTTTTAGTTCTGCCAGATGATCTGTGCAGAATGTTAATTACTGAGAGCTCTATGCACAGATGTTGCTTGTTTAGCAGTTAGAAAAAGCTGGTATTTCCCACAATGCAATGAGGTTCACAGACAACAAACTGTCAGGACATTGGTTATGACCTCACACTGGTAGGGGTTTCCACCATAATATCAGCCATACAGAGCCCCCTATGATCTATTTGAGAAAAGGTAAACATTTCTCATGGGAAAGGGAGTATGAGCCACTGATTGGCATTAAGTTCAATCCTGGGTTAAAGCTCTTCTGTAACACATCACATTGAAGAACTGACTTTTCAATGTAGTGCTAATGTATACCAACTCTTGGCAGGTACTATTGCAATAAGAGATAATCTGAGTTCTTGCTTCTCTGTCAGCGGTCTTAATGTTATGGATCTATATGCACAGTATATGTGTTATGTATACACAACTGCACTAGTGGTTACTGGAAGTAAACACTTGAACATTGTTTCACCTCTCTGCCCTTTCCGGTATACTTTGTAAATCATTGCTGTTACACTGTTTCCTACTAATCTGAGCAGGCTGATGAATGCCTCATCTACACGGTACAATTTTCTATCAGATCTAATAAGAAATTGCATCACGTGTAGACGTCCAAATTGTTTCAGATCAATTTTGCGATAGATTTTGCTTTTGATAAGTACCCAACATCTATTGCAAAATCTAACGCAATCCGATTGGACCAGTTGGAAATTATCAAATAGATCCGATCTGACGGAAAATTGTGCCGTGTAGATGAAGCTTTAGACTAAGTGGGAAAGGGGCTGAATGCATAATGATCAAACATGTCCGCCGTGTGAACACAACTACATACTCTAAACAGATGCAATTTTGATCGTATCGTACATTGATACCTTTTACACAGGGCCAAAATCGGTTAACAGGTAGTGTGCTAGGACTGAGAGGGTTGTTTACATTGGGTAGGTGTTAAGGGATTATTAACAGCCCTTTTTCACAAATGGCTAACAGCAGTATTCTTAAAGTGTACCAGAAATGATGAAATAAGACACTTTTATACTTACCTGGACCTTCCACCAGCCCCTTGCCAGCCGTGGGCTCTATCGCTGTCCTCATGGGCCCCTTTGTTCTTCCGCTGTGCCCCCGGTATATATCAGTAGCTTCCAGTTGTGCTTCACCATACATGTGTAACCAGGCCGCGCTCCTGTGGCCCAAGAGGTTCTGTGCCAGCGCAGTACTCTCCCGGCTACAGGACCACGACTGCCCGCGATATATACCGGGGACACAGCGGAGGAATGGAGGGTCCCAGAAAAACGGTGATGGAGCCCATGGAGGAAGCCCCGGCTAAGTATAAAAGCTGCTTATTTCGTTATCTCTGATTTCCTTTAACCACTTTATCCACCACTACAGTATATCTACCTCCTCTGTGACTTCATCTGAGCCACGAGTCAGTAGATGTACGTCTTGTAGCAGAAGCAGTGCTGTGCAGGATTGGGCTTGCTCCTGTGCACATTTCTGGCACTATCTGAGGCAGCACTAATTGGTGAACGGGAATATATGTTTCCTGAGCTAATGAGATTAGTTAGTCGCACGGTAGAAAATGTTCCAACGCAGACTAAAGCACAGCAATACAAAGTCTGTGCGACATTCACAGTGCACACGTTGCGTTGTGTGTAACGTGTAGCAATATTTAGAACGTGCTGCATGCTGTGCGTTTAGCAATACATTTGCTGCGTTATGTTTTGCACATGCTCGGTAATGTTTTTGTATTTTACATGTAACGCATGCGCCGTTTTTGTTCCATCACTGTGCGATGAAACCGGTGCACCAAACGCAGGGATGAATAATATACTATAACGTCGAAGTTAGTCTTTCAATTTGTTGCATTAGAGACACGTTATGCGACCTTAAAGCGGACCCAAACCAAACATTTTTTTAATGAAAAATATATAGTTGCACCACTTCTGACACATACAAAGATAAATAAACACTCCTTCAAACCTATGATCATTTCAGTGCATGCTTTTCACCCTTCTCTTTTCATAGCTAGGGTTATACTGGGGGCAGCCATTAGCAATTCCTCCATTGCCGGACACCGTCTACTCCACCAGTTTGCCGGAAAAATCACGGCAATTTGAAAGGAAGGGAGGGGTTCCTCCAATAAATGTAAAATATTTTATATTTGTCATCATGCAGCTGAAAAAAGGATGCTATTTGTTATTATAATTTAGAAAATAGATTTTATTTCTGAAATCTTGTATTTTTAATTTGGGTCCACTTTAACGTTGCATCAAACGCAACGTCCCTCTGTGAAAGAGGCCTAAAAATACTTTTATTTTCTCAGTTCATAGTGAAAAATACTCTTTAGCATTATTTCAGAATCAAATATCTTCACCATAAATTGTGACAGGAACATAATCGAAGGTTTTTTTTATGATAAGCGGTAAGAATAGCCAAACAAAATTGTGGTTTTTATCTACAGTAGCACTTTTTTTATTTTTAAACTGGAATTGGTTAAACTGACAAATAAGGTGTTCAATTTTTTTTCCTTGTTATCCCATTAAAATTCATAGAAAACAAAATTGTTTGAGGGAAAAAATGACATACAATGAAAGCCTAGTTTGTCTTGAAAAAAAAACAATATATATTTCATTTCTGTGTCATAAGTAGGGATATAGTTATTTCTGATTAAATAAGGACATAGCTAAACTGTCAAAACTGCTCTGGTCCATAAGTGGGAAACAAGGTCTGGATGCGAAGTGGTTAAAGGACCATTGCAAAAAAAGTTTAAAATTTGAAATGCATATAAAATGCAGATTTCTCCAAGTAAAATTCATTATAAATACAGTAACCTTTTTCCATGTTGCTGTCACTTGCAGTACATAGTGAAAATCTGACAAATTTTGGATTCCTCATGGGGGATTCTCTGCTATTTTTTTTTTGTTTGTTTGTTTACCAAACCACTTACTAAACGTCAGTTGCCAAGTCCAAAATGGTGTGCAAATTAGTAAGGGTGGACGGAATCTGTATAGATCCTTATTAGGGAGAGCTTTTTTTTAAAAAAATAAAGATAATAGTGAAGCTCTCCTATGATGAGAGGGACTAGTCCAGTCAGATCTGTCAGCTTTTTCTACCTACTGTAAGTGACAGCAACATAGGAAGAAGGTAATTTATAATGGATTTTACTCTGGGAGAAATGTACATTTTATATGTATGGATTTCAAATGTTAAAATTTTTCATGATGGTGATCCTTTAACTGCCTACCTGCTACCATGACACTGCCTGTTCACTGTTGTCGGGACACTTTGCAGTTTTCCTGCTTTTAGGCCCTGCTCACATGGGCGTGCCATGCCGTCTTGGTCAAATGCTTTTCTACAAGCTTGCAGAAAAGCATTGGACATCTTTCAGCAGCGATCTGCTAAGCATTAGAATGTGGCTTTTGCGAAAACCACAGAAATATGGTACCGGTGCAGCCCATTCGTTTGAATGGGAGTGCTTAGCCAATGAGCACTGTGGCCTTTGTTTATCACCTGGCAAGCACCTGTGTGAACCGGGCCTTACAGGGAATACAACGCCCAATGTGGACCTAGCCTCTGGCAAGACAAAACATCCTGGCTGTCTGGTATTCTGATGAAGTAATGGGGGTGCAGGAGGCAATCTGCAGCACCCATTAAAGGGATCAAAGCAGCTTTATTCTGCAGTTTGTCCTGGTTTCTAATAGCTGTAGGAGCTGCCATTTACCTTCCCTCTGCCCTTATTTATCCAGGGGAAGGTGTGAAGTGTGACTCACTAAATAGTTTGAAGCACAGTGTTTTATGTCCCACCCTGCTGATAAGTTTGTTTGCTCATTGCTATTGCTAATTACTGCAGTCCTTTTCTGCCTGCTCTTTCTAGGTAAGACAGGCCATGGAAGTAGGGTAGTAAAAGCCTCTAACAAAACTTTACAAAAAATATTGCATTCAACTTTTTACATTTAATGAGCCACATTGTTAACCTGCATGTTATTGTGCTATTTAGATGCCATGGGGGTTAAAAAATGCTGCTCAGTTTAAGGAAGTGCATCCCACGCAGAGGAATGTGAGAGGCTGTGGCCATCAGTTTACTAACAATAGACAAGTTTGTCCATCATACAGAAGTGCTACGCGCTGGTTTGACAGGCTTCCTTGTTCTGCATCTCACTTCATAAGTCTGTGATGTTTTGTCTGCATGTGTAACCTGTATACATTACCTGTGTGTGTGTGTGTGTGTGTGTGTGTGTGTGTGTGTGTGTGTGTGTGTGTGTGTGAATGTCCCTCAAGCTCGATTAAAGGTCTTTAAATGGTGAAACAACCCCCCCCCCCTCCATGGCAATTGGATGTTCAAGAAATTAATTTAGACTTTCGTGGAGGGACTGAGGCTTCCTCAGTACAACACATAAAGATGGTTTTGACTGTTTTTGACCTTCAGTACTGTTTCAGTCTGTTATAAGATAAAATGTGTCAACACACTTCACACAGACTGAGCCATCTTCCTCCTCTGTGAGCAGAAATAAAAGGAAGTAATGGACTCTGCAAGCACCATTTCTGTCCATTGCAGGACACAAAACATCAAGGTCAAACTTTTTTAGTCACCAGGAACTATGAATTCGCAGCTATCCGAATGTACATACTACTCTTAAAGTGGACCTTGTCTGAAACCAAAATGTTGCCTAGCAGGACGGTCAGGCAACGGTTATTGTTTAAAAGGAAATAAATATGGCAGCCTCCATATCCCTCCCACTTCAAGTGTCCTTTAACGCAGAACTACAATTGCAGGGTGTACCATGCTTAAAATAAATGACTTGCTCTCCCTGTAACATACAACCTGTATTACATTTACATGCAGTTTCCATGGGCCGAGGTCACACATGATTATGCCTACAGGAAGTTGCCTGTTTAGAAGGGGTCATGGAAAAAAATCCAGTATTAATAATATGGTCTGTATTGAGGTTCTGAGCCCACTGACGCAGTTGTGTCCGCTTTTAATTTACACAAAATTGTTACAACCAAGGAAAATTAAAGTAGGGCTTTTTAGCTATGAACGAAAAATTTCCTTTTGCAGCGTTTGCTCTATGCTACAAAGAATGCAGGTTGTTAATTTTAGACACAGTATGTGGTAACCATGGTTCTCCTTTCTGAACCAGTCTCAGGATAATTTACAGTACATGTAACTCTCACTAGCACATGCTTGTGGAGTACCTGGACAGCCAAAACAGAGCTCATCTTCCACAGAGGTAGGCCTGTGTTTACAGGCATCCCAGAGCATTTCCTTCATGTAACTATTTATGAAATGGTGATAGAACTGCTCAAGGCACCAGTCACCATTTTATTATGGTTTACACTGTATTGCCATATTGCTGCTGTTTTAACAGCAGGTGCAGCAATGTATAGAGCAGCATATCTTTATTCTGACTCCTGCACTCTGGATTGATTTTGTTGCCCTAATACTCCATGGCATACATATTTAGAGAGTCCCTAAGGTAACTATTTATGTATTCTCTTTTCAATTCTGTCACTTTGGGGTTTTTCCCCAAGCGTTTCATTTTGGTGCAGAGTATATGAAAATAACCATTTTCGTATTGCTTTTCATTGTTTGCTAATAAAACAATTCACATGACATAGGCCTCAGTTGTTAAACACCCCAAAATGATATTCTCTTGCTTGTCATGGTTAAAATGATACCCTATTTACATAATCAGATATGCTAGATTTTACCTGCGTGTACCTATAGCTCAGAGACGCTCTTTTGCATAGATAACTGAAGTTTAACTCTTCCTGTACTGGAAGACATGAGACTACGTTTCTTTGCTACTAATGCTCTATTTATTACCTGTACTACAAATTCAATTCAATATATAAGTATGAACTCATAAGTTTATTTACGCTTCAGGTTTGCTTTTAAATATAACGGAAAAGTTCTTCACCTATGTATCTAGAAGACTCCTGGTTTTCTTGTAGTATTTGAGTGTGTTGCTCTAACTTTGGCTTCTGTCTTGCCTGTGTTAATAGCATTAGCTTCCCCCTCTCCCTGCTTGGAAAGCTATTTTGAGAGACCTTTCAGCACACACCTCTTGTTGGTGGCTACTACTTGGAGGAACTATTAATAGTCTTCCATAGCAGAGAAGCACACACGTATCTGGGTGACATTTAACCTGCAGAATTGTGTTTCCCCTCTATTTCCATGGGTTGTTTATAGGTGTAATGTGGCTGTATGACCGTGAAAGTAACATGATAAATAAAATGTATAATAACTTTCAAGACACAAAAGGTGGCTGCTAGTGATCCAATCTTTCATCCAATCTTACCAAATCTATGTAGTAGAAGGGTAAACTGAGTGAATATATTGAATGGATAATATAGGCAGTTCCCTTATACTATATAGAAATAGTAAGATTGGATGAAAAATATTGGATCATTAGTGGCCACCATTACACTCAAAGCACGCTTTGAGTAAAAGGAATTTTGAGACGGTCATATTTATTTATTTTTAGCAATGCTCAATGTACAGTAGTAAAATTCTCTGTTACCGTATATTGCAAACTTCATCTAGATCACGGTCTATGCCATGCAATTAAGGCCTTTTTTTCCCAATTATGAAAATTCTTCTAATATAATTACCACATGATACAGTGCCTCAATTAAAAATTTGTAAAATTTAAAATGCATGTTAACACATACAAATACGTTTCTCTCAAAGTAAATGAGTTATAAATGTTTCTCCTTTGTCGCTGTCACTTCCGGTAGTTTGTAGAAATCTGATGGAACTGAGAGGTTTGACTAGTCTATCTCTTCATGGGTGATTCTCAGGATTTCATTATTCCTTACAAAAGCATGGAGGCCCCATTCACACCTAAAAAAGCAAGCGTTTTTGTGCATTGTTCCCCCACCCCTCCCGGCGCTTCACGGCACTTCCTGGCGCTTCCTGAGTTTCCTGTTTGCATGATAAGTAGTAGCAGATTTGCATATGATTTGCATCTGAATTGAATGCGAAGTGTGCAGAGAGTCTATATAGGTGCTGCACACTGAGCTGGTCATCATTTCAGATGCAGCCTTAGTGGTATGCGCTGGCGTTCTCCTCACTGTTCAACCAAATGTAAGTTACACATTTTTTTTGCTTAGCTGCTCCCAAGGTTTTAAATTTAGGTTGGGTCACTTGCCCGGAGGTTTGCCTCACCGTGGCGCAAGTGTCTAGTATAATATACTTTGCATGCAAACCATATTGGAAGCTAAAGTTCCTCCTAGTTTAACCAGTTCACCCCCAAGGGTTTTTACCCTGTCAGTGCTCCTCCCTTTTTATCCCCTAATAACTTTATTACAACTTCTCACAAGAAAATGATCTATACCTCGTTTTTTTCGCCACCAATTAAGCTTTCTGTGGGTAGTACATTTTGCTAAGAATTTTTTTATTCTAAATGCGTTTTAATGGGAAAAATAAAAAAATAATGGAAAAAAATCATTTTCTCAGATTTCAGCCATTATAGTTTTAAAATTAAACATTCTCTAGTGGATAAAACCAACTCATTTTATTTTCCCAGTTGTCCTGATTATTAAACCGTTTAAATTATGTCTCTATCACAATGTATGGCGACAATATATTATTTTGAAATATAGGTGTTATTTTTCTGGGGGTTTTTTTTTGTTGTTCTGGCCATAATTACAAGGGAAATACATTTTCCCATATAAAATATAGATTGAAAAAAGCTGAGTCCCTAAGGCAACTATTTATTTATTTGAAGCTGATTTTTTTTTTTTTTTTTACAAGGGTTTTTTTTTGGGGGGGCGGGGGGGGTTGTTGGAAATGTAATGTATTAATTTATTAATACTGTGTATGTTGATATTGTGTATGTGCATGTATGTGTAATATACTTTTTGGCCACAAGATGGCGCTAGTGAACACTCTCCGTAATAGGAAGTGATCATTTTTTTTTTTTTTACACTTTATTTAACGTGTAACGATTTCCTGTTTTTGTGAATGGACGTAGCCGCCGTTTGCGGTTACGTCCATTCACTCCAGGCACTGCGATTGGGTAGAGGACCGCTCGGTCCTCTTCCCCAATCACATAGCACGGAAACCCGACGGTAATGGCGGCGGTAGCGGCGCGGACACGTGCGGAGCGGCGGCGAGAACGCGTGACGTATTAAAACGTCATGTTGCCATTAATAGGCTAAAGCATGACGTTTTAATACGTATGCTTGTTATTAAATGGTTAATAAATGTTAGCACTTGTCTTGGATGCAGGGCATGCATTTTTCAGTCTGGCAGAGGCGGTGTATGCCTGTGCGATTAACCATTCAGTTGCAACATGTGTTTAGGGATGCGCAGTCTTTTCCCCCACCTTTCCTTAACTTTGTAACTGTCAGGTTAGCTGCTCCCAGCCCCTCCTCCTGAGTTTCCAGTTTGCATGTTAAGTAGGAGCAGATTTGCATATGATTTGCATCTGAATTGAATGCGAAGTGTGCAGAATATCTATTTAGGTGCTGCACACTGAGCTGGTGGTCATTTCAGATGCAGCCTTAGTGGTATGCGCTGGTGTTCTCCTCACAATAAATACAATGTATTTATTCCTAAAACCGCGAACGCAATCGCTGCACAAAGCGATTTTGTGAGTGTTTTTGCGGTTTTTCCTATACCTTCCATTATCGCAAAAACTCCTCAAAAATGGTACAGGCATTGCTGAACAGATCGGAAATGAACCGCTCAGCTGTGAACTCTTCTCATAGAGAATCATTGCACACAGTGCTTTTTGATTTGAAAGGAGGTGACCGGGAGCATGGGACACAGTTCCAACTGTCCAGTGTACTGATTGCCCCTCCCAGCTGCGCATGCTAGGCATCAAATCTCCAAATGAAAATAATAAAAAAAAATTGCGCCAAAACAGCAGAAGGAGAACATCAGAAAACCCATCATGCTTTGCACAGCATCAAGGGAAAAAATGCCCAGGCAGTTTTCTTCTTCTGTGCAGCTAAAAATGAGGCTTGGGTAAGAAAAACAAAGTTCTGATGCTGTGAAACTGAAAGAAATACCAAGCCTTTTCAGTGCTGCTGAGTAGAATTTTTTTTTTTTTTTTTTTTTTTTTTTTTTTTTTTTGGGTCTGAAGGTTCACACGCTGCTGCAGAGGCTGCTCACTCAGTAATTAAAGCTACTGTTAAGCTGAAAAAAAGTACTCACTTAAGGAAAGTGAAGGCTTTGGGTCCTATTGAGCGTTCCAGCGCTGTCACCCCGGGTTTCGGGACCCCGAGTGATCCTGAAGACTGGTGGCTCTCTACTGCACATGCATGTGAAAACACAGGCGCAGTATGGAGCAGCCCATATTTGGGAGTGCCTGGGCTTGCAAAGACTTCCAAAGCCTCCTGCAGCGTTGGATTCAAACTGGGATGCCTGTGCTGGAATGCTGGAATCATGAGAAGGATCTATAGGACCCAGAGCCTTTCCGCTCTATAGTTGAGTTTTTTTTTTCTTAACGTGAACCTTCAGACTAAAAAGCTACTCAGCAGCACAAAAAAGGCTTGGTGTTTAACAGTTTCACAGCATCAGAACTTTGTTCTTCTTCTTACCTTAACCTCCTTTTTAGCTGCACAGAAGTTAAGCTCCACCCCATCAAAGAAATCTGCCCGGCATTTTTCCCCTGATGCTGTGCAAAGCATGATGGGATTTCTGATGTTGTTGTTCTCGTTGCCTAGTGCACGCAACTGGGAGGGATGATCAGGACAGTTGGAACTGTCTCATGCTCCCTGTCACCTCCTTTCAACCAAAAAGATGGCTGCCCCATGAAATCATAAACCTTTGCCTGTTCTTTTAAAACAGGGTGGATAAGAGTTTATATTACGTATGGTATCTATTTTAATTAACATGACTAATGTAACTTAATGACAGCTGAAGTTCCTCTTTAACTTTCACTTTAAGCCTCTTCATTAAGCCAGCTAACCGGAGAGCTTGGGGCAGTGAGTGATGACTGCAGTAGGCATATTCAGAAATGGTTTTATGGGCAGTATATAAATGCCATTTATTTGTATTTTATCTTGCTTTGCTACAGCCCAACCCCTTACAGCTCTAGTGCCAGCTAGGTTAATTGTGATTTGTCCATAGGTTATCTGTGCCATCCAGAACTTCTTATGAAATTTCACAGCACGTAGGGTTTTTCAATTTTAATACTATTATTATTCACATCAAATAATGAGTGTTCCTTCAATAATCAGGCTTAGAACGCACATATAAACTGTACAGCCGAGACTATCATTTGTTGTACTATTGCTGAACAAAAGAGCCGCAGATAACCAAAAACCTCCATGGCCATTGACGAGAAGCAAGACTAATGTATAAGAAAGACATACCGTACATGGCAGACTAATGATACAAATAGAAAATCAATCCATATAGTATAAACGAATAACTTCATCAGGGAACATATCTCATAAAAACAGATTAAGGCCTCTTTCAGAGTGCGACGTTAAAGTCGCACGTTAAATGTTTCAACGCAGACTAACGCACAGCATTACTAAGTCTGTGCGACATTCACAGTGCACATGTTGCGTTTGTGTGTAGCGTTGTTAGAAAGTGCTGCATGCTGTGCGTTTAGCAATGAATCTGCTGTTATTTGTGTTGCACATGCTCAGTAATGTTTTTTTGTTTTTTAAGTGTAACGTATGCGCCGCTTTCGTTTCATCGTAAATACACGTGTTTTGTGTTTTTGTTATTGCGCATGCTCCATTTGTTTGTTTTATGTTTGGGGGATTTTTGTTTATTTGTGTAGTATCTGAAGTAATCACCAAACAGCCCACAATACTAAGCCAAAAAAATGTAATTTATAGTCCTCACTGTGCGACGAAAAGGGCGCACCAAGAGACGCATAAAGAAAGACGTCATAACATTTAGCGCAGTGTTAAAGAATGCACAAAAACGTCCAAGTTGAAGTCTATATGCGTTGCGTTAGGGCTGCGTTGTGTGACCATAACGTCGCACTGAAACGCAACGTCCTACTGTGAAAAATAACCAAAAACCACAAGACGTTTGTTTTAACGTGGACCTGAACTCTTGCACAGGACAACAAAAGGAAATCCTAGAGAAATGCACCCTGTATGTATTGAGGGGGAATTAGACGAGCTATACTCTGTGTGTGACTAAATTCAACTGTACTTTGATCTCTCAGCTGTGTCAGCTGGCGGCCTCAGCAGAGCAGCTAATTTGTAAACACAAGATGTTAACCTTATGTCTGTTTCCATGAAAGCAGCAAGTAGACACACTGCAGATTTATTGCAGGATTTGTATCAGCTGTAACAAACTTTTTTTTCTTTTCTTTAAAGGTTATTTTGCTACTGCTTATATTTTAGAGCAGAAGGGCAGTTGTGAGTTCAGATCCGCTTTAAAAACACTGACTTGTTTGTAAAATGTGGTGTCAGTGGCTTTCCTGCTGTTGCTGTTTACTACTTCTCCCTTACAGAACGAATAATCTATCATTTATGCAGCTCTGCCCAGACCTTATAGCCTACAGATGCTAAGTGCTGCTTGTGTATGTAGCCATGTATGAACGCACAGTATATATTTTATGGGAAACCTACCTACTGTCTTGAGGAATTGGTATCATTTCTGAATATTACCTGGCAGTGTTTTCCCCCACGTCACGGAAATGTAATCATTAACTGGTGTTCTTTATTTTATTATCACTATTTGCCAAGGTAAAACAGTACTACACCCATTACCTGTGAGGCGAGTCAGAATTCGCTGGCTTGTATGTACTCTGAAAATGAAGTGTTATCACTGGAGATTGATATGGGCCGTGTTACTTAACCTGCTAAAGGTTTTTAATGTTTTGTGCGACTGGTGCACCGGTCTCTCTCGCTTAACCTCCTGCTAGTCAGTATCTGCTGTGCTTTATGGGTGTGGCTGTGTAAAAGGGAGTCCTACATCTAGGGCTGTGGAGTCGGTACAAAAATTATCCGACTCCAAAGGCTCGTAGACACGTCGGATTTTTCCAAACGATCGGTCGTTTGGACGTCAACTCAGGCGTGTGTTTGATCGGTCGTCCAGCTGATAAGGCTGGATTTGAACGATCCGTCAAAACCAGTCTTAACAGCTGAACAATTTGACGTCCAAACGACCGGTCGTTTGGAAAAATCTGACGTGTATGTACCTCAACTCTGACTCAGTTCATAAAATCTGACTCCTTCTCCACAGCCCTTTCATGGCTATGGAGTAGGTTCAAAAATCAGATTTTGACACCTCGGGTAATGAAACCACAGACTCTGACTCCAGGAGCCCAAACATTGCTCCGACTCCACAGCCCTGCATTCATCTAGCGATTTGGTGGCTGATCGACCATCCGATTTTGATAATTAGCGAATCGGATGAAAATCTGTGCCGCTGCAAGCATGTAGTAATCTGACATGCTGGGAAATCTTGGGCCGACGTGGTCGATCAGGTGCATGGCGGGAATTGCCTGCGATATTGTGAGTGACACCTGGCCATTTGTCTCTCACAAATGTTATGTGCCTGTGCAGTCAAATCCCTCACCTCTCCTGCCGCCCACTAGTGTCTGCCGAGTGCTAGTGAGTGCCATGTGTCGACCAGCATATAGCATGTGGGGCGAGCGGGTGACATCACATGCCCTGCATGCAATAATGCTAGCAGCTACTTGGGGTTCCAATGCAGAAGTACAGCTGACACTCAGCACACAGGTAAAGTTTTTTAATGCATGGGCACTGGGGGGCACCTATAGCATGTAGGGGGATGCAGCTGAGGGCAGCGTCACTAGGCACTTAGAAGACTGCTAAAGGATTAGCTACAACCATTCATTCATATGTAGTAGCCAATTGGCTACTACCTGCGTTGGGCACTCAACCGCTTGGGTGGCCAATTACTGATGTGTAACACAGGCTTCTATTAGACACCTGATGATCCCGGTGTCAAAATGACCTTCTCCTTCAGGGACAACCTGGGAGAGGACACCAGCCAGTTTTTCTCCTGAGAACACAGAGCGGACTCAGGAGGGGTGTGGTCAGGTGAGAGCTGGCAGCTCTATACTGTGCCTAGATCACTGGATCATGTGACTGTTCAAAAAGAGGAGTCCGCACACAGGCTTACCGGAACAATGTGCATTTATTGTCCCATCACACACTTGCAATATATGTCAGACCTGCAAGGCCTTGCAGGTCCGACACATATTGCAAGTGTGTGATGGGACAATAAATGCACACTGTTCCGGTAAGCCTGTGTGCAGACTCCTCTTTTTGAACTTTTGCATTAAGCAGCTGTGGAATCCAGCACCAACATCTACACTCTTTGGTGTGCGGTTCTTTCACTGGATTGGATCATGTGACTGACTTTACCAAAGGGAATCTTTCTGAAACAGCTGCATCAAATATGGCATAGTCCCCTATTGACCTCAACTTAAAATTAAATGTTCAGGCAAGTGAAAGCGTTCTTTAGATGCAATGGACAAGCAAATCCAAGATCAGTTGGGGAAGATTGGAATATATGCTGCCTCCAACTTACTGACTGGTCCCACTCTGATTTTTTTTTTTTTTTTTTTTTTTTTTTTTTTTTTTATCACTTAGGTGATAAATAAGTGGTGTTAAGTTTTTTTGTGACTAGAGCCCATTGTGGCTGCAGAGTGGAGCAGTGGCTGGAAATGTCAGCATGAACAGCTATAGCTACTGCTGTATTAAATGAGAACTGGCTGGGAGGTGGTAAGTACATTATATCCCTCATGAGATAGTGATGGCATGTCTAGGAGAACTCCTGGAGAAGCATGTGATTTGTTTGATCAGCTGATAGATTTGCAAAGCTCTGATTTGCTGTGGTCACATCCTGCTTTAGCACGTGATCATGACTTGCCGATCTGTCACCTGAACAAACAGATCACATGCTTCTCCATGAATTGTAGACATGACATCACTATGAAATTTGCCTCTGCAAGCAGATATATGGCAGGTCTCTCTCACTCCTATTAGGACCTTAATCAATTCACTTTTTCTCCTCTGAGTTTTTTTTTCCTGGGAGAGAATGTTTCATTATGTTTTAGCACTCTGTATTTGAGAAAAGTACTATCAAAATTATTTTGAGCATTTTCTAGCTTGCTAGTTGATTTAAAGACATTTAATTGATAAGTGTGAAAACTTATCAACTTGGAGAAACCTGGGTCCTTGTGTCTTGCTATTGAGTACACCTCACCAATTTAACTCTTTCATGGCTGATGTCCTGTTTTGTTTATGCTAAATTGTACATTATATTTGGTGTATGTGGTCTCGAAATTGTACGGCACCACTAAACTGACAATATGGTCTGTGTCCCATTAAAGTGGACCTGAACTCTTTTCTAATTTCCCCCTCATTTGTGTCTAATCACAAGTTGTAGTTTGATATCTCCCGTGCGTCACTTGACTGCCATGCAAGATAAGCTAATTTAAATGCTCAGGATGCTAAAGGACAACTGAGGTGACTTGTGACATGATGGGATAGCCGTTATTTGTGTGCTTGGCACTGTACATACACATCTATGTTCATTTTTTTTTCTTTCTCTGCCTGAAAGAGTTAATCAGGGATGAAAGTGACAGTTTCTGTCCGGGTCGTACTATAGGATTACCCTCACTGATAAGTAATTATAGCTTAAAACCCTTTCCTGGCAGAAAATGGCTTCTGAGAGCTGGAAAGAGAGAGAGGGTCAATGGTTCACAGATTTTGGCTCTGGCATACTTCAATGAAGGTATTATTGAGCAGAGAGTAAAAACTTAGAGACGACTTTTTAAAGATGGCCCACAGTTTTAGGTTATATTTAAATGTAATTTTGAGGAGGATGGATACAATGTTTTATCTCATTGGTGTATTTTTCACCTCGGATGTCTGTTTCCATGAACCAGGAAGTAGAAACAGTACAGATTTATTTTAGGTTTTGTATCAGCTGTAACAAAGAGATATTTTTTCTTTAAAGCCCCATCTACACGATACGATTCTTTGTGCGATTCGACTACGATTCTATTTACGATCGGATTAAATCCGACATGTCCGATTGGGATTCGATTTCAGTTCGATTTGCCATTGCAGAACAATGGCAAATCGAATCCCAATCGGACATGTCGGATTTAATCCGATCGTAAATAGAATCGCAGTCGAATCGCACAAAGAATCGTATCGTGTAGATGGGGCTTAAAGGTTATGCTGTTGCGTATCTTTTAGAGCAGAGAATAAGTTCTGAGTTCAAGGGTCACTCCTCAGGCCAACCCCACCTCTGTAAGATGGAGATCAGAGGGGCATCATTGAGGTATCCTTGGTCAATATGCCTGGTCACACAGGGTACAGCTCTATGTGCACATGCCTGGATTATCATTATTTACAGTACAGAAACTATGAACAATAGAGACTCTCCCTGTAGTGACCAATGGGGAGTGGCCAGGAGCAAATGGCACTGTGGCTACTTGGCTGTGATGGGTTGTATGCACAGTTAAGAGACCGGTTGGAACCAGTTCATACAGCTGATTAAACTGCAGTCACTAAGCGGACTTCTAGTCAAAAATACTTCAGTAGATCTTTCCTGCAAAGGGCTTGCCATATGTGGATGTGAAGCTATTGTCCTCCCTGTACTGAATAGTTACATTTTATTCAGGTTGAATACAATTAGACAATTAGACACACACCATACAATTTGGTAAAGTTGGTCTAAAGTTTCCAACATGTCCAGTCTCAAAAAATCGAGAAATTGGAAATTCTTGATCGTATAAAAAGTGTGTAGCACCTTAAGGGCTCTTTCACACTAAGACGTTGCGTTTGATGCAACGGTAAGGTCGCACAACGTGCCCCTAACGCAGCGCACGTAGGTTATAAAATTGCACGTTATTTTGTACTACGTTATGTGTCTTTTGGTGCACAGTTTGTCGCACAGTGATGTAACGAAAACGGCGCATGCGTTACATTTAAAAAAACAAATTGCTGAGCATGCACAACACACAACGCAGCAAATGTATTGATAAACCCCCAGCATGCAGCACTTTCTAAATATTGCTACACGTTACACACAACGCAACGTGTACACTGAATGTCACACAGAGTTTGTATTGCTGTGCGTTAGTCTGCGTTGGAACATTTTCTAACGTGCGACTTTAACATCGCACTGTAAAAGAGGCCTAAAGGTCAACTGTCATGGGAGGGATATTGAGGCTGCCATATTTATTTCATTTTAACCTCTTGAGGACTGCAGTGCTAAACCCCCCCCCCCCCCCCCTACTGACCAGGCCATTTTTTGCAAAATGTGCCACTGCAGCTTTAAGACTAAGCTGCAGATCCGCACAACACAGCACACAAGTGATTCCCCCCCCCCCCCCCTCCTCCCCTTTTCTCCCCACAGAGCTCTCTGTTGGTGGGGTCTGATCGCCCCCAGATAGTTTATTTTTTTTGTGCAAATATTTTTGTTCTTTTTATTAAAGTGTGTTCCTTTAAAAATATTCACTCCCTCCCCACAGCCAGCCAATTGTGGCGATCGGCTGTCATAGGCTTCTGCCTATGAGAGCCGATCGCTCTCCAGTGTCCCAGGGGGACAGCCGTGTCACACGGCTGTCCCCAGTACAGCTCTGCTGCCGATTGCAGCGCTGTACGGGTAAAGATCATGCCGTCTAACAGTCTCCCGAGCCTGAAGAGGGGGCGGAGCTCCGCCCTCCGAGAATGATGCGCGTGCGATCTCATTCAAAACAGAGCCCTAGGACTTTAAGCCAATTGGCGTTAGGCGGTCCCGGGGCTGCCGCCACGCCCATCGGTGTGACGCGGTCGGCAAGAGGTTAAGCTATACCAGTTGTCTGTCTACCTCTGCCTCTAATTTTTAGCCATAGACCCTTAACAAGCATGCAGCAGATCAGGTGTTTCTGACATTGTCAGATCTGATTAGCTGCAGGCTTGTTTCTGGTGTTGTGCAAGACCAGTGGTGCTCATTACGAGCCGTTTTTTGCGATCACAAGGTCGTAATCTGTATTTGTGATCGGCTCTTGATCACGAATGCGCTCCTGATTGCACTTGTTACCCGACTTGTGATCACTAGTCGGTATTCGTGATTAAAAACCCGCCGACTTTAGCGGGTAATAGCAAAGCCCCCTTACATGCTAAAAACACAAAATTTGCCAGATATGTATACATTTAAATGTATACTTTTTTCCTTTGAAACCTTAAAATTGATTTTTTTTTTCCCCCTCAAAAGCTATAAGGTCTTTTTGAGAATTTTTGTTTTTGGTGGGGAGTTTCTAGCATGTAAGGGGCTTTGCTATTAACCGTTAGTCGGCAGGTTTTTAATCCCGAATCACTACTTGTGATTACCTGCAGTTATTCAACTCAAAACCGCACTTGAGTCAGATATCGGTTTCTATTCGTGATCAATTTGTAAGTGGGCGGAGTCGAATTCATGATCACTCAAATACGTGATTGGGGGGTATCGGAGCATCCTTGGTGCATATGCTACTCCAAATAGATCAGCAGGGCTGCCAGGCAACTGGTATTGTTTAAGATAACTAATATGGCAGCCTTTATATTCTGCTCACTACAGTTATCCTTTAAGCTTTCGCACACATTCCAAAACACATACTGGTAAGTTCAGGGCTGTTTCTGGACTCTCTGCTGTCTGAGGAAAACTTGTGAGGATGTCCCGATTTGGAATGATCGCATAGCCTCTGATTATTTACTCTGCTTCATTTAATGTTCTCACATGACATGCTGCAGCTCAATACAATAGCACACTGGCTATGAGTCTGTGACAAACTGCTCACCCTCAGCCATTCCTCCTCAGTCAACACAGCAGTGCCACCTCCTCCCTTCTGCTGTACAAGTCAAATGAAACACTACTGCTCTCCTGCCTCCCCCCTCCTCACTCACTGTCAGACTCCTCACACAGCACAACAAGCTGCTTTTCCCCAATGATGACCTCTTCACTTCGCTCTCCTCTTGCTTCTCCACCTACTCTGACTGCATGCTGTTAGTGTAAATGCTACAAAAATCTTGCCTCTGAAATCTGATGCAAATCTTTCACCTTGCTTCATGAGAGAACTGGTCCTGGGTAAGTTAATTGGCTACTTGAAGGAATACTGTAGGGGGTCGGAGGAAAATGAGTTGAACTTACCTGGAGCTTCTAATGGTCCCCCGCAGACATCCTGTGCCCGTGCAGCCACTCACCGAATCTCTGGCCCCGCCTCCGGTTCACTTCTGGAATTTCAGACTTAAGTCGCATGCCCAGTATGGTCTGTGTCTGCGCAGTACGCTCCTGGTGACATCAGCGGGAGCAAGGACACGGCAATGCAGGCGCAGTGGTTTTCAGACTTTAAAGTCTGAAATTCCAGGAGTGAACAGGAGGCGGGGCCGGAGCATCGGTGAGTGGCTGCGCGGGTACAGGATGTCTGCAGGGGTCATTAGAAGTCCCAGGTAAGTTCAACTCATTTCCCCCCCCCGAGCCCCCTACAGTATTCCTTTAAAAAAAAAAAAAGATTTAACCTCCTTAGCGGTAACCCCGTGCTGGACACTGGGTAAGCCGCCGGAGGGTGCCGCTCAGGCCCTGCTGGGCCGATTTTCATAATTTTTTTTTTTTTTGCTGGACGCAGCTAGCACTTTGCTAGCTGCGCCAGCACCCCGATCGCTGCCGCCGCGCGCCCGATCGCCGCTATCCGGTGCGGCGCGCCCCCCCCCCAGACCCCTGCGCTGCCTGGCCAATCAGTGCCAGGCAGCGCCAAGGGGTGGATCGGGTCTCCCAATGACGTCCCGACGTCGCTGACATCGGTGACGTCATCCCGCCCCGTCGCCATGGAGACGGGGGAAGCCCTCCAGGAAATCCCGTTCTTTGAACGGGATTTCCTGATCGCCTTTTGCCGGAGGCGATCGGCGGGGCTGGGGGGATGCCGCTGAGCAGCGGCTATCATGTAGCGAGCCCTGGGCTCGCTACATGATTTAAAAAAAAAAAAATGTTTTTTAAAAAAACTGCTGCGCTGCCCCCTGGCGGTATTTTTCATACCGCCAAGGGGGTTAAAGAGACACTGAAGCAAAAAAAAAAAATATGATATAGTGAATTGGTTGTGTACTATGAATAATTACTAGAAGATTAGCAGCAAAGAAAATATTCTCATACTTTTATTTTCAGGTATATAGTGTTTTTCTAACATTACATCATTCTATAATATGTGCAGATTGCACAACACTCAGCATTCAAAATGAGTCTTTCAGAGCAGTCTGTGAAGTAATGACCTCTCCTCTAGCAGAGGAAAAGTAAATAGTCCAGGAACAGTTGAGATAAGAAGTCAGATAACAGCCCTCTCCACAACTAACTTAGTCGGAGAGCCTAATGGCTTGTTTGCATAGAGATAACAACTGGAGTTTCTCAACTCTTCCTGTACTGGAAACAATTACACTGATGTATCTGATCTTAATGTTTTATTTCTTAGCTGTGCTACACATACAAATCATAATATCATCTTTTTTTTTTTCGCTTCAGTGTCTCTTTAAGTGCCCAGTGGAAAGCCACACAAAAAGCGAGAAAATGCAAACTCTGTGCAATAACATCGGGGTTAGATCCCAACAAGGGACTCTAGACCTGAAAGGCATGCTATCGCATACATATGGACGAACCCCCGGTGAGTTGGGCACAGGATGTGCTGAATGATTTCTCACCCTGCTGCCACTCAGATTACCGGCAGCGTTAAATGGTATTACCCCTTTAAAGGGACTCCGAGCACCTCTCATGGGCATGCCTTTAAGCCAGACTGATTCCAACAAAGTCGTGCTATGACCCCTCTGGAGGAGCCTCTTGCAATGGCTATGCGTGTCACTTCCTCTTCCTGCTTCATTCAGTGATGCACTTCTCTAACAGAGAAGACAGGGGTGAACTGGAAGTTATAACATATCCAAGATGGCAGCCACAATTTTAAATTGAAATCGAACGGAAACTATTTGGTGTAGAACGGCATCAGGCATCAAATGAAAGAGGAGGGCACAAGCTGCAGAAAGATATGCATCTTTAAGTACTTTGCAGCAATGGTCAGAGATCCATTAAAGTCATGCCCATGAGAGGTGCTCTGGGTCCCGTTAAGTCTTGGCAACTTTAAAGGAGAAGTAATTTGGGCAGCCCCGAATTACCTGTGTTCGGGCTGCAGCTTATAGCATTGCTGCTATAACGGCGTCCAACCAAGGGGCTACATGGCTGGCGCACAACGTAAAGCCACCTGCTTCGATGTGAACAGCTGTCCTACAGATGCTACTTGTGGAAAGATAAAATCGCTAGATTTAAATTGAGTCAAACTATAGGTAACACACTTGTCTTTCAGTTTTCTGCGCATGTTTTTCTGCGTACTTTCTCTGCACACCAAGTGTTTTCTGTACAGGAAAACGTGCAAGTTTTTTCACAGCAGCTGATTGATCGAGAAAACTGACAAAATGTGCAGAGTCGTCATGCAGAATGTAGTTTTTTTTTTTTTTTCTTCTGCGCACGAATAACATATTAAGTGTGAACTAGCCCGTTTATTAACCTGAGTTCCCAGTTTTTCTGCAAGGCTGTGGAGTCGGAGTTGGAGTCGAGGAGTTGGGAGTCGGGGCAATTTTGGGCACCCGGAGTCAGAGTTGGAGTCGTGGTTTCAGAAACTGAGGAGTCTGAGTCGGGAGTCGGAGTCGCATGATTTTTGTACAAAATCCACAGCCCTGTTAAGTATTAGACTAAGGAGTCGGAGTCGAGGAGTCGGAGTCTGAGCAATTTTGGGCACCCGGAGTCGTGGTTTCAGAAACTGAGGAGTCTGAGTTGGAGTCGGAAAATTTTTTGTACCGACTCCACAGCCCTGTTTTTCTGTGCAGAAAATGTGCACGAAAAAAGTCAAGTACGTTCCCTGCCTACAATACTGCAATGACTCATAACATGGCTGAGTGGAGAGATGCAATACATTTTTTATAAAAATGCCCCACCCCCCTGCAGCTTTGACCTTACAGCTTTCTTTCCTTGCGCTGACCTTTTGTCTGCACTGGGGATGGAAAAGTCTCTCTGAACAAACTGTAGTATTAGACAAAGGGGGCGGAAGTACATAAGTTATAAGTGGGATGTTATCTACCCATATTGATAAGCTATTAACCTTCTGCCTCCGTTTTTTTTTTTCACTTTGGAACAGAACTTTTCATATTTAAAATTTCTATTGTGAAGCTGTATTTGCCAGCAGCCGGTTTCACACTGCAGATTGTCCAGGGGCTGCACCGCCAAAAATAGGCCTTCAGGGCACGTTCACACGAGAGGCGTTTTTAGCATTTTTTAAGCACTGGTGAAAGCGCTAACACCATTTCTCTGAGACCATTCACATCTGAGCGGTCTGTTTCTGATCCGCTCAGATAATCGGTGCATGGGACATTTTTTAGGTGATTTTTGCCTCAATGGAAGGTATCGGAAAAACGCAAACGCTCACAAAATTGCTTTGTGCAACGATTGCGTTTTTAAGAATAAATGCATTGTAGTATTTTCCGGATCAAAGAGTTCACTACCTGACTAACGTCAGGAAGTGAAACGGAGTTGCTCGGCAAAACCGCTTACAAAAACGGTTCACAAAAAAGCGCACAGGTAATCGCCAGAAATCGTAAATAAAAATCTGACACGTGAACGAAACCTCAGGGATTACTGCGTTAGTACGCGGTAATGCCTGTCTGGCAGCCAGCCCAGCAGGAAGTGACACTTCCTGTGGCTGAATTGATGCCTTGCGCGGAAGCTTAGTGCATGAGTGGCACATAAAACTTGCGGCGGGCATTTGAACACGCCCTTCTCTATAGACTTACATGACTTCCAATCCGCTGCAGGAGCCACACGGTAATGTAGGTATGCACTCTTGTTAAACAGGGCACTTCCGGCGCAGTGCATTGCTTGTATCGACTACTCCAGACTTCCATTGCCCTGCGGTAGGCTGCGGCGAAAATACTGCACCTCTTCAGTGTAAAAGGGCCCTGCAGCTCTGATCCTGTGAGCAGGCTGTGGTCCTTGAACATCTCAACACCGTGCTATGTATTACAAGTCTGTGTCCTCACACTTTTTGTAATGCAGGTAAAGCTAAAGAAAGTAGTAGACCCTCTGTTCTCTCTATGTTGGGTGTCACATGGTCACACGTACATGAATCGCCTACTGGCTACATCCAAAAAGAGGTTAAGCCATACAATGGTTTTTCGAATTTTATATGACAGTTGTCTTTTTAGGACTGCCTTGACTGTTGTGTGTACAGGAGCCCCCATGCTGGAACTTTAGTGACACTCAACTGACCCTGAGTGAAGTGTCCTACTCGCCCTGCCAGCCACTCAGTCATGTGTTGCATGCTGTCAATCCAAACCTTCCTTCCCCTTCCAGTAGCAACAGACACAACCCTAGCCTCTAGGACAGTGATGGCTAACATTAGCACTCCAGCTGTGATGGAACTACAAGTCCCATGAGGCATTGCAATACACTGACAGCTCTAAGCATAACTTGGGGAGGCAGATGCATGATGGGTTTTGTAGTTTTGTCACAGCTGGAGTGCCAAGGTTAGCCATCACTGCTCTAGGATAATGGCCCATACTCACGGGCTACAATTGTCGCCGCAACACGCGGCGCGCGCGTGTTGCGGCGACGGGTCGCCCGTGAGTATGGGCCGTCGCACGGGCGCGCACCCCGAACTGTCGCCCGTCGCTGATGTCGCCAGGCGATTGAAAGTTTCAATCGCCTGGCGACAGTCGCCACCGCAACTGTCGCTAGTCCGCGGACTAGCGACAGCAACCTCCATTGAGGTATGCGGAGCTTCCGGCGGGGGGAGGAGGAACGTCGGCGACAGCTTCCGTCACGCCGCTGGTCCCTCTTCCGCGTGTGTATGCGGAGGGACCTGGCGAGGAGCTGTCGCCCACACGCTCACGTGTGCTGGCGACAGGCCACTTTTGCTGCCCGTGAGTATGGGCCATAACAATGCATCTGTACAGCACCCAGCCTCTGAACTGTCACTTGAGACTGACTCCTGATCCCAGCAAGCAGCAGCCCTTGCGTGTGCGGAGGAAGCTTGAGAATTTTCAGTTCTCTGTTTTAGCCTAAAGAGGAACCGTAACCAAGGATTGAACTTCATCCCAATCAGTAGCTAATACCCCCTTTTCCATGAGAAATATATTCCTTTTCTCAAACTGATCATTAGGAGGCTCTGTATGGCTGCTATTGTGAAACCTTTCCCACAGTGTGATGTCAGGACCATGGTGCTGATATCACACTGTGGGAGCCTTGTTGTATTGTAGGAAATGTGGCTGTTTAACCCTCCTGGCGGTTTTTTTTATTTTTTTTTCTTCATGTAGCGAGACGAGGTCTCGCTACATGATAGCCGCTGCTCAGCGGCATCCCCCCAGCCCCTCCGATCGCCGTCGGAGATCAAGAGATCCCATTCAAAGAACGGGATCTCCTGGAGGGCTTTCCCCATCGCCATGGCGACGGGGCGGGATGACTTCACCGACGTTGTGACGTCAAAGGGGACTCCGATCCACCCCACAGCGCTGCCTGGCACTGATTGGCCAGGCAGCGCACGGGGTCTGGGGGGGGGGGGGGGGCGGCTGCGGCGACGCGGATCGGCAGGTAGCGGCGGCGATTGGGCACTGCACTCAGCTAGCAAAGTGCTAGCTGTGTGCAGCAAAAAAAAGATTATGCAAATCGGCCCAGCGGGGCCTGAGCGGTGCCTCCTGGCGGCATAGCCCGTGCTCAGCACGGGCTTACTGCCAGGGAGGTTAAAGCTGTTTCCAACTGCCAAAAGGCAAGCAGCTTCTCCTTCCACTGACCTCAACTGCCAGCAGTAGAAATCTCGCCATGTGATAAATGTCAGAATGTAAATCGGGGAGAAGAGAGATTTTACAATGGGCAAACACTGACAAAATCATTTATAAACAATTATTGTAAAATTTAAGCACTTTTGTTCATTACGTTATTTTCACTGGAGTTCCTCTTTAAGTTGGTTTTAATTCAGCGTGGTCAGCTGCAGTCAAGCCTAGAGGTCTGTTCATTCAGTGGAACTTAATTCTGTTAAGGACCTGGGTGCAATAGGAGTGCTTGCCAATCGCTGGTGATCAGTAAAGTGCAAGGCCAGTGGATCCCTATGGGGGTGGTCCAAGTGTGTTGGGAATGCAGAGCAATAGCAAAACACTGTTTGCAGCATTTTGAGAGTGATCCTGGAGTGATTGCATCAGTGGCTACAGTAGCCAAATCCTGATAGCTCCAGAAATCGCGGCACTTCCAAAATGTAACAAATCGCATGCTTTGTGATTGCCACAAATCACCTGTAGTGGATAACTACCCCTAAATTTGCATAGCTGCTTGACTGAAAGAAGACTGTCACACTATGTTGGATAGTCTTGAACCTGACAGTGGACCTGAACTCTTGCACAGGACAGAAAGAAAACCTAGAGAAATTAACCCTGTATGTATTTAGAGCGTTAAGCCTGGCTTATTACCCTTCACCTGTGACTAATCACAACTTTGATCTCTCAGCTGTCAGCTGGCTGCCTCAGCAGAGCAGCAAATTTGTAAACACAGAATGTTAACATATGTCTGCTTCCATGAAAGCAGGAAGTAGACACACTGCAGATTTATTGCAGGATTTCTATCTTTTAGAGCAGAGAAGACGTTCTGAGTTTAGGTCCGCTTTAAAGGATACCCGAAGTGACATGATGAGATAGACATGTGTATGTACAGTGCATAGCACACAAATAACTATGCTGTGTTCCTTTTTTTTCTTTCTCTGTCTGAAAGAGTTAAATATCAGGTATGTAAGTGGCTGACTCAGACAGGAAGTGACTACAGTGTGACCCTCACTGATAAGAAATTCCCATTTTTATCTCTCTTGCTCTCAGAAGCCATTTTCTGCAATGAAAGTGTTTTTATAGTTGGAATTTCTTATCAGTGAGGGTCACACTATCTCATTATGTCACATGTCAGTTCGGGTATCCTTTAAAGGGAGGGCTCATTATTTCCACGCAATGTGAGGCACCGTGCACTGACATCATATGCAATTCTAAGGGGGCGGTTCACGTTGTCTGCGGTTTACATTTGTGGTTTTGTGTTCACATTGCATGTTGCTTATAGGCAGGTGTTTTTCCATTTGGTCCATTTTAAAGTAGCATACATTTGCATAATTCTGCGTCATTTCATAACTATTTGCATTTTGTAGACCATCCCTTTAAGCTCACTTATTAGAAATATTAGATATGACTTTATGAACAGATTAATCACATACACATATCAGAGCGAAAATAAACGCACCCGTTTACCTCTTTGTTTAAATCAAACCTTCTACAACAAGCGGGATATCAACCTGAATTTATGCTAAGTCTCACCTATATTTAATTATAGAACAAACAATAGTAGCATAGGGAGCCTCTGTTAATAATGAAAAAAGCACTTTATTGTTAAATACAAGCAAACCCAGGATCCCTCCTCTTTAAAACCACCTAAAAAGGCTGTAACATTGAGGTCTAGGGCCTAACTAAAGGAGTGCACTCCTAATGTCAGTTTTATATTGATATTTTCTTCAGGGCCCCCTTTAAATGAGTAGCAATGTCTGTACGTCTTGCCTCAAAATGTTAGTGTCAGGCGACAATAGCTTATCCTCCAAGCAGCCAGTTAGTATGCACAGTATAAGCAAGCAGTTATGGTAGTAGCAGTAGCTCTGTTTCCGATGGCTGGTTGTATTGTCATATGTCGACTAAGCCTCTAATACGCCCTCATTGCATGCATGGCCGCTTATGCCAAATGCATACCCGTTTGCACCAGTCTCTGGTTTACATTCATCCAGACTCACGTGCCCATAGGGGAGTTTTGTTCCGCATTCCGTTTTGGGGCGGGTACTGCCGGCACTGGCCAGTTTGTTAGCCGGGTTCCCTGCGCGCCCTCTTGTAAAGCGTCTCCAGTCCACTGTGCGGCTAGCGGTCTTCTTAGTCGGGGAGTGAGCGGAGGCTGTGAGGTAGCTGCGAGGTTAGCGTAGTCGCATGGCGGCAGCTCACGTGACGCGTTTCACCCGCTTCCGGGTTTCATCAGACGTGACGTCGCAGGCCTTCCCTCTCTTTTATGCGCATGAGCGGAGGTCTGTGAGCGTAGAAAGGTCAGTTAAAAGCAAGCTGGGTTGAAAATAGAATATCCTTACTCCCTCCAGTGGCAGATCATAAGTATACTTTTAAATTCATGTCGCTATTTAGTCCATTTGGCTGCATAGCATTACATTTATATATCCAATAGGACTCCTTTTTTAGGAGCTCATGATCATAGTCGCCCCTCCGTGGGCTTATATTAAGTTTGTAGATGCCCATCACTTTTAAATGATTAGGATCTGAATTGTGTTCCTTTTGAAAGTGCATTGCTACTGGGCTTTTTTCTTCCTTGTTTAAGATGTTATTAATGTGCTCTTGTATCCTTTTTCTTAATAATCTGTGGGTTTTTCCTATATAGATTTTGTTACAGCTGCAACGTAGCTGGTAAATGACTCTTTCAGTTGAACATGAAATATAGTCATTTATATGGAAACATTCCGTCTTTTCCTGATTATAGAAGGTATCACCTTTTTGTACATAGGGGCAAATATCACAGTTACCACACCTATTCATTCCTTTTTTCCATTTCCTTTTGCCTCTATTTCTGCATTTGTAACCAAAGTCACTTGTCACCAAGAGGTCATTCAAATTCCTGCAACGTTTTGCAGCCATGTGTGAATATTCCCCCACTATATCTTTTAGGAATTGATCCCTACATAGCAAATGCCAATGCCTTTCAAGGATATTTTTTACATCATAATAGTGGGACCCATAGGTAGTGACCATACGTGTGCAACCAGAAGGGTATTGTTCCATATCTTATTTCCTGGTCATATTTTTGCCCATCAAGAGTTCTCCCCTGGTCTTTCCTGATGCTTTTCCATAAACTTCCTTAATTTTATTTTCAGGGTAACCTCGTGCTCTCAGCCTATCTTTTAACTCTTCCGCCTCTTTTTCAAAATCGCACTGTTTTGTACAATTCCTGCGAATACGCATAAATTGGCCTGTGGGAACTGCCCACTTTTGTGATGGCAAATGGAAGCTAGTGGCTGAGAGCAGGGTGTTACCCGCAGTTTCCTTTCGATACGTTCTTGTATAGAGGTTACTGACCTCTTTATAGATCTTTAAATCTAGAAATGAGATTTCCCTTTTGTCATATGTATAGGTCAGAAAAATGTTGCTATCATTTCTATTTAGTTCATTGACAAAGCAATGTAGTTCAGACTCGGATCCTCGCCATAGGACCAATATATCGTCCACAAATCGAAGCCATAGTGCGACATGCTCCCGATAGGCCCGCATCGCATTTTGTTTGTTTAAATCAAACCTGTAAAGGTGGCCACTAACTATCTAATTTCTAACAAAAAATCGTTCGAGCGATCAGAAATTCTGATCGGGTTGGTTGTAAATCTCCGATGATGGGCACAATCGATTGTGAACGATTATAAAAACCGTAGTCCGATTGGCTTTTCGTCAAACCAAAATTTGGATTTTCTTGTTGGTTGTGATAGGAAGCAAAGATTGGTTCGTTGGTAGTGTAGTAGGTTTCAATTCCGATCAGAATTTTCTTATCGCTTGAATGATTTTTCGCTAGAAATTGGATCGTTAGTGGCCAACTTACTTAGCCACAAGTGGCTTTGTGCGGTCGTGCAGACGCTGATTTACTTGTGCATGCACAGTACAGCTGTGCTCATACATAGAGGGGACCAGAGCTGCGATCTGAAACGGTCCAAGCCATGTGTAGATGAGGCTGCGATCCGGCGGCTCGATTAGCCGCCGGATCGCCTCTTCCGCGTCCCCCGCATTCGATTCCCCGCTTATCTTCCGCTCGATTCCCTGCCATTGTCCCCTTGCGGGGAGCGAGCAGGGAATTGGCAGTGGGGAGATCCGTCCTGTCGCATCAGCGGCTCGATTGATAAGGAACATCGCGGCCGCATCTACGCGTGTAGATGCGGCTGAAGAGTATATTAACCATTTCAGCCTGCGAGTATTTTTCCCCTTATGCATCAGAGCAACTTTCACCTCCCATTCATTCACCAATAACTTTATCACTAATTATCACAATGAATTGATCTATATCTTTTTTTTTTTTTTTTTTTTTTCCGCCACCAGTTAGGCAGTTTGGGTGGTACATTTTGCTAAGCATTATTTTTTTCTAAATGCATTTTCACAGAAATATTTTCACAGGAAAAAAATCATTTCTCGGTTTTCGGCCATTATAGCTTTAAAATAATACACGCTACCATAATTAAAACCTATATAATTTTATTTGCCCATTTGTCCTGGTTATTACACAATTCAAATTATGTCCCTATCGCAATGTATGGTGCCAGTATTTTATTTGAAAATAAAGGTACTTTTTTTTTTTTTTTTTTTTTTTTTTTTTTTTTTTTTTTTTTAGTTTTGTGTCCATAATTTAGAAAATGTTCGTAATATACCATCTTTACATGCATATTCATTTTCAGACCTTTAGGTAACTATTTGTTTGTTTTTTGTTTGTTTTTTATTAGAAATTTTATTTGGGTCATTTTTGGTGTGGGAGGTAAACGGTTAATTTCAAATGTAGTAATGTTTTATTTCTTTAAAAAATGTATGTAGATGTAGATTTACTATTTGGCCACAAGATTGCTACAGTCCATTTTTTTTCTTTTCCTCCTGGAAGTGAATGCTCTCGCTTCCAGGAAGCATAAGGGCGGGAAACTTATTATTTTTTTTTTAATTACTTTTAATCAGGAAGACTGCAACTTCTGATAAGAAGCAGTCGGTCTTTCTACCGGGGACTCGGATCAATGACAATCACGTCCAGGCGGCTCAAATGGTTAATGAGATCCAAGCAGCTTCACCCCCCTCCCCTCCCCCCCGCAGTTTTTCCACGTTTCTAATAGCTTTAGGAGCTGCCATTTTCCCCCTCCTCTTCAATCTGCCCTTATGTATCCAGGGGAAGGTGTGCATGTCATAGTGTGACTTCTCTAAATTGCTTGAAGTACAGTGTCCTATCTTCTCATCCCTTCTGCTGATGGAAGCTTGTGATTGCTCCTGCTAATTACAGTAGTCCTTATCGGTCTGCTCTTTCTACGGATGGCAGGCCACAGAAATAGGGCAATAAAAGCCTCTAAAGCCTGGGACCATCTAGCAGCGCTTTTCTAAGAGCTTGCGATGTGAAAAGCTCTTGCTAATATAAGGCTATGGGGCTTTTTGTAAAGATCACATCCCTCAAGTGGGATCACACATAGCAATACATTAGCAAAGCTCTTTAAAGGGAACCTGAAGCGAGTAAATTATTTAAAATACATAATGTAGCTGCAAATGAATATTACATACTAACCTCACCGTCAGTTCCTCTCAGAGACTCACCATTTTCTTCTTACAGTGATCCCTTCCAGTTCTGACAACATTTTGTCAGAACTGAAATATACCAGTTGCTGTCAGTTATATATCAGCAGATGTGAGTTACAACTGAATGTGCAAGGTAATGTCCATGGTTCCCTATGGCTCAAGTGGGGGATATTACAGTTTAACAGTGTGCTGATCAGGAAGCAGTTATGGGGTAATGGCCATTTTTAAAATGGAGGATGGAACATTCCATTGATCACAGTGGACCAGCAGGACGCAGGAGAGGAGAAAGAGATTGAGTAGACAACATAGGAGAGAAGTATGACCTGTGGTATGGTTATTTTGACTTTTTATTTTCCGTTCAGGTTCTCTTTAAATCTTGAGCGCTTAGAAAAGACTTAGAGGCGTACTGCTAGTGGGTTCCAGGCCTAACAAACATTTAAATGTAAAAAGAGGTAGAATATATATATTTTTTGTAATGAGCCACATTGTTGGCATGCATTTTTAATGTGCTATTGAGATGTCCCGGGGGCAAAAAGTCCTGATCTGTTCAATTTAAAACCGTTTGGATTATCCACAGGTTTCCTTTCACTTACCGTAGTTTTCTAACTTTTTTTTTTTCTGACAGGTTTGCTTAAAAGTTTAGAAAGACATTAATGTAAGCTTCATATTTTTCACGCACTCAGGTGTAAAGCTAAAGCTGACAGTAGTTCCAGCATTCAGCTTGTGCATTGAAGCCACGCTGTCTTGCAGCCTGTAGCCCTGTTATTGTGTTTTGTGGATGGAATTGAATTCTTCCTTCCTGTTCTATTTCCACACAATTGATCAGACTGCCTTGAAATGTCCAGGGTTCTCTGTATTAGAAGCATTGTTTTGCAGCTTTGTTCCTAGCGAGGGTAAACAAACAAGGAGAACCGCCTACTGCAGACACTGGTTTAAACATTCATCCTGGTAATCCCTATTTGGTGGAAAGGCTTAGTAAATGGCTAAATAGAGTGGTTCTATAAAAAGAAACAAAGTTGGCTGTAGATGTAGTACATTCAGGTATGATCTGACCTTATTAGATGAGATTCTAGCATTGGGTTCATTAGCGAATATTTACGTGTCCTTGGCAACCAGAAATGACCCGCTTCTGTTATTTACTCAGCAATGTAATCTTAGTCTGACCATATATGGATTGTGTTTTCTGGCCGGCTTATGTAAAGTTCGATAATCTATAGTCACATGTCTAATTAGCTTTTGATTTTACCCATGAAGGGTCTGATCAGACACTTTAAAGCTCTGTGCGGGGCAGCAGGCATAGGGGATGAATGGCAACCTAGAGTAGCACTGCATTAAACCAACCTCAATAGATTTCTGCTTAGTTTTTTTCATGTAGGATAGAAGTCTCCTAAACTCCCTATATGAAAGTTTAAGTACCTACTTGGGTACATAAAAGAACATTTAAAAGCATTCCCTTTGTATAAAAACCTTTACTTTCAGTGCAGAGAGCAGGGAAAGTTAGTACTGCTTTGCTAATCTGAAAATGTAATTGCTTGTGAGAAACTCCTCTGCCTGGTCTCTTCACTTTGCTACCCCTGCCTCATCTGCTAAAGTACTCAGCTGGCAACCTGTCTATTCAGAAGAGGAGGGGGAGCAGAGTGAAGACACCAGACAGAGAGCTTATACCATGTGCAGACTTTAGACTATAGTTTATAACAGCAGTTAACGATCGTTTGGCTGACAATCGGAAGAATTTTTAGTGATTGATCATCAAATATAATGGCTAACATTATTGGTAAAAGGAAGTTTTTGGGTTGAAACGGAAAAACTGAAGGGCGATCGTTGCAAAGCAAGTGTGTATAGATGTTGTTAGATAACGATCGTTCGCATGCGCAGAATCCATCACCCAACAAACTCTCTCCTGGCAGTGCTGGGTCCCCAGTTTGCATCCCAGGTAGGGCACCATCTGCTCAGAGTTTGCATGTTCTCCCCGTGTCTGCATGGGTTTTCTTTGAGCATTTTGGTTTCCTCCCACATTTCAAAAACAGAGAAGTTGGTATACCTGTTATGTCAAAAAGATTTGATTACTTACCCGGAGCTTACTCCAGCTCCAAGAGCACTAATGCATCTCTCGCTGTCCTCTCGAGTGCCACTGTTCAGCCGCAATCTGGCCCGGTAATTTGGTCCAGTAGTGCCAATCGGCTCCTCTGCACATGCGTGGAGGGGCTACGGATGCGCAGAAGAGCCGATTGAGCCAGATTACCAGGACTGATTGCGGCACTCGGGAGGACTGCGAGGGAGGCATTCGTGCTCATGGGGCTGGTGGAAGCCCCGAGTAAGGCCCTGTTCAGACTGTCAGCATTTGTAGAACGCGTATAAATTCAAAGAAACACATGCGTTTTTCTTGCGTTCGAATGCGTTTTCTATTGCGTTTTGCACACACACGTGACTCGGGAAACAAAGAATTATGGGAACCGCAGAGGGAAACGCTAAAACGCAATAGTACGCGTTTTTGATAAGCGTCCATAGACTTTCATTGCGTCAGTTTCTGTGCGTGAGGCACAGAACTGCGTGCAGCAATGCGGATGAGAAACGTATGCGTCTTATATGCATACATGTGAACGAGGCCATTAGAAAACATTAGTAGCCGTTTCTATGCGTAAAATCTTTCTGTATGCGTTCTGTAAAAACGGCTAGGAACGCACATAGTCTGAACAGGGCCTAAGTAATCAAATCTTTTTATTTTAACATCTCCGGTTTACTTTAATTGGTTTCCCATTAAATTGGCCCTAGACTACAATGGACATATGGCTATGGTAAGGACTAGATTGTGAGCTCATCTGAGGGACAGTTAGTGACTAGGCTATATACTGTGGAATATGTCAGTTATATAAATGCTTAATAATGGGTACAGCAGGCTATAGGTTTTGTAGAAAAGCCAGTTGCCACGCCCTTAGCACCCTTAGCATCCTGAGCATCTTGCTGCTTAGCTAATGGTGTGGTGATCTGGTTGGCTGGGCAACCAGTGACACTAATTTCATGAAATCACTCAGACAATCTGGACCCTGTCAGGCTCGGTACAGCTGTTGTCTCAGCCAGCTGCCATAAGTGCACAACATGCATACGCCTGACATATTTACACACTGCTGTCAGTCACAGTTCACACTGACTTCTACATTGTTTCAGCATTTTATATATTCTAACCCACAAAAATAAGAGCAGAGCTATGTTTGCTTCAGTTTCAGACCCTGCCTAGTATGGATCTGGACAAAACAGTCATTGAGGAGTACTTTTGTTCAGTATTTGGTTATCAGGTATTAAAAATGTTAAAAATGCACAAGTCCCGATATTTGTTTCATGTAATTGTGGCATTTCCAACAGCCTATTCTTACCCTGACCTCACCGCTCAGCCTTTGTCCATCCTTAATGGCTCCCCCATACCAAATAGTAATGTTGAAAGAAATCCTGAGATCCACAAAAAAAGTATACATACCTGGGGCTTCCTACAGCCCCCTTCAGGTCCCTCCCCATCCTCCCAGGCTGGATCCTCTGCTAATTTCTCTGGTAATTTGTTGTTCGGGGGGGGGGGGGGGGGGGGTTGTGCATGTGCAGTCCAGGCGACCTGAGAGAATAGCGAGGGACCAGTGAGCCAGAAGGGGGCTGGAGGAAACTGTGTGTGTGTGGCCTCAGGTATACTTTTTTTTTAAAGAAGGCATTTTCAACCAGGGTTCCTTGAGGACTCTGCAGGGGTTCCTGGGCATTTTCCCCCATCGTGGAGGAAGTATAATAGAGCACATTATAATAGGGGTACTGTAAAAATAAACACTAAATTGGGGGTCAGAATAATAATGAACAAAGTATAATGTGGCCGTGTAATAGGGGCTAGTGAAATTAACAGCCTCACCTACTTTTAAAGACCACGCCTCTGGAAAAATAAATGCAGGGGTTCCTCGAGATTAAAATATTGTTTGCAGGGGTTCCTTGAGATCTAAAAGTTTTTTGCAAGGTTCCTCCAGGTTAAAAAGGTTGAAAAAGGCTGTTTTAAAGGAACTGTAGTCAAAATAACGAATAGAATTGTCAGTTATTGCCCATTGTAAAATCTTTCCTTTCCCTGATTTACTTTCTGAAATTTATCATGGGCTGTAATATCTTTAGTGCTGGCAGATGATCTCTGCGGAATGTATGTTTACTGAGTTTTCTAAAGCCAGTAGAAAATGTAGCTGGTCTCATGGGAGGTGTTTTTCACATAATAAACTGCCAAGGCTAAACCTCGGTGGGGTGGGGCGCAACCAATATACAGCTATAGGAAAGGTTTCTAGTGCTGAAACCAGGATATTTAACATAAAAGTGGGTGTCCTGAATAATTTACTGCATTCTACTTACTAGAAGTTGTTCTGAATCCTCTTTAGCTTCTAACACATCTTTCAGAAGCCATATGTCCTTATTCTGCTAAAGCTGGCCAGAAGTTGCAAATCAACAGAACAATTCCATGGTTGATGTATTGCAATATATTCATCCCAAAAGTCTGGTAGATCAGAAGAAAAACTGGAACAGGTACATATTTGTTGGTGTTCAGACTTAATGATCAAAAATGTTTTTGCCCATTACATAATGTAGATAGTAGACCGGATGGCGTGCTGTGTAGTTTATCGTACAGACTGTATGTCCGTCTCTCATCTCTGCCCCCTATTGGCAAAATGGTTTTGTGGGGTTTTTTGCCCCCTCCAGCCAAGGAAGTCGAATGACTCAGTCTCAAGTGTATTTGTACAACCTGTCACATGCAGGTGGTTGCGTAACAGTCGAGTTCTTTGAAATTATGAAATCAATTACGTTATGTTTTTCCTCTCATGAGGTAATTGTGTCATGGGTTTCAGTCATTCTTTCCTACATACTGTGTAGTTTCAGACTAAGTCACATGTTTGAATTGTGACCATTAATGTGGTGCCTGTTTAGTGTTTGCATTTGTCGAGCTATTAAAAGATACAAAAGCATTAAGATTACGTGTGTTTCAGAATTGTTGATGTTTTTTTGTTTTTTTCTGAAATGGTAGATTTCATCCAGCTTATGAAATATATATATATATATATATATATATATATATATATATATATATATATATATATATATATATATATATATATATATATATATATATATATATATATATATATATATATATATATATATATATATAATTTTTTTTTTTTTTTTAGTGACTGACTGTAGGTCGACTTTAGGATCTGGGTACACATAGTTCAGCACATGTTTTGGCTGCGGGGCAAGAGCCAGTTTCCACGAGGTGCAAATTTGTGTAGTTTTTTTTCAGCATGTGAATTTGCATTTCAATGGGTCAGTTTGCATTAAAGAGAATCTGTATTGTTAAAATCGCACAAAAGTAAACATACCAGTGCGTTAGGGGACATCTCCTATTACCCTCTGTCACAATTTCCCTGCTCCTCGCTGCATTAAAAGTGGTTAAAAACAGTTTTTTAAAACGTTTGTTTATAAACAAACAAAATGGCCACCAAAACAGGAAGTAGGTTGATGTACAGTATGTCCACACATAGAAAATACATTCATACACAAGCAGGCTGTATACAGCCTTCCTTTTGAATCTCAAGAGATCATTTGTGGGTTTCTTTCCCCCTGCAGCTATCTTCCACTGAAGTGTCAGGCTGTTTCTTCCTGCAGAGTGCAGACAGCTCTGCCTGTATGTAATTCCTCAGTATGGGCTGGTGCACACCGAGCGGCTTTTTGGGCGTTTTCAGATCCGCTTGCGGCTGCGGATCTGCTTGGTCAATGTATCTCAATGGGGTGGTGCACACCAGAGCGGCAGGCGTTTTGCAGAAACGAAAAATACCTGGGTGAGGCATTTTTTGGATTTCGGATGCGTTTCTGCCTCAATGTTAAGTATAGGAAAAACGCAAACCGCTCTGAAAAACGCCTGTTCAGAGCGGTTTTGCAGGCGGTTTTGTTACAGAAGCTGTTCAGTAACAGCTTTACTGTAACAATATATGAAATCTACTATACTGAAAACCGCAGCAGCAATCCGCAAAACGCTAGCAAAACGCCATAGAAAAATAAAAAAAAGCGTTTAAAAATCTGCTAGCATTTTGCGGATCTGCTAGCGGGTTTTGGTGTGCACCAGCCCTATGTGAAAGCCCAGCCAGCTCAGAGGAGGATTTATCCAGCTTGTAAAAGATAATAGAGCAGAGAGAAGCTGCACTAATCTAAATAATACACAGGCAGTGTGCAGAGAGGGGCCTGGAGGGGGGAGATGCATCACAGAACCACAACACTGAAGAACTTGGCAGCCTTCCAGACACAGGCTGACAAGTCTGACAAGAGATAAGTTGATTTATTACAGAGATGGTGATAGTAGAACATGCTGCAGTAAGCCAGAACACATTAGAATAGCTTTTGGAACTTGTAGGATGATAAACAGGATGCAATTTTTGTTACGGAGTCTCTTTAAGATGCAACGCTTGCATCCAGGAAAATACTGGACAGCGGTGCTACAATTCAGATGCCGCCTGCCGTTGCCGCTTATGTGGTTTTTTTTTTGGTTTTTTTTTTGTGCGCTTTTACATATGCATATTGAAATGAAAAACTGCTAAAAAAGTGCGTTTGTGCATGCATTCGCAAGTAAAAAAAGACTTATATGAGAATTGCTTCTAGTGGAAATGTACCTTAAAGCTGTCAGTGAGGTAGATGTACAGTTAATAATGTGTACCAATATTTACAGGATCTAATTTGCAACTCTGCATTTGTCAGGAAGATTGGCGCTTCCTTCCTGTTGATAGACTAGCCTTGTATATTCCTTCCCCCCCCCCCCCCCCTCTCCTGACCTCTCACCCTAAAGCATGGTTGCAGACATGCATTTTTGATGCTAACTTGTTAAAATGCATGCATTTTATGTGCGTTTTTGAATTCAAATCTTTGCATCCAATTTTTAATTTCCATAGCAACATTACATCACTCTGACTACATAGGAAACCAGAAGGTGCGAAAAAAACGCATGCGTTGTATAAAGTTTCTTAAGAATGCACCTCTCTCTGCCTTTGCAGAGCCAGCATGCATAACACCCCTCCTACTGTCAACTTTTGCTTAGAAGAACACTACTTTGTATATTAGTTCAATGCGTCAAATCGATTGTTTCCAACAGATCTGATTTCTGATCATTTCCTGATCAATTTTGCTATACAAGTGATCAGAAAAACGATCCGAAATCAGATCGGACCTGACAGAAATAATCGATTTGTACAGTCTATCTGACAAGAAATTGCTCCCACCAATCTCCCTTGCTGCAGGCCCCTCGATCTGCCATCGCTATGACTGCAGAGCTCTGTGAGCGAGTCGGGAGCTGAATTTCATTGACTCCTGACCCTGTGATCACTGTGAGCCAATCTCATTCATTTTTACCGTGATGTTGCGCTCAGTCCTCTATCTCAGTCACAATTGTAGTTTTGAATAATAGTTGCGCCAATTGTTCACACACGGTCAATCTGTAGAACCTTAAAAACAAAAGCAGAGCAGGCCTCCTCATCGTGAAATATTACCTCAACAGGTGACCCTGATGAGTCACAACCCACGTGACTAAATGCATAGGGCGGAGCTTGGAGAGATGCGGCCTGGGCATGTGAGAGGTGACCGGCGGCGATGTGGTATTGTGATATGCAAACTGCTAAAGAGTGATTCATGTACGCAGTTTAAAACAAACTGTGGCTCTATGAAGCCGCATTCAAAGATGGAGCTGCAGCACAGTTACCAATGTAATCTGGCTGCGTGGTTTAAAGGTCTTAAAATAAAACCTAGTTGCTCTGATTTTCCTGCAGTAGTTGTTTACTGCTGTCACTTACAAAATGAATGTGTAGTTGGCCGGGAGTGCCTAAACATTTGCATAAAACTGTATATATGCGCTTTAAACAAAGCATGGAGAGTGACATGTAAGTGCTGTGAAAGCAAGCTGCACCTGCCTTGTATAGGATTCTTTATATTTGGCATGGGTGCTGTTTAAATTGGTGTGTTTTTTTTTCCTGGCCTATGTAAGGCTACAGGAAAAGGGCTTCTCAATCGATTTAAATGACAACTGACCAGAGAGCGATATGGAGGCTGCCATCAGGGGTGTAACAATAGACCCTGCAAGGGATGCAGCAGCAGGGGGGGGGGGGGGTCAGTGGGCCCCGTGTGTGGGGAGGTTTCTTTTACCTGTTGTGCGAGACTGACAACTTAGGGCTCGTTTCCACTATAGCGAATCCGCATGCGGGCACTGCATGCGGATTCGCGTACTCAATGTTAGTGGATGGGGCTGTTTCCACGTGTGCGGCGGCGTTTCTTCGGTGCGGGAAAAATCTGCACGACAGGGTCGTCAGATTTCGCGTGCGGCAGGAATGCGGGCGAATCGCCGCTAATGCATTCAATAGGGAAATCGCATGCGGCTTTGTCATGCGGATTTCCCCGCGATTTCGCAGGCGATTTCGCATGAAAGGCAATGGAACTTTACACAGGCAGTGACATGGTTAAATTCGCCTGGCTCCTTGCCATGCGAAATCGCGGGTAAATCCGCATGGGGAAACGCAGCCGCATGCGATTTCTTCAGCGGTGGAATCCAGGCGATTCCGCACCGCTACAGTGGAAACGAGCCCTAAGGGCAAGGAGAGAAAAAAGAGAAAAAAAATTCTATCTGCACACTTGTTCTAATTACTGCATCTGCTCAGCCACTGATAATGAATAATACTAAATTTTGTAGACAAGATTTGCAGACTATGGTCTTGTAAGCAATACTGCTCTACCCCTCCCCCAAGTGCTGTGCACTGTAGTGATGCCGGAGGAGTCTTCAGAGCCAGTTCTGCTCCATCAGAGATGGACAGAGTAAGTGTAATAAGCTGAGGGTGGGAGCACACTCGTCTTGTCTGCTTTCTGTATGTGTTGTGCACATCATGTGTCTCTGTCTCTCTTTATCACAGACGCTAATGTAACTGATAGAGAAAATGCATGCAGTGCTTCACTGCTCTCTGTTTATATCTGCATGGGGAAACACATGCAAGTGTGCACTAGCCAATTGAATAACATTGGTTCTCAATTTACCTGTGCAGAAAGCGAGGGGGGAGGGTGGGACAGGCCCATCCAAAGTTTCGCAGGGTGGCCCAGTGTTGTCTAGTTACGGCTCTGGCTGCCATATTTATTTCCTTTTTAAACAAAAAAAAAATGCCAGTTGCCTGGCGAACTGCTGATCGTTGAAGCATCGGTAGTGTCTAAATCACAAACCTGAAACGAACATGGAGAAAATCCAGTCAATCATAAGTCAAACATCTGATCTGCATGCTTGTTCAGGGTCTAGGACTAAAAGTATTTGAGACAGGTTATGAGCAGGATTGCCAGGCAATCTGCATTGTTTAAAAGCAAATCAATATGGCAGACTCCATATCCCTCTCAGGTCAGTAGTCCCTTTCCCTGTTATCCCGCTTAGATAACTTAGGGTAATTTTGTCTCAGGCAGTTGTTCTCGGCCAGCCTCTTCCACAGTACATGCAGAGTGGGCACAGGGAACGCTTTTATGTTGACCTGTTCTGGACACTGGATCAGCTCTCCTCTTCTTACTCCACCCGCAACGCTGTAATCCCGATATCGTCTCCTGGGTCCCAATCACATGATACGACATGTGACTGAGACCCAGAGGATGGTGTCAGCATTGTAGCACCACTCGATGGTGGAAGCGGGGTAACGGAATAGACTGTTCCATCTCCCCTCTTCCACCACCAAGCGGCGTTGCCATGCTGACACCCTCCTCTGGGTCCCAGTCACATGTCATATCACGTGATTGGGACCCAGGAGGAGCTGTCGGGATTACAGCACTTTTACTCCAGAGGAAGAGAAGAATCGATCCAGCATCTGGAACTGGTAAATATGAAAGTGCTCCCAGTGCCTGCTCTGCATAGGCTGCCAGGCTGGGGGAGACGCATGGGGGTGGGAGGGCTAATGCGGCGCCACAGTGTGAGCTGTAATGGGAAAGGGTTAAAGCCACATACTTTGCAGCTGCTTCTCCAGGACAACTACAGCAGGTGCTAAAAATCCAACTAATTGCATCTCTGCAAAACTATAAAAAAAAGACCTTAGTTCGGCATATTTCAATACGTTATACAGGGAAACCACAGGTTCACACTTGAGATTGCAGTTCTGCATTGCGATTTGTCAGCCATTTTTTGGTGATATCGCTTTGCACACCCATTTGGATAAGGAAATCTCATCACGATTGCTACAAAAATGTGTTTGTAATTTTACATAATTTCTATAAAATCTCACTCTGCATGTAGCGTTTTTGAATTTGGACTTCATCTCTCAGGCTACAGTTGGGGGCCTAGTACTGTACAGCCTATAGGCTAGTGACACATTCTGTTTCCGTAGAAGGGGGTGGGACTAATCGGCTTTGAGAGGGAGGGTCGAGTAGGGGAGCAATGGGCTCGGCATGTGCTCATTTGAGATGATGCAGGATCTGGATTTCTCTGTGATGCATCAAGGCCACCATATACACAACTAGATACTTGGCAGAGGCAGCCCTGACTGGCTACCTTGGCCAAGAAACCTTTAGTGTGTGTGTCTTCAGTCTGCTTTGGGAATGCAAATCCAAAATAATGGGGGTGTGACTTAGGCCTTATAAAATTTTGCGCACTATTTCCCCTTTTTTCGAACAGCTTCAGGAAACAACCAGCGGCCAAATCCCAAGAAAAGAGCGGTCATTTTAACCATGCATGGAGAGTAACGTGACCTGAAACCATACAACACCTGGATACTTGTAAAAGAGGGATTAGGAAAGGGACATCACTGCCTGATCAAGTAGGGTCATTTCCTTGTTTTTTACTGTTGCAAATAAAGAGCTACTGTAGATTAGTTGGCTTTCAGGTCCTGCTGCATTTGCTGGGTGAGAAGCTGCTTCCCTGCTGCCTGTATAAGCCAGTTGCTGGTTGGTGTCGCAGCGCGTTGGGCTTGCCAAATAACCTTTGCTTTCAGAGCTTCATAAACCGCGTAAACAATACCGGCAATACTCAACTTGCTGCAGAGCACTTTCAAATTCCTTAGTTAATTTAGTTATTTCCACTTGCCTGACACAAAGCAGTGCAAAGTTACACAATGGCAGAACATAAATGGTGAGCAAGGTTCATGACATTCGCAAAAAGGCTTACACCAGATTACACCCATAAAGTAATAAGGTCTCACTATTAAAGGCACATACACACGTCCAACTGAATGCATAACAAAAAACACACAACAAATTGTTTACCTTGACAAGTACGTTCACACGTCTACCATCTAATCAACCAACTCGCTTAAATACTATGCGCGCAAGCTAAACGACAAACTGCCCCACATGTCCGCATTCAAAAACAACAAAGTTGTTCAAAAGACTTGTACACGCGTTCCAACCTGCACTATAGTTGGGCAGATTGATCCACCCGTTGGATCTGGCAAACAACCTGTTATCAGTTGGTCATCTGGCTGTTTGTGCAAAATAAAGTTATCTATGGTCTCACGTATAATTTACAAAAATATCAAAATCTTTATTTTATGAGTTATCAAAATATTAAAATTCTGGGATCAAGCCGTACACACACCTTACTTACCTTCTAATGCTGGGAATACACTGTTAGTTTTTGGGGCAGATAGATGGTTAGATAGATAATTTCCGACATGTCCGATCTCCCGTTCGATCGTTTTACCACTCTATTCCTGATAGAAGTGAATGGAAAAAGATAAGAAAAACGAGCGGAAGATAAGAGAATCTACTGCAGAATAGAGTGGAGAATCGAGCGTCTGGATCGAGCCGTGTATGCCCAGCATAACAGACAAGTTTGTAAGATAGTTGGACAGATTGTTGGTACATTTGTAAAAGCCGAAATGTTGCCTTGTGAATCTGGAGACCACCAAATGAGTGCAAAAGCCTAACCTTATCAACACTTAACACAAAACTTACAAAAAATCCGGCTGTATTTTTATGTTGGAACACCTGGTGGTTGGCCTATCGAAATACCCGGACATCTAATACAATCTGTATTCTAAAGGAAAAGTTACAGAAACAATCAAACATTCCAAAGTTGGCACTACCAATCTCAAGTATTTTAGAAGACTTTTGAAATGCATATTTTGCACTTAAAGTGGATGTTTAGTGATGTGTTGAAGGGGCATACTCCTGGAGTCCCTCTGCTGGACACCCCCTCCACCGTCGAAACAGGTCTTCTGAGCACTTCCTCTTTGTGTGCCCAAATACTGCTGATAATCTGGAAATGAATTATATTTTTATCAGTGGATACCAGAGCTGAACAATTAAATAAAAATGGGGGGCAGCAGGCATGTATTAGATGCCATTGTGCTGTCGTGCGCCTGTGCACTACCGCCTGACTCCGGCAGGGCTGTGGAGTTGATTCCGACTCCTGAGTTTATGAAACCATGACTCCAACTCCGGGTACATAAAATGGCTCCGATTCCTCAACTCCGACTCCTTAGTGTAATACTTAACAGGGCTGTGGATTTTGTACAAAAATCATCCGACTCAGACTCCTCAGTTTATGAAATTACCGACTCAAGACTCCGGGTGCCCAAAATTGCCCCGACTCAAACTCCTGGACTCTGGCGACCTGGACTGAGCTGTGGCAGAGGATTTATGGTACAAAGTAGGGGGACGGAGAAGAACTGGGCAGCAATGGGCGTGAGGACAGCATATGTTAGATTCTTGCTTTTCCGGTTTAGATTTAGTTGTTCAGCTATGGTATACGTTTAGTCTACACAAGAGTAATGAGACCTGTGTTTTCCTCCAATTGGATGCTGCGTATAAACGTGTACATGTAAAGGGGTGTACATATTCACAATGGTTGTCGTCCGAAGGGATTGAGTACTCTCTCCCTTGAGCACCATTTGGAGGTAGTCCTGTCCAGACCTCATCCTTGTTCTAGCAGAGCACAGCATTTGTTTCTATGGTGAAGGGAGGAGGGACAGCAGTATGGCACATGATGGACCAGCTTCCAGTGGGAGTGGTGAGAACAGTGATGTTGAGAGTTACTGTCCTTCCAGGGTTTTCGGATTTTGAAGCCATCTTGGGACACCTACACATACTTGATTCTCAGCTAAGGAAACTACCAGCGTTTGTTTAGGCGGGTCATCTATTGAGTAATATATCTGATTCATTACAAATTACATTTAAAGTGGATCCGAGATGAACTTTTACTCATTGCATAATTGTGTTCCTTTCCTATTGTTTATAGGGCATTCCTCAAGCCAAATACTTTTTTGTTTCTGTTTTAATACTCTAATTTCCTATAAACTAAACAAGCCACGCCCACAGGTTTTCAGAGAGCCAAGGAACTTTCAGACAGTAGCAAGGGCTCATGGGAGCTCAGTCTGGGCAGGAGGAGGGGGAGGTATTACTAGCCAGAGATTTCAGAGGCAGATAGGAGGAGGGGGGGATTAATTTTATTTATTTTTTGCTCAAGATGCAGATAAGCCTGCCTCTGTGTAATGTTTACAAACATGGCTGCTGTCATTGTATCACAGGAAGAAAGAATCATATTCTATTAACCTCCTTGCCGGTCTAATTAATCCGGCAAGGAGGCAGCGCAGAACTCGCAGGGCTCGCTACATGATAGCCGCTGAGCGGCGGCATCCCCCCACCCACTCCGATCGCCTTCGGCGATCAGAATAAGCAGGAAATCCCGTTCAGAACGGGATTTCCTGCAGGGCTTCCCTAGTCGCCATGGCGACGGGGCGGGATGACGTCATGGACGTCGGGACGTCACAGGGAATCCTGATCCGCCCCTCAGCGCTGCCTGGCACTGATTGGCCAGGCTGCGCAGGGGTCTGGGGGGGTGGCGCGGCAGGTAGCGGCGAATCGGCGGCGAGCGGCGGTGATCACGTACTACACGCAGCTAGCAAAGAGCTAGCTGCGTGTAGGAAAAAAAATTATGCAAATCGGCCCAGCGGGGCCTGAGAAATCCTCCAGCGCAGGTTACACCGAGCTGAGCTCGGGATAACCGGCAAGGAGGTTAAAGCTGTTTGCAGCTAGATTTGCTGTGTAAACTATCTAAACTTTAGATAAGATATATAGACCAGTTACTTGTTATAGTTCATTTTTCATCTCGGATCCGCTTTAAGGTAGCCAAACATCTAGCGATGATGGGCAGTTTCAACCAAGAGACAAATCTCTCCCTGATCGAATCTGATTATAGAGAGATCTGTCGGCTGCCCATACACTGCAGCCTAATTCCCGATTGGTTTAGAGTGAAATCTCTCGGGAATTAGCCTTGTGACGCAAAATGTTACCTAAACACCCCCCCCCCCTTCCATCCACGTTACTACAGCAACTACGTGTGGCGTGCGTATGTGGATTGTGGCCAGAGCCTTGAGCCAGCGACTGACGGGTAAAGTATACTTCACCAGGGGGACACATTTTATAGTAGGGGGACAGGGCCAGGGGGTTTCGTTGCTCGTAGTTACCACTGCGAACCCAATGAAAAACTGCCCAACATCATGCAGCATGTCCGATCGATACCTGTGGCCTATTTCTGCCTGAAATTGGTTGCCCCGTCAATTGGGCATGCTCCTGGCGGTACCGATGGATGTATGGCCGTCCTTTAGAAAGACAAATTTTCACCTCTCTGAAACCTAAAAAAAGCAGATCCGCAAGGTGTATTCGTTTCGGGAAAATAATTTGTCTGATCCTTCTCCTGTAAGTTTTCTGCCCAAGTGTTACGTCACAAGTAGAACAGATGTGTGGGTGGCCATTGCTGACTACCCCGCCACACTTTCATGTGCTGATGTTCCCAGGTTGCACTGCATTGCAGGGTTATTTACAGTTTGTAAGTAAAGAAAACCATTTCCTGTTATGCCAACTGTAATTTCATTTTGTATTTTACAGGTAGACTTTCATCATGAATTATGAAAATCCTCCACCTTATTCAGGAATGAATCCGGGAGCTCCTTACCCACCATACGGACAACCACAAGGGCCCCCTCCCGCTGCGTATCCTGGTTACCCTCCAGGCCCCGGAGGCTATCCACCAGCACAACCCTATCCAGCAGCACAACCGCCCTATCAAGGTTATCCTCAATATGGCCAGCAGCCCCCTGGACCAGTCTATGTGGAGGCTCCTAAAAATACAGGTATAGAATTTCATGTGCAACAAAACAAGAGGTTTACCCGAGGTGACATGATAGACATGTGTATGTAAAGTGCCTAGCCCACAAATATCTAGGCTGTGTGTGTTTGTGGTTTTTTTTCTCTGCCTGAAAGAAAAAAATCAGGTATGCAAGTGGCAGTTTCTGTCTGAGTCAGGATTGAGTCAGACTACAGCGTGACCCTCACTGATAAGAAATTACAACAAGAAAACACTTTCCTAGCAGAAAATGGCTTCTGAGAGCAGGAAAGAGATCAAAAAAAGGGTTCATCGTTCATAGATTTTAGCTCTGGCATACTTCAATCAATGTGTCATTGAGCAAAAACCAGAAAACTGTAAAAACTTAAAATAGATTTAAATATAAAACCGTGGAATATCTTAAAATCATGTTGAGGAGGATAGATACAATTGTTTATTTCATTAGTTTTTTTTATCTCAGGTGTCCTTTAAACTTTGAGCACACAAGCGTATCTTTAAAGCGGACCTGCACTCAGAACTTCCTCTCTGCTCTAAAAGATAAGCAACAGCATAATAACCTTTGAAGAATTTTTTTTTTCAGCTGATAAAAATCTTGCAATAAATCTGCAGTGTGTATACTCCTGCTTTCATGGAAGCAGACATATTAACATCCTGTGTTTACAAAATCAGCTGCTCTGCTGAGGCAGAGGAGGTTCCTGAGCGGACCTAGCTGAGAGCTCAAAATATATTTGTGATTTGTCACAAATGAAGGGGAATTAGACAGGCTAAACTCTCTAGCTACATACAGGGTGCGTTTTTCTCCTGTCAGGTCCAGTTTAAGTTTTTTTTTTTTTACGTTTTCAGCCATTATAATATTAAAATACATGCTACCATAATTAAAACTTTTATTTGCTCATTTGTCCCGGTTATTACACAGTTTAACCACTTGAGGACAAAAGGTTTATACCCTCCCTTAACGATTTATTGCTTGGTCATGCAACTTGGCACCAAAATTAATTTTGCCTCCTTCTTTTGCCACTAATAAAGCATTTTTTTTGGTGGTCTCTGCTGCAATTTTTTTTTTCTTAATTAAAATGTTTGCCCCCCCTCTCCCTCCCTCCCCCCTTCTCCCCCCCCCCCTGCCTAAATTGGCCCTGACTGTGATCCATACACTTCAGTACCCTACCCGCATCAGCCTATGAGGGGGATTAGATTGTGAGCCACTCCTGGGGACATTTGAGTGACAGGGCTGTCCCTGTACAGTGCTGCACTCTATCACAGCGCTGTACACATGTAAATAGCTGGGGCTTTTTTTTTTTACTCAAAGCCTGCCAGTTTCGCTCGCGGCTGGCAGGCTGATTACGAATCCCTGCTTTTTATCTCACACTAGTTCCATGCTAATACCTGCCTCCAGGACTTGACTCCAATCGGCATTAGGTGGCCCTCGCGGCGTCACATTCCCACCGCGGATCTGCGTGAGGAAATCGGCAAGAGGTTAAATTATGTCCCTATCACAATGTATGGCGGCAATATTTTATTTGGAAATAAAGGTGCATTTTTTTTTTCAATTTTGTGTCCATTACAATTTGCAAGCCCATATTTTCAAAAATAACTTTTTTTTTTAATGCATAACTTTTGAGTATTCATGGGAGAGTGTGGGAGGTAAGGAGTTAATTTTAAATTGTGTAGGCCTTTTTATTAAAATGTATATAGGTGTGATTTCACTATTTCGCCACAAGATGTCCTCATATCTTCCTGCTGCATACTAATATATTACGTGAACGGGAAGTAATTTGTGTAAGTGTAACTTCATTTGTTACAATGACTGCAGGCATCTCATTGACGTGGGGGGGGGGGGGCTGTGTTCCCATTCAATGATCTCCCCTCTTAATGACCAGTGGCGCGAGCGGTGGCAGTAGATGAATATCTACGCCCCAGACGGGAATTGTCTTCCCACTGGGTGTAGATATACTGCCGTAAATGCGGCTAATGGTTAGCGTGAACTTGAAGTGACCATGATGAAATAGACGTGTTTTATGTACAGTACCAAGCGCACAAATAACTAGATCATAAGGGAGAGTAAGACCTCGTTAACATTTGCTGCGCTGAGAAACGTGTGAAGCGCGTGGCAAAAAAATGCATGCGCTTGTGCGCGCTTTAGTGCGTGCTTCTGTGTGTTGTGCTGCGCTTCTTTAAGGCACGTTTTGCTTAATGTAGCAGTTGTTAAAGAGACACTGAAGCGAAAAAAAGGATATGATTTGTATGTGTAGTACAGCGAAGAAAAAAAACATTAAGATCAGATACATCATTGTGTCCAGTACAGGAAGAGTTGAGAAACTCCAGTTGTTATCTCTATGCAAAAAAGCTATTAAGCTCTCCGACTAACTTAGTCGTGGAGAGGGCTGTTATCTGACTTTTATTATCTCAACTGTAAGTGAACTAATTACTTTTCCTCTGCTAGAGGAGAGGTCATTACTTCAGACTGCTCTGAAATACTCATTTTGAATGCTGAGTGTTGTGTAATCTGCACATATTATAGAATGATGCAATGTTAGAAAAAACACTATATACCTGAAAATAAAAATATGAGAATATTTTCTTTGCTGCTAATCTTCTAGTAATTTATAGTACACAACCAATTCACAATATCATATATTTTTTTTCGCTTCAGTGTCTCTTTAATAAAGTTTTTTTCTATGTAAATTTATTTTTTTGCCAAATAGGGATAAAAAACGCATGCGCTTCTATGCGCTTGTACACGCTTCTATGCGCTTAAAAAGCCCACCCATTCACTTGCATTGATTTACAGCTCAACACACAGAAATGCCTGCAACACTACATTTTTGTAACGCTGCTCAGTGCAGCGCATAGATGTGAACCAGCTACATTTAATTACATGGGAAAATCAATACCTTGCTGAATGCACAGGGCAGTGCGCTGTGAAAAGCGCCCACAGAAACGTCCCTGATGTGAACGAGGCCTTAAAGACTTGGCACTAAATGCAGCTGAGGAAACCATGTAAGCAATACCAGATTCCTACCAGTAGGAACATGCTCCCTGAGGAGCAAGACCTGCAATTGTAAGCTGAAAGGCAGAACGGAGCACTGTTCCTGCATAGGACAGGTCGGATCTATCATTTCCAGCAGGTCTGATCTGGTTTCCAATCTATTTTGTGCAGAAGTGATCAGAAAAACGAATGGAAACCTGATCAGACCTGTTGGAAATGACTGATTTGACCCTTAGATCTGATGAGAAATTGCATGGTGTGCCAGGCATAATGTTTATCTCCAAATACCTAAGTGGGCCCATGGAGCTTTTTTTTGGCCTGGACCAAATCAGATTGCCTATTGTAAAATATAATCATTCTCATTAAATATACAATTATTCTCTGAAAACTGATGATATGCCACTCCTATGTTATGTGAGATATTATCTGCTCTTCCCCTTTTATTTGGATTTGCAAGTCAATGGAATACTTTAAAGCCTTATATCTGATTTATGCATACGTTACCTTCCCTGACCCGCCCAGGAATAGTCACGGACTTGACCCCATTCCAGGCACAGATGTATTCTTAGATGAAAGGAAGCTTATATTTATGGGTGTCAACACAGTTCCTTCTACCTCATTAGCTAATGTCCTATATCTCCATTGTAAAGTTACTGGCCAGGAGCCCAGACAATGTGCACTTCTTGCACCTTAAACTATCTGTCCTATATGCTGCAATATTCGCATGACAGATTCAGTCTGTGCCTTCCCCCTTGCAGTCTTAACGGTGGGGATGATGCAATATAGTGTATATCAGCAGCTGTCTCGACCATAGAACCTGAAAAATTGACTCTTTAAACTTATTGCTTAAACTGGGAAAATAATCTTAAGGTAGGTAATATCATTTAAAGTAAAAATATTGTAGTAGAAAATAACAATAATGGTATATTCGCCTATAGAAAGGGAAGGTTTTCGATCTTATAGAACCTTCCCGTCCTTTCACATTGTCCTTGATCCAGGACTATCACCCCCGATGCAGGTATTGGAACAAGTGGTCAAATATGCCTTTGGGGACCCTCGGAAGGCTTCAGAGGCACTTAAAGTCACGGGTGCTTCCAAAAAGGGTCACAGTAAGGAGCCATCCGACTTCGGAAGTACTCGTGGCCATGACTACCTCTGAAGCCTTCTGAGAGCTCCCACTGGTGAAAACTTTTGAACCGAAACAGCACTGGAACAAGGACACCATGAGGAGTGGGGAGGCTCTATAGGATCAAAAACGTTCTCTCTCCATAAGCGAGTATATATCTTAGCAGCTGAAGAAACTGATTTTTGAGAAGCTGTCTAGACTAGTTCATGTGACCAGAATTAAGAGTGAAAGGGTCATTTTGGCTTTTAAGATTGGCTAATATGTACTATTAATCTAGCGTGGAGGATGAGGGCGCAGAAGCACAAATCGTTTTGGAAACTTGGACATCTTTAAAGTGCTTTATAGTGCCGAGGGGGCCTATCACTGACTCTAGGCACTGGGCATAGATATCGTGACGCCCTTGTCTCCTTACAATCTTCAGCAGATTGTCTCCAGCAGATTCAATCACTGATCAAATCGCATAGTGCATAGACACCTTAACCTGGTTATGTTCAAACCCAGTACCTGTTAAGGGGTCCATACACCTAATGATTTTCCCGCCGATATACAGCAGATTCGATCACTGTGATCGAATCTGCTGTGAAATCGTTGCACAAACGCTGACAGAATGATCGATTTCCGTCCGAACTCAATCTTTCCAGTCGATCCGTCCGTGCGGAAGATTTCGCTCGATCGCTGGCGGGTCAGGAGTGCGTCGATAGCGGCGTTCGAATGACCGACGCTAGCGGCAATACATTACCTGCTCCGGCCGGTGCGTGTCCCCTGGTTTCCGTTGTCATTTCTCAGTGCTCGGCTCCTCCAGCTTCACTGAACTTCCTGTCCCGGCAGGAAGTTTAAACAGTAGAGCGCCCTCTACTGTTTAAACTTCCCCGGGAGGAAGTTCATTGAAGCTGGAGGAGCCGAGCACTGAGAAATGACAGCGGAAACCAGGGGACACATGCTGGCCGGAGCAGGTAATGTATGCGGGGGGGGGGGAAGGGGGGCGGCAGCTTCCCACATTGTGATCGGTTTCATGCTGAAATCGATTCACAATCTGATCAGAGAGGGATTGTGTGGCTGCCTTTACTGCAAACAGATTCGATCAGAGAGGGATCTATCTGTTGGTCGGATCTGATGGCAAATCGACCAGTGTATGGCTACCTTTACTGGCCTTGTGTCAAACAATGTGTTGATGTTGATCCAGGGATTTTATCTGATTGCCATCTGGGGTCAGGAAGGAATTTTCTCCCTTTTGGGGCTAATAGGACCATGCCTTGTAAGGGTTTTTCACCTTCCTCTGGATCAACAGGGTTATGTGAGGGTGCAGGCTGGTGGTGTACTTTGGTTTCTGGTTGAACTCTATGGACTTGTGTCTTATTTTTTTAAGTCAAATAACTATGTAACATTACAATATAAAGAACGACCTTACAAAAGGTTTTCACAAATAAAGGCTGAGGTATAGCTGTTTGGTGTAAACATAGTATACATGTGAGATTGCGCTGGTTGTCACCTGTTGTTCCCAGCATAGGGACAGTTTGTGACATTTTTACTACATTTTGCAGCCATAACCATCTACAAGCAGCAAGTCCAGTTGTTACTGTTAGCCGTAGTTGGTGACCCATTTGTTTTCCACTTCCCATTTGAGTGTCACAATACTGGCGTCGCAAATATTACAGCAAGCAGACATGCAATATCCCGAGGGGTGTGTTTTTTCTTTCTAATCCTTATTCCAATATTAGCAATGAATGAAACTCTGTCATCAGTAGGCTGGACTTGTATTTCCAGTTGGGTGAATTCTGTGGATACACTACAGCGCTTCCTGTAACACCATTCCCTTTCACCAAGGCAATTAAAATGAGTACGCAAATTATTACATTAACACTACACATTCCGCAGCGCCAGTTACATACACCGCAGATGGGTAAACATGGCTAGTCCATTGTATTTATAGAGCACTAGAAGTTTGTTCTGCTTTATTACAGTAGCAATTGAGAGGAGGAAGTGTAACATTCAGCTCCCATAAGGCTTTGCAATGTAATGACATCAAGTGTGACACCAAGTTGTAAATTTAGCAACCGTTAATTGCTGGTGTCCCAGATCTTGCGGTTTCGACATAGAAAGATTTGGGGACTTTCGGGAAGGGTAAAATGATTTAGGACTTAAAGAGACTCTGTAACATTAAAAAGATCCCCTGGGGGGTACTCACCTCGGGTGGGGGAAGCCTCCGGATCCTAATGAGGCTTCCCACGCCGTCCTCTGTCCCATGGGGGGTCTCGCCGCAGCCCTCCGAACAGCCGGCGACTGTGCCGACTGTCAGTTCAATATTTACCTTTGCTGGCTCCAGCGGGGGCGCTGTGGCGGCTTTCGGCACGGAAATAAACGGAAATACCCGATCTCCGTCGGGTCCGCTCTACTGCGCAGGCGCCGGAAACTTGCGCCTGCGCAGTAGAGCAGACCCGACGGCGATCGGGTATTTCCGCCTACTTCGGAGCCGACAGCCGTCAGAGCGCCTGCGCAGGAGCCAGGAAGGTAAATATTACGTCACCGCTGCACGGAGGGCTGCAGCGAGACCCCTGACGGACAGAGGACGGCGTGGGAAGCCTCATTAGGATCCGGAGGCTTCCCCCACCCGAGGTGAGTACCCCCCAGGGGATCTTTTCATGTTACAGTTCCTCTTTAAAGGATACCCATTGTGACATAATGAGATAGACATGGGTATGTACAGTGCCTAGCACACAAATGACTATGCTGTGTTCTTTTTTTTCTTTCTCTGCCTGAGGGCTTGTTTCCACTGTTGCGACGCGATTTCGCCGGCATTTCGACGCTTGTAAAAACGCATGCGGATGCGTTTCCACATGCGTTTTTACCCGCGATTTCGCATGGCAGGGTGCCATGCGAAATTAACCATGACACTGCCAGGGCAAAATAAAATAGAAAAAGGTGCGAAATCGCGGGTAAAAACGCATGTAACAAACGCATGCGTTTTTACTATTAAATACATTAGCGGCGATTCGCATGCATTCCACTCGCAGGCGAATTCGTTGGCTCTTTTGTGCGTTTTTTTACCGCTGAAAAAAACGCACCTCAACAACGCTACAGTGGAAACAGGCCCATCCACTTGCATTACATGTGCGAATCCGCATGCATTGGACGCATGCGGATTCGCGATAGTGGGAACGAGCCCTGAAAGAGTTAAATATCAGGTATGTAAGTGGCTGACTCAGTCCTGACTCAGACAGGAAGTGACTACAGTGTGACCCTCACTAATAAGAAATTCCCCTTTTTATCTCTTTCTTGCTCTCAGAAGCTATTTTCTGCTAGGAAGGTTTTTTTATAGTTGGAATTTCTTATCAGTGAGGGTCACACTGTAGTCACTTCCTGTCTGAGTCAGGACTGAGTCAGCCACTTACATACCTGATATTTAACTCTTTCAGGCAGAGAAAGAAAAAAAGGAACACAGCAAAGTTATTTGTGTGCTAGGCACTGTAAATACACATGTCTATCTCATCATGTCACATGTCACTTCGGGTATCCTTTAAAGGGCATCCGAGGTGACATGAGACATGTGTATGTACTGTGGCAAACACACAAAACGATGCCATGTTCCTTGTTTTCTTTAGAACATAAAAATGTCCACAGCGCTATTATAGTAATATAAAAAGTAATGTCTCTTTATTGTAATATAACATATAGCATGAAATAATAATCTCTCTCTCATTTCATGCTATATGTTATATTACAAGAAAGAGTAATTACTTTTTATAAATAGCGCTGTGGATATTTTTATATTGAAGTAATAAGGGTACTTGGATCCACAAGCTGCTGAGTCTGAGTGGTGCAGGTGTTTAACTATATATGTTCTGCACTTAATATCTTTTTTTTTTTTTTTTCTGTTTGCACTACTTTCTCTTAAAATAAAGATTGTTATCAAAAAAAAAAAATGTGCAAACCTATACACATAAGTACATTTTTTCCCCCCCAGAGTAAAATGAGCCATAAATTACTTTTTTTCCTATGTTGCTGTCACTTATAGTAAGTAGTAGAAATCTGACAGAAGCGACAGGTTTTGGACTAGTCCATCTCTTCACAGTGGATTCTTATGCTGGGCATACATGGTTAGATTATGCGCCGGTATCGAACCAGCGGCTCGATGCCGGCGCGACACTGCTCGTGCGCGAGGATCGATCCCCGCTCATCCCCCGCAGGCATTTCCTTATTTGCCTTTCGTTTCTACCATTGTCTGCCCGCGGGGATCGAGCGCGGTATCGACCCGCCGTGGTGATCGGTGAGGTTGAATATTATCAATCGAGCCATCAGCGGCTCGATTGATAATATAAAACGAACCATGTATGCCCAGCATAAGGGATTTATTTATTTTCAAAAGCATTTAGTGAATGGCAGTTGCTCTTTCCAACTGCCAAAAAACTGTGTAGCGAGCAGGGAAGCCGGCCAGCATCATTGTTTAAATCCTTTCATGAATATCTTTCATAAAGAATAAGCAATAAAGAATAAAGGTGGCCATACACTGGCCCGATTCGCGGCCGTTTCGAATCTGCTGTCAATCGTTCGCGCTAAACGCACCCGCCGATCCGATTTCCTCCCGAAATCGGATCGGTCCGTCGATCGCGCCGTGCGAGAAATTACCCTCGATCGCCCGCGGGTAGGGAGCGCGTCGCTAGCGGCGGCCGATCCGATCAGGTATACATTACCTGACGCTGGCTCCCGGGCGTCTTCTCAGCGCTGCACCGCTCTGTTCCGGCTCCATCCCGGCGCTTCCTGTGTCACTGCAGTGACCAGGAAGTTCAAATAGAGGGCGCTCTATTTGAACTTCCTGGTCACGGAGTGACACAGGAAGCGCCGGGATGGAGCAAGAACAGAGCGGTGCGGTGCAGCGCAGAGAAGACGCCCGGGAGCCAGCATCAGGTAATGTATACGGGGAGGGGGCACAGGCGTCAGGAGCAGCTCAACAGATTGTGATCGGTTTCAGGCTGAAATCGATTCACAATCTGTTTGCAGTAAAGGCAGCCATACGATCCCTCTCTGATCAGATTCGATCAGATAGGGATCTGTCAGCTGGTCGATCTAATGGCAAATCGACCAGTGTATGGCTACCTTAAGTCTTGCTGAGAATATCTTATGGAGAGATGGACTAGCCCAAAATCTGTCATTTCTGTCAGATTTCCACTACCTACTGTAAGTGACAGCAACATAGGAGAACAGTAATTAATGGCTCATTTTGCTTTGGAAAAGTACGGTACTTCTTATTTGTTTGCACATATTTTTTGCCATAGTTCCCCTTTAACCACTTGAGGACTGCAGTGTTAAACCCCCCCCCCCCCCCCCCCCCCCAACCCCTAGTGACCAGGCCATTTTTACTTAATTGGGCCACTGCAGCTTTAAAGGGAACCTGTACTGTGTAAAAATATTTAAAATAAACACATGAGGTAACTTCAAATGAACATTACATAGTTACCTTGCCATCAGTTCCTCTCAGAAGCTCACCATTTTCTTCTGACAATTATCCCTTCCAGTTCTGACAACATTTTGTCAGATCTGAAATATATCAGTTGCTGTCAGTTATAGCTGAGAGAAAAACTGATGTACCAGGTAATGTTCATTATGCAGGAGAACAGAGGCGCCAAAAGGATAAAAGGAAGCTAAATGAGCTTAAAAACCAAATTCTTGGTAAATAGAGGAGGTAGTGGTGGACTTACCTCCTCCAAGTAGACACACAACGACTGTAGTAAACACAGTCAATATATTTTATTTATGAACTCCAAATATGCAACGCGTTTCGCAGGTTTGATCCCGCTTCATCAGGAAATAACGGAGCAATAGCATATGTGGTCAGTAGAAGAGCCAGGTAATGTCCATGTTTCCCTATGGCTCAAGTGGGCGATGTTACAGTTTAACTGTGTGCTGACCAGAAAGCTGTTATGGGGAATGGACATTTTCAAAATGGAGGACGGAAAATTTCCTTGATCACAGTGAACAAACAGGACGCGGGACAGGAGAAAGACACTGAGGAGTAGACTACGTGGAAGGTAAGTATGACTTGTGTATGCTTGCTTTGACTTTTAATTTTTCAGTTCAGGTTTTCTTTAAGGCCAAGCTGCAGGGCCGCACAACACAGCACACAAGTGATTCCCCCCACCAACAGAGCTCTGTTGGTGGGGTCTGATCGCTCCCCCTATGTGTATTTTTTTTTTGTTAATATTATTATTAAAGAAAAAAACATATATTTCTTTAAATGGTTTCCCTCCCTCCGTCCCCCAGTCAGCCAATCACTGCGATCGGCTGTGATAGGCTTCAGCCTATCGCCGCCGATCGCTTTTGTGTCACCCAGGGGGACAGCTGTGTCACACGGCTGTCCCCAGTACAGCGCTGTACTACCCTATTAGATGGCAGTTTCGCCGTCAAGTCTCCCGAGCGGTGATCGCTGCTCTGAAACTGAAGGCGGAGCTCCGCGCCCCAAGCAGGGGATGCGCGCGCTAGCCCCATAGGCGGCATAGCACCATAGACAGCCATTCACGCCAATGGGCGTGGAGCGGTCCTGGGGCTGCCGCACTGCTCACGCCAATTGGCGTGGAGCAGTCGGCAAGGGGTTAAAAAGTAGATTTAAATATAATATATAAATAAAACTGTGGGATAACTTAAAAAAATCATTTTAGGAGGAGGACAGATACAATTGCTTATCTCATTAGTTTATTTTCACCTCTGTTGTCTTTTAACCATTTCTGCCGCCCTGACGTGAAGCTCACTACTACCCCTTGCTCTCTCCTTACTGTGCTGCCCTGCAACATAATTTAAACCTCAGATCAGCATTGAGGAGACAGCCAGGTGAATCGTGCACAGTGATGGCAGGTATACTTCAAATACAGGAAGTGACTTCACTGCTTACTTCTTGCTGTCACTGCACCATTCACCTGGTTATCTCTTCACTGCGGCCAGGTTCCTACTGATCTGAGGTCTGAACTATTCCGCAGGGCAGCACAGCAAGGAGTAAGTAAGGGGGAACTGAACTTTGTGGTGAGTCACTGCCCAGGTATCTGGTGGTGGGGAGAGGCTACCTATACTGAAGCAGGAAAAGGGATCAAGGAATTGGAATGGCTACCTGTATTGGCAATCTGTAGGCTAGCCATCTAATTGTAGTCCTTTTTCCCACCAATGCCTCCTGCAATTCCCCTCCCATATGCCCCCCCCATATGCCCCCCCCTTTTTAAAGTGTACCTGTAAGAAAAAAGTGCCCCTGGGTGGTACTTCCCTTTGGATCTTAAATAGGCTTCCCCCTTCCTCCTCAGTAGAGGGGATCCAGCGCTGGGCCCCCCAAAGATCTCCTTGTTGACGTGAGCGCATGTGCAGTAGCGGCTCTCAGCTTGGGCTCCGTCAGAAACAGCCGAATCTGATCGGGTCTGATCTACTGCGCAGGCACAGTGGTGGTACTTTACATTTTTCAGGCGATAAAAGTGGTACAATTAGTGAAAAGGTTGAAAAGCCCTGGTCTAAAGCATTAAGCGCAGCATAAAACTGTTTCATCCCACTTTGAGCAGTTAATGTTTAACAAAGCAGACCCGCTGAAGTCTCATTCAGAATGAAGCCACAACTACCATACAGCCGGATTTCTCCTTCTGCTGCTTTAGATTAGCTGCTCCATTACTACTAAAAAAATAGACCTCTTCAGGGGCATAACTAGAAATCACTGGGCCCCCCTGCGAAAATTTGGATGCCCCCCCCCCCCCCATAGGTGCCAAATCGCAATGGGGCAGCTTTTGACTATAAATCGTAATGTGGGCAGCAGTCACCAGAAAATCGTAACGTGGGCAGCAGTCACCAGAAAAAAAAATGCACCTGGCGCGCAGCTCCTCTGACTATCCTCCTTCAGCAAATTGCGCTGACAGGCAGAGAGCAGGACTACGGGAAGATGGTGCCCGAAGCCCTGTACTGGAGACACAAATAGTCTCCAGTGCAGGGCTTCGGACGCCATCTTTCCGTAGCCCTGCTCTGCCTCCCGGGAGACTGCGGGGAATGGCTCGACTATTAGACGCTGTGGCCAGTTCAACGCCTGGCTGGGGGGGGGGGGGGTCCAACAATGGGGCGGGGGCGGCAGCGCTCACCCCGCATGCGGCGGGCGGGCCCTGGGTCCCCCTGCGGCTGTTGGGGTTGCATCCCCTATAGTTATGTCAGTGCATGAAATGGTTTAAATGTTTACTTCTTTACCCTAAGCCTTATCACATGTGATACATTAGTACATAGCAAGGAAATGAGCAGCGCTACTTAAAAACAGACTAGTGCCTACCTGCAAAAGAGTTCAAGCCCCACTTGTGGGGTCGAATACACACCGAGCATACACATGACCTGTCTACCACTAGAGGAGGATGTTGGTTTCCATTAACAGCTTGCATGCAACCTATTAAGTACTCGTCCCTCCCACTGCGAAGAAGTCAATCCTCCATGGGAGGGGCCTAACACTAACTAAATCCTAACCTATGTATATGCATAGCCTGGGTGCGGCTAATCAAATGAAATCGAAAATTGAAAATTGCGCAAAAGGTGGCTCAGCGCAACACCAGGCCGCCTCCGAATGGCCTCCATCAGAGATGCGCTGAGCCCCCCCAGGAACTACAAACGCACCTTGAACCCAAACAGAAGCTCTGCATATACACCAAAAGCATGGCTGTTAAGTGGGAGCAGCTGACCAAAAAGGAATTACATTAGTACATAGCAAGGAAATGAGCAGCGCTACTTAAAAACAGACTAGTGCCTACCTGCAAAAGAGTGCAAGCCCCACTTGTGGGGTCGAATACTCACCGAGCATACACATGACCTGTCTACCACTAGAGGAGGATGTTGGTTTCCATTAACAGCTTGCATGCAACCTATTAAGTACTCGTCCCTCCCACTGCGAAGAAGTCAATCCTCCATGGGAGGGGCCTAACACTAACTAAATCCTAACCTATGTATATGCATAGCCTGGGTGCGGCTAATCAAATAAAATTGAAAATTGCGCAAAAGGTGGGGCTTGCACTCTTTTGCAGGTAGGCACTAGTCTGTTTTTAAGTAGCGCTGCTCATTTCCTTGCTATGTACTAATGTAATTCCTTTTTGGTCAGCTGCTCCCACTTAACAGCCATGCTTTTGGTGTATATGCAGAGCTTCTGTTTGGGTTCAAGGTGCGTTTGTAGTTCCTGGGGGGGCTCAGCGCATCTCTGATGGAGGCCATTCGGAGGCGGCCTGGTGTTGCGCTGATCCACCTTTTGCGCAACATGTGATACATTAACAGGAAATACGATATGCACTCCACTCTCATCACTGTGAGGGGGGGAGGGGGGGTTGTGGATGTTCTGATCCTAAACCATGCTTTTTCCATGAGCAGCTCTCTCTGAACAGGATAGGAACAAAGGCAGATCATATGCATAACTCCTTTCGATTCCTAGTTCTATGATAGCCTGTAATTCTTCTTAAAGATTCAAATGTGGCATATCAACTGCTTTTACCATTTAAGGTTGGAGAGCACCAATTGCTTGTGTCCTTCATATCACGAACCTGTGTGGCTTTCTATGCTGCCATAGTTATGTATTTATCTAGAGTTCACATCTTCCACAGCACTTTACTGAGTACATAGTCATGTCACAAACTGTCCCTCAGAGGAGCTCACATTCTAATCCCTACCATAATCAGTCATATGTGCATACCCTTAGTTCAAATCCAGTTTTTGAGTTAAACAAGCTGAGTTACAGGTATGGTGTTTTTTTTTTCTTCACAGGATAAAACTAGGATGCACAGAGAAACCATGCAAACAGAGAACATATACCAACTCCATGTAGATAGTGTTCTGACCAGACCCAGTGGCTCTCACCTTGCAGTATCTGTCACTGTACTGTTATCGGAAAGATTAAAAAAATGAAACCTTTGCATAAACGCATAAATTAGATTTCCTGTTTTGCATTTGTCCTGCTGTTTTATGAGAGCATAATAAATAACATTAGTGTTGGTGTTACATTACACAAATGTTTCAGAAATTTGACACTGGGATAAATGACGAGTGTTTTGGTGTACACATCGGATGAGGGATGGAAGGTTGACTCTTAAGTAGGTTAATGCCTGTTATTCCTGCTATGTGGACAGTTTGTGGTGTGTTGCTGCAGCCATACCAGCACATCCAGATTTACCTGCTTGCAGCGATACTGAAGGACCTCTCATGGTATTGAATGCCTTCTAATTGTGATTCCTGGTTATGTAGGAACAGTGATATATAGTAAAGTAATTTTGAAATGACAAAGAAGTTTCAAGATGATCTTAAATTTTAATGCATCAAAAAGTTATTTTGTAAAAACAGAGTTCACAAATCTTCAAGCGAATTCATCTTTGCAAACAACATCCCATTATCAAGTACCAAAATCCTATGTTGAAATATGCAATTGTTTAAAAAGGCCTTTTTAAACAATTGCATATTTCAACATACAGGTAGTCCCCTGTTTACGAACGCTCGACTTACGAACGACCCGCCGATACGAACACCCGCCGCGATGTCACGCCGCCGGGGACTACCTCTTCTGCTGCCGTTTTTAATGCAGAGTATGCGCAGCGAAAGGTAGATAGAGGACATCTCACCTGTTCCATGGCGGTAGAAGGTCCCATTGTCCTGCCCGGAAGCTGCGCGGCCCGTCCTCTCGCTCCGTCCACTGTTCCCCGGCGGCTTCTTATGCGTCACATAATGATGCAATCAGGAAAAGCCCCCTAGTGGCGGCGTCTACTAATGCGTCAGCCGCCAGGGGGACAGTGGACGGAGCGGGAGGACAGGCCGCGGAGCTTCCGGGCAGGACGATGGGACCTTCTACTGCCGTGGAACAGGTGAGATATCCTCTATCTACCTTCCGCTGCGCATACTCTGCATTAAAAATGGGGGCAATGGTGGCTTGTCCCAACTTAACCATCTTAGCGGTATTGACGAGCTCAGCTCGTCAATGACCGCCGGAGGGTGCCGCTCAGGCTCCGCTGGGCCGTTTTTGTATTTTTTTTTTTAAAACACGAAGCAAGCACTTTGCTTGCTGCGTGTTCCGGTCAATCGCCGCCGATCCGTCGCGAAAGGGGGTCCCCGCGCAGACCACGTGCGCAGCCTGGCCAATCAGTGCCAGGCAGCGCTGAGGGGTGGATTGGGACTCCCGATGACGTCATCACGATCGTCGCCATGCCGACGGGGGAAGCCCTGAAGGAAATCCCGTTCAGAATGGGATTTCCGGACGGGCATAAGCGACGGCGGCGATCGGGAGGACAGGGAGGGACGCCGCAGGGGGGGGGGGGGATCATGTAGCTAGCGCTAGGCTAGCTACATGATTTAAAAAAAAAAAAATCAAAACCTACTGCGCAGCAGCCACCCTGGCGATCTTAATAGAACGCCAGGGTGGTTAAGGACAGATTCAGGTTAAGAACAAGCCGACAGTCCCTATCTCATTCGGTAACCGAGGACTACCTGTATGTCTTTTGTACTTTATAATGGGATGTTGTTTGCAAAGATGAATTCACTTGAAGATTTTGTGAACTCTGTTTTTACAAAAGAACTTTTTTGATGCATTAAAATTTAATATAAAAAATTTAATATTTAATATAAAAGATCATCTTGAAACGTCTGTCTCTTCAAAAATACTTTTTTACTATATATCCTTGTACTTATAAGGTTATATTATTGGTGTTGTGGCGCACCATTGAGGATATGGTTTTTGGTCTCCCAATCATATGTAAGAACAGTGGCCATACATCAGGCGACTCAGAGTCTGGTCTACCATCTGATTTAATTATTATAATCGGATGAAAATCTGTGCCGCCAAGAGCATGCCTGATTCCCGATGCAACCAATGTTTTGGCTGAAATTGGTCATGTGCAGTGATGATCGCCGGATGAAATCCGAATAGATTTTATTTGGATTTCATCCAGGTAATTAAAGCACCTGTGCAGGTGGGCGAGGGGGGTTAAACTTACCCAGCAGACCTCTTCTTTAATCGGTCCCACGGCGCCTCCCACACTGCATTGCAAACGCGTCACGTGACTACAAACACTTCCCCCTTCAACCCGGAAGGAGGAAGTGTTTGTAATCACCTGCCGTGGGACAGATTAAAGAAGATGCCTGCTGGGTAAGTTTAACTACCTAATGACTGCCTAACGCCCATGGACGTGATCAAGGCGGCAGCCCCAGGCCCCCCTAACGTCAATTGCGTCAAGTCCTTGGGCAGGGATTTGCAGGAGATCGCGCACACCGATGTGTGCGCATCTCCGCATGGATGACTGAGCTCCACTCCTCTATCAGTCTCCTGGCGGCGATCGCCTCTAGAAGACTGTTAGACGGCGCAACCACCGTCTATTTACTTAGTACAGCGCTGTACTGGAGACAGGCGTGTGACATGGCTGTCCCCCTGGGGGACTCGGGAGCGATCCACTGTGATAGGCTGATGGGGGGGGGGGGGGGGGAATTAGTGAGAGAGACGATAAAAAAAGCACTTTTATTTAGAAATAAAAGACAAAAATATTTATTAAAAAAAAAACTATTGGGGGAGCGATCAGACCCCACCAACAGAGAGCACTGTTGGTGAGGAGAAAAGGAGGAGGGGGGGGGGGGGGGGGGGGACTCGCTTGAGTGCTGGGTTGGATGGCCCTGTAGCGAGGCCTTAAAGCTGCAGTGCCCTATTTGTTAAATGGGCTGATCTTTAGGGGGGGTTAACACTGCAGTCCTTAAGTGGTTAACCCCCTCGCCCACTCGCACAGGTGCTTTAATTACCTGGATGAAATCCGAATAAAACCTATTTGGATGTAATCCGGTGATCATCACTGGTCATGTGTATTGATTGGACATGCTGCAAGATGTAGGCACATACCTGATCGGGTGCACGGCGGTTACGTCATGCGATATCTGGATGAGATGAATGTGAAGGAACCCCCAGTGCTGCCCCAGTATAAAATGTGCCCCGTGCAGTATACTTTACCTGTCTGTGTCTGCTGCTGGCTCTGGGCTCTGTCCTTCTTCCACATACACATGCCCCACGTGATTGCCCATATAAAGGCCAGCATGTGTGTAACGCCATTACCCTCCTCATCCACGCATCCCTGAATCCCACCCTTCCCTATGTCACAGCCACCTGCTGCTCCTTTTGCTAACTGGTGCAGATGGTCTCGCAGGCGGAACTACGGCACAGTCATTGGGCCAATCCCTGCACTCGATCAGTAGCAGTGACATCTGATAGGGAGGGGGCGGAGCATTCTCTAAAGTTTTTTTCTTCATGCAGCAGAAAGTCTAGAACCAGCCCTGTATGAATGTATGCTTAAAATAGGCCATACCTGTCACCTCCTTATACTGATGGTAAACAAGCTATCATATGTGCTGATCTTATTTATTTTTAAGAAGTTATTTGAATATGTACCTTGTGGTTTCTGGGCAGAGGGAGGTGGGCTGGCGGCCACTACCACCTCACACCACTATACTGAGCACATGGGTGCAGAAATTTTGAATACTTATCTATCCATCCTAAAGAAAATTGATGGCAGCATAATGATGCATCATGTGGTAGGTTGTACAGCCCAGCCAAAAGCTGGACAAGCCAGTTCCAAAATGTAAGGACCATTATCGTGAAAAATTTAAAAATGTAAAATGTTAAAGAGACATTGAAGCGAAAACAAAATTTTGATATCATGAATTGGTTGTGTAGTAGGGGTAATTACTAGAACATTGGTAGCAAAACAAATATTCTCATATATTTTTATTTTCAGTTATACAGCTTTTTTTTTTTTTTATAACATTGCGTCATTCTCTAATATTTGCAGTTTACACATTACTCAGCATTTTAAAAGTTTTTGCAGAACAGGCAGTTAACTTTTGACCTGTCCTGAACTGGTCTTTGCAAAAGAAAAACACAATACAGCTGAGATAACTTAATCAGAAGTCAGAGCTCTCTGTGACTTTGAGGCCTGGAACCCACTGAAAACCGCAAACGCAAAACGCAACCGCTAGCGTTTTGTCTGAGCGGTTTGCAAGCGGATTCATGTGCGTTTTTGGTCGTGTTTTGCAACATTGTATTTTTTTCCCCAGCGGGTGCCTAGCGTTTTGCGTTTTTATCCTGATTAGTCCTGTGAATTATTTTTCATTTTGTTACAGTGTGCTGAACCGCAAAACGCTAGCAAAACCGCTCAGTTTAGGTTTTGCTGAGCGTTTCCGCTAGCGGTTCAATACTTTACATTAAAGCGCTAACGCTCCCAAAATGCTGCATGTCCTGCGTTTGCGTTTCTGAGAAACGCAAACGCTCCTGTGGAAGTTGCCCCATCCATTAACATTAGCCCAGCGTTTTGGCAAACTGCTAGCGTATCGCAGTGCTGCCAAAACGCTGCCAAAAGCGCTCCTGTGGGTTCCAGCCCTCAAAGTTGCAGAGCTCAATGGCTATTTGCATAGATAACTGGAGTTTCTTAACTCTTTCTGTACTGGAAACAAATAGACTTATGTCTCTGCTCCTAATGCTTTATATCTTAGCTGTACTACACAACCAATTCATTATATCATTATTTTTTTTGCTTCAGTGTCTCTTTAACACAAACAAATAAAAAGTATTTCTTCTGATGTAAAAAAAAAAAAAAACTACTTTTTCTCCTATGTTACTGTCACCTACAGTAATTTAGTACAAATCTGACAGAACTGATGTGTTGTTTTTTTTTACTAGTCCATCTCTTCATGGGGGATTCCCAGTACTTAATTTACAAAGTGCTTTTGAAAATAAAGAAAACCTTGAAAATCCCCCATGAGAAGATGGGCTAGTCCAAAACCAGTCAGATTTCTAATACCTGCTGTAAGTGATAACCACGTAGGAGAAAAGTAATTTAGAGCACATTTTGCTCAGGAAGAAATGTACTTTTTATTTATTGCACAATTTAAAATACATGAAAACTCATGTTTCCTGATAGCGGTCCTTTAACCTAAGATACAAGTAGTACACAACGTAACTCTTGTTGGATGTGTTTCTAGCTGTGTACCATGTAAATGGTGCTCATGGTATTGGTTTGTTGGAATGTTTTTGTCATCAGAGTGGTTGATAACTGGATAAAGTAGTTATATATATTTTTTTAATCTCAGGACAAAAGGCACTCTAGTGTGGACCTAGCTTAAAACCATTGCACAGTATTGTACAGCTCTGTGTATTTTAAATCCTTACGCTGGTGGGGCATTTTATGGAAAGTGTTACAACATAGTGTTTTTCTCCACGGAGTGTTTTTATGAGGTGTGGTGTTTAATGAAGATTACTATGGTGTTAAAAGCTGATAAAACCTGTTTTCACCAATACAGGGTTGTTAGATCAAACCTGACTGAGTGGAAACTGTCACATGACCTGCTGATCATCCAGTAGAAACCGATAAAGGAAGAAGGGGCGGGAAGTCCTCTCAGGCCACATCTAATTGGTTAGCCATGTTGAGAAATTACATAATTTACAGATTACTCCACCACGAATGTTGGCAGGGATGCTTCTATTAGCTAGTTCACCACTAAGGGTTTTTTTTACCCTATGGACCAGAGCAATTTTCATATTTCAGCACCCCTCCCTTTCATTCGCCACTAACTTTATCACTGCTTACCATGAAATGATCTACGGTAGATCTTGTTTTTTTTCTCCTCTAATTAGGCTTTCTTTGGGTGGTACATTTTTACTGAGAATTATTTTATTTAAAATTCGTTTTAAGTGGAATAACAAAAAAATGGAAATGTATTATTTTTCAGTTTTCAGGCCATTATAGTTTTAAAATAAAAACATGCTACTGTGGCTAAAACCGATACATTGTATTTGACTGTTTTTACCTGTTATTACGTTTAACATATGTCCCTAGTACAATCTATGACGACCATATTTTATTTTGAAATTTGTATCTTTTCAGTTTTGCATCCGACACTAACCTATTTTCAAAAATAACATTAATATACCCTCATAACATACATGTTAAAAAGTTGAGTCCCTAGGGTAACTAACTTTTTTTTTTCTTCATTTTTATCCAAGTGTTTTATTTTTTGGACTATGGGAGGGGAGATAGGTGGTTAATTGGGGTATTTATGTATTTAATAGTTTTAATTTTATGTAAGTAGGTGTAATTTTACAAATTGTCCACTCTGCCCCCCCCCCCCCCCGCCCCCCACCACACTTTATTCCTATGTACAGTTTACAGGAAATGTAGCATGTGTGTTTTCACTTTAATTCTCTCAAGGACCACTGGCTTCTCATTGATACCGGTGATCATTGGTCACAGGCACTTAGATTGGTGAATGATCCCATTAACTGATCAGTATAGACTTTTTTTTTTTTCCTGGTTGTAGAGCAGCACCCATCCAATGGAAGATTCAACGATGTGCCTCAGCTCACAGCTCTCCACACCACTGGGGCTGAAAATTGTAGAAATCCACTTGAGCAGGCACCGTCAGCCTCCAAAAACAGAGGCACAACCCGCAAACGCGGCACCGACCAATAGAATACTTTAGACCTCCCAGCCATCGCCTAGCAACCTAGTTGCCACCCCTTAAACAAAGCTAACCTAACACCCCACAGTATGAATATTCCCATACCATACAGGCGCATGATCTAGTGGATTAATAGCACAAATCTCCCATTGTTGCTAACCACAGAAAAGTGGCCCACAGCAATGCAGATTACACAATACATGGCGATCTCCGTAACCAAGAAAATGAATTAAAGAACAAAAATGAAAAATACACACATCTGACTGGGAGTTATTCACACTGCACTCCAAGGCAAGCACACCCAAGAACCCACCCGTGAGAACAAAGAACCCATCAGATGCAGAACGATAGATCATATTCAATATTCAAACCCCCACTCCCCAACACTCCCAGTTTTTTTTATCCAGAAGTTTTTACGTCTGGATAGTTAGTTCCTTGTCACGATCCCTTCCCGCCCCTCATCCCACAGGAACACCATCAATTACTTGTACTCTCAATTGTGAGACTCCATGACCTGCTTCCACAAAATGTCTGGCCACCACCTGTGTAGTGTCTTTATTCCTAATAGCTGTTTTATGGGAGGACAATCTCACTTTAAGAGCCTTTGTGGTCTTGCCTTCTCTGATGTTTACTTTGTTGATTTTGGGAAAAATATAAAGTATATTTTTTATCAGTTGGTGGATTTCAACCTAATGGGAGGGACTAAGGTTGTCCTGTGAAGTTCCCCCATCAGGTCCTCTTGTGAGGTGGCGCTATCTGATTGGCCATTTTGTAACACTGCGCTCTGATTGGTTGGCACTAGCTGTATATTGTGTGGGGAGTGGAGTTTAAAATGTATTGCAGTCTTTTTAACAACTTGACAAAGAGCATGAAGCTCGAAACAGCGGTCTGTCGTTTGACTGCCTTTTAATCCATGTGAACAATAAAGAGCTTATTTATATTCTGGCGGTGCCTGCTCAAGTGGATTTCTACATTAACTGATCGGTGAATCAACAGGCGTGAAGAGAATACGCGTGGAAGCATGCATGGGGGCAGGCGATCGCAGTGAGGAACGGATATCTTAAGATGAAGTCTTGTGGGACGTAGATATACTGCCTTGGGTTGCATAACAAGGTGAAAGTAGTAGCTTGTCTGTTTATACTGTACGGTGTGGGTTTTTTATTTTTGTAAAACAACACTAGGCAGAAACTCTAACGTTGTAGCAAATGCTAGCGTATCTGCCGCTAATGCAAATCTGAGCTGCATGTAAAACGCATTTGAACACTCTGTCAGGCTGTTAGGTGGTGGTTTTACATTACTGTGTGGATTTGGGCTTTGCGCTGGCAATATATGCAGCAGTTGGGTCCTGATCTTGTTCCTGGTGAGCATTCTCTGATCAGAATGCTTATCAGGGAGTAGCAGTTTATGCACTACATTGCGCACTGCATTTGAGTCAGGCTTTTGACAGAAAGCTGTGGATTGCAGTTGTTGGATTGTAACCATGATTATTTGTGGGTTTGTAACGAATGGTTGTTGTTGCTGTGATTCCCCACCAACGATGCTAATTTTCCTCTAGTCAGTCCCTATAGATTTTTCCTTCCGAAACAAACTGTAAGGGCCCTTTCACACTAGAAGCACTTTTCTGAGCATTTTGCGGTTGATTAGCGGTTTTTAAAATTGAGGTAAAAATCGTGGAAAATTTGTAGCGATTTTGCCATCACGTACACAAATCGCGGCGATTTTTACCACGATTTTAATGAGTGGGAGCGATTTAAAAAAAAAACGCTAATAAATCGCAAAACTGTAAAAATCGCTGCAATTTTGCGATCATGTACATGAAAATCGTGGCAATTTTTTTTTCCTCCCTTTTTTTTTTTTTTTAACCACAATTTTAATGAAAGTGAATGGGATCGATTTTAAAAACTTTAATCAATCGCAAAACGCTCAGAAAAGCAATTCTAGTGTGAATGGGCCCTAAAAAGCTTTGAGGGAAGTCACTTTTAAGTAGTATGTCGAAGTATTCAAAGCTGCCTGTAATTGATCAGGACTGTAGATACACAATAGACTTGTTTATGCCTCAGAAGTGTTGTTGCAAAAAATCCTTTCCAGGTCAACTCTGAAAAAAATTACAAGAATGTTATCAAACATTATTCCAGGTATTAACCTTGTTCTTATGCAAATATATTAGGCAGAACTATTGCAGTGTCTTCACAATAGGAAATTCAAAACATGTTTGTCATTCTGCATAATGAGTTAAAGAGAATCTGTACTCTAATATTCTTACACTAAAAAGCATACCATTCTATTCCTTATTTTCTCCTGTGCCCCTCTGTGCTGTTTCTGCCACTCTCTGCTGCAATCCTGGCTTGTAATTAACAGTTTTAGGCAGTGTTTACAAACAAACTAACCAGCTTGTGATAGGCTCACATAAACAGTGTGTGTGTGAGTCATACAGAGTGTGCAGGGAGCCTGCAGAGGGTGTGTAGCCCTGCACATTCCACACATTCAAACCTTAGCCTGACAGACACGACAGAGGAAAGGAGATAAGATTTATTACAGAGACAGTGCAACTAGGAAAGGCTGCAGTAAGCCAGAGCACATTAGAACAGGCATAGGAACTTATAGGATAGAACTAAGGCTGAAAAATTTGTTAGTCTCTTTAAGCAAACAGTCAAGAACATTTATATTGCGCTTTTCTCCTGGCAGACTCAAAGCGCCAGAGCTACAGCCACTAGGGCACACTCAGTAGGGTAGTAGCAGTGTTGGGGAGTCTTGCCCAAGGTCTCCTTGTTCAGTAAGCCTGCACCTCTTCAGTAGATGAGCCGAGATTCGAACCCTGGTCTCCTGTGTCAGAGGCTGAGCCCTTAACCAATACACTATCCAGCTCATGGTATGCAGGTGTGGTGACAAAGGGTGGCTCTCTAGGCTGGGGTCAGTAGTCTAAAGGGGGATACTAAGGCTTTACATCCATTCCAAGGGTTCTCGTTGACTCGGATCAGTGGACCAATCATGGGCCCCAGCCAGTCAGTCCTCCCATCTAATTCAGTGGTGTTACGTACAGTAGGGTGGAAGATCTTCATCCAGCTTGTATGGCTCGGTGTGCTTTAGGGACATTTATAAAAAACCTATTGTATAATATCTTTTTCCCAGTGTTTTTGTTTTTTTTTTCTTTAACCTGCTTTGGATTTGAAAAGGGGTATGGATGTAATTAGATGAAATGCTTTGCCTGAAAGAATCATCATGAAAAAATGTACAATACATGTATACACATATATAAGATGTATGGGTCTCCTAGAGTAAAATGCAATATAAATGTTCCTATGTTGCTGTCACTTACAGTAGGTTGTAAAAAAAACAAAAAAAAAAAAACAAACAGATTTTGAACTAGACAATCTCCTCATGGGGATCCTGGAAAGGCTCTATATAAAATTTCCAGCCTGCCTTCCTACTCGCACATTATTTTTAAAATAATACCAATAATATTGGTATTGGTATTTTTTAAATAATACCAGTTGCCCGACTCTCCTGCTGATCCTGTGTCTCTACTACTTTTAGCCACAGCCCCTCAACAAGCATGCAGATCAGATGCTCTGACTGAAGTCATACTGGATTAGCTGCATGCTCGTTTTAGGTGTGTGATTCAGCCACTACTGCAGCCAAAGAGCTCAGCAGGAGAGTCAAGCAACTGGTATTGTTTGAAAGGAAACATCCATATCCTCTGTTTAGGTTCCATTTAAACTTAGCCAGGTTCCTGGAAGTAAGATACCAGCTAGTTTTGTAGGCCTTCTCTTTAATAATGATATCCAATGAAGCCTTATGCTGGGCATACACAGTTCGTTTCTGCCACTTGATTCTCCGCTCGATCGTTTTTAGTCGCTCGATTCTACAGTCGATTCTCTGATCTTCAGCTAGTTTTTTTTTTTTAATCTTTTTCCATTCACTTCTATTAGGAATTGAGCGCCAAAACGATTGAACGGGAGATCGGACATGAAACGAACCGTGTATTCCCAGCATTAGATTGGGATGAGATCTTCACCAACATGGCTATTTTTCTATCGGGAACGGTTGGAAGGAGTGATTCCCATTTTTGGCTTCTGCTGAGCTTTAACAAGAAAGAACAAATGGAGAGATAATCGAGAGCCCTCGATAGTGTAGCAAATAACACAATTGTGTCACATAATGTGAAAGGATACTCGCAAAGGTGGGTTACCACTAAGGCAACCACTGTAACATCAGGTGGGGAGATTAGACCAATCCCCACTAGGGTTAAGTCACCCTCTGTAGATGGGAAACAATGGGGGATAACACCCCTCCACTAAGTGTGAACTTAAAGGAACACTATCAAACCAAGTGTTCTAAAATTACAATGTCCACATAATGTCTAAGTAGCTGTGTAAAAAATGTCCTACTTTTCATGTTAAATATCAGAGGCAAAAACTTTTAATTCATTGTGTGTAAGATTTAGCTCTATTGGGACAAATGTTCACAAAAGGGGTGTCTGCTTCAATGCACAGCCAGTGTTTTGTATATCAGACTACTGAGTACATTTTTCTTTGAAAGCAAAAAAAAAGTATGAAAAGCTCTGCTGTCACTGACGATTACAAATGTTTATAACAGGTTACATTTCCTCTGCTCTCTTCAGACACTTCAATCAGAGACACAGGCAGCTGCTGAGCAGACTGCCTTCAGTTAAGAGTGAACGGAATTTGATACAGTAAACAAAACAGATAAGTGAATTGCATACATCATTATTTACCAGCACTTCAGGAACTCTCTCAATCCCGGGTTAAAAAAAAAAACCATGTTATTCAATAGTGTTCCTTTAAAATAGTAGGTTATAGTTGGAACAGAGGCATTAATGTAGAGTAAAATATTTAAGAACAGTTTTAAAAGGAAGGTAGCTGTGGTGTTACCTCCCCGAGCAGACTCTCAAACAGAATTGTTAATTTTCAGTAGAAAATAAATTCTAACTCCAAAATGCAACATGTTTTGTGGGTCTATACCCACTTCATCAGGCTATAACAGGAGAAACTGGTATGAATGTCTGAGAAAGCAAAGCGCCTCCATGACCATGTGAATGCTCTGCACACACCTGTTTACTTATTTACCAAGATGTTACTGTGAGGGAAATTGAAACGGCTGCTTTATTCAGAACCGTGTGATAAAACTATAAAACTAAATGGAGCAAATAAAAGTACATTTGTTTTATCTCCCTAACTACCCTAGAAGGACGGGTCAGAGTCTAGTTACTGTGGGCCATAGGCCATAGTGTCTGACAGTGACCTGCTCAGTGAAATCACCTTTTATCACTTCCTTAAAGAGAATCTGAAGCGAGAATAAATCTAGCTGATTCTCTTATATATGTTACGGCCAGAACCCGAAGTTTGGCCAGAACTAGAAGTGGCCGGCCACTTCGGGTTCTGGCCGGCCAATGTGCGAACTGGCCGCTGCGCTGCGGCCAATGTGAGAAATGCAACAATTCCTGTAAAGTTAATGGGATGTTGTGGCCGCAGCGCAGCGGGCAAATGTATCACACATCTTTACTTTATTCAATGACATTAAGCCGACCGGCTTTTTCCCCGCTTTCTCTCTTCCCCTCGCCTCTCTCTCCTCCCCTCGCCTCTCTCTCTTCCTTCTCTTATGGGCAGCCGGGCGGGGGACACGCGTGTCCAGGAGAGTCGTTCGTCGCGGCAGGAGAGCAGAGCGGGGAGGCTGCAGACATCGCTTCTGCCAGCACCCGCTCTGCAAGAACGGCAGGATTCCCCTGCCGCGACGAACGACTCCGGAGGGACACGCGTGTCCCCGCCCGGCTGCCCATAAGAGAAGAGAGAGAGGCGGGGGGAGGAGAGAGAGGCGGGGGGGGGGGGGGGAGGAGAGAGGCAGAGAAAAAGCCGGGCGGCTTAATGTCATTGAATAAAGTAAAGATGTGTGATACATTTGCCCGCTGCGCTGCGGCCACAACATCCCATTAACCTTACAGGAATTGTTGCATTTCTCACATTGGCCGCAGCGCAGCGGCCAGTTCGCACATTGGCCGGCCAGAACCCGAAGTGGCCGGCCACTTCTAGTTCTGGCCAAACTTCGGGTTCTGGCCGTAACATATATAGCAGGGGCATGTACGCCGCTATACCGCCGATAAACGGGGGTCCCTTACCCCCCCAAATCCCCCCTGCAAAATCCAACTTGGTTGTAGATTTTGATGCTGCTGTTGGCAGGGCTAATGGCTGTAGCTCTGCCTCTCAGCCTGTCTATTAGCGGCGGATCTCCGCCTCTCCCCGCCCCTCTCAGGGAAGGCAGACAGAGGGGCGGGGAGAGGCGGCGATCAGTGCTGATAGATGCGCTGAGAGGCAGGGCTATAGCCCTGCCTCACCAGGAAGTGATCCCCACGCTGCACGGAGGGGATTTGGGGTTGTAAGGGACCTCCGTTTATCGGCGGTGTAGCGGCGGTTTAGCAGGGGCAAACATGCCCCTGCTATATATAAGAGAATCAGTGAGATTTATTCTTGCTTCGAATTCTCTTTAAAGCAGGATTGTCTCCATAAAAATCTAATTTCAACAGCAACTGGTCTGAGTGTTTTAAGCGATATAAATGCTAATCCTGCATTCAAAACTTTCAAAACTACTTCTGCTGTTATGGTTTGGAGTTATCAAATACCTTAGGAGCACCGGCCCTTTTAATAGCCTTTGCCATTCAGTTGCATGCTAGGGGTTCTTTTTATCTATAATCCTCTTCTTCCCTTTATTTCCCTGCCTAGCTGAAACATGATCCTCTGCTCACTTGTGTTTACAAGCAAGGCTGAGGTGACTCAGCGATTTGGAGAAAATAAAAAAGTTAAGGGAAGAAATGACATCAGTATTTAGCCTCAAACTGTGGGCAAAAGACATGGTTCCCACCAGGAACAGAATTCTCTTCAATTACTATATAAAATTCACTGAAATCAAAATGTGGACAGTACAATACATGTTATGTAAGTAGATCAGGTATTTATCTACTTATATATATGTGGGTTTTTTTCCTAGCATACTATGGCTAATCCTCCTGCTTTAACTTAGTAGATAACTGCTTTAACTTAGTAGATAAGTGCATTAAAAAGTGTCTTTTGGGTGACCCTGAAGGATAACTATGATGGAACAGCAGTGAAAAAAACCCTTTGGCAGAGAAGGTTGTATAACGAATGATATAATGGGAGCATCATGCACTAGTAAGCTTTACTAAACAACATCCTCCTGGTTTTTTATTTCAGTCACTGTATTGTGTCCCAGAATCCCTTGAGGATACCATATGCTGGGTATTGTGTTCCGTGGCTTACATTGTGCTCCGAACAATACGCTTTGTTTGCCAAAATACACTAGAACATGCTCCACCCCCTTCACTCCGAGACAAACCGTAGTTTTCAGAACCAGTTTTTAAAGTGGACCTGAACTCTTAAACAGAACAGAAGGAAAACTTAGAGAAATGCACCCTGTATGTATTGATATGGTTCAGCCTGTCTAATTCCCCCTCATCTGTGACTAATCACAGGTGTAATGTGATCTCTCGGCTGTGTCAGCTCAGGAATCTCCTTTGCCTCGGCAGAGCAGCTAATTTGTAAACACAGGATGTTAACCCTGTGTCTGCTTCCATGAAAGCATGAAGTAGATGCACTGCAGGATTTGTCTCAGCTGTAACCGATGATTTTCTTTAAAGGTTAGTATGCTGTTGCTTATCTTTTAGAGAAGAGAGGAAGTTCTGAGTTCAGGTCCGCTTCATCCCCCTACTCCTAACATTAGACACTCTCCACCTAACCGCTGATATGTTCACTGCTATAAGCAGTAATTTGGGTGCCAGAGTTACATGGTAAAATGCAAATTGCAGCTATAAATAGCCACAATTTGCATCTCAGGTGGCCCCATCACTTTTTTATAGCTACAAATCATTTTTTTAACAAGGCGCCTTTCGTGCCCTTTTTACCTGCTTCGCCTATCAGTGGGATCTTAAAGGGGATCCGAGATGAAAAACGAACTATAACAAGTAACTTGTCTATATATCTTATCTAACGTTTAGATGGTTTACACAGCAAATCTAGCTGCAAACAGCTTCAACAGAATATGATTATTTATTCCCGTGATACAATGACAGCAGCCATGTTGTTTGTAAACATTACACAGAGGCAGGCTTATCTGTATCTTGAGCCATCAGCCTAATCCCCTCTGCCTCTGAAATCAATGGCTAGTAACACCTCCTCCTGCCCAGACTGAGCTCCCATGAGCCCTTGCTACTGCCAAGGCTCTTTTGAAACTTGTGGGCGTGGCTTTTTTTAGTTTATAGGGAATTAGAGTATTAAAACAAAAGTATTTGGCTTGAGGAATGCCCTATTAACCTCCTTAGCGGTATGGACGACTTAATACGTCCATTACCGCCGGAAGTCGCCGCTCAAGCCCCGCTGGGCTGATTTGAATAATTTTTTTTTTTTAAACACGCAGCAAGCACTTTGCTTGCTGCGTGTCTCACCTGATCGCCGCCCGCCGCGATGCAGGGCCCCCCCAGGCGAAACCCCGTGTGCTGCCTGGCCAATCAGTGCCAGGCAGCGTTGAGGGGTGGATCGGGTCTCCCTGTGACGTCACGACGTGCATTGCCATGGCGACGGGGGAAGCCCTAAAGGAAATCCCGTTTCATACCGGGATTTCCTTATGGCTTACAGCGCCGGCGGCGATCGGAGGGGTGGGAGGGATGCGGAAGGGAGGGGGGCATCATGTAGCTTGCGCTAGGCTAGCTACATGATTGAAAAAAAAATTTAAAAATAGCGCTGTGCTGCCCCCTGGCGAACTTTAATAGAACGCCAGGGAAGTTAACAATAGGAAAGGAACACAATTATGCAATGAGTAAAAGTTCATCTCGGATTCACTTTAAAGAGAACCCGAGGTAAATCTTCGGGTGGAGGAGGGAGGACAGATGGGACGCAGAGGCATGTTCTCTGCCTAATGACATGGCTCTCTGCCCTTCCCCCACCGCCGCGCTATAGCCCCCCCAGTTTACCAACAATGTTTGTCACTAACTCAGAGGTAAACGGGGGGAGGAGTCCCCTGTTTAAAATGCCCGCCAGGGGCATTCCTAGAGGGTTTCCTGAGCTGCCATTGGGCAGCTCTCTCCCCCGCCTCCCTGCACGCTATGAGAGGTGCAGCGTCGTGACCCAGAGGTCACACAAGTGAAAGTAGGCTACTGTGACCCACAGGAGCGGCAGTTTTTGCGGCTACCTGATCTGCTTAGCCTTGCGGATCAGGTAGCCTACTTTATTTATTTTTTAGCTCACCTCAGGCTCTCTTTAATTTAGTTTAGTTATACCTTGTTATGCAAGTAAATTTCAGTTCAAACATCAAAATGATGCAGTCACATGGTTTGCTGACAGTTTGTTTCTCTTATTTATAGTATACGTTGTAGAAGAACGAAGAGATAACTCCGGAGAAAGTGCCTGCTTAACGGCTTGCTGGACGGCCCTGTGCTGCTGCTGCCTATGGGATATGCTGACATAAGACTGAGAAGCGGCCACACTGTGCATCGCCTATACGCCACATTTTACACCTTTTATTTTTTTTGTTTTCGTAATGTGTTTTTACGCTAACTGATCAGTTCACTAATTGCATAACTGTTGTATCTTAGTTAATTTAATACAATTTTTGTGAAGTCTCATGTCCAGTTTGCACAAGCTAAGTGCATATGACTATATTTATGATCATGGTTTTTTTCTTTTTGTTTTATACATCACGTGTTTCCTGTACTGCTTGTGCCTTTTGAATGTCCATTTTGCACAGAACTCAGTGATCACTCTGCCCGGTGCTGCCTGTCTGCGGCACTCTGCCGGCCCCGCACAGCTTTCATAGGAAGCACGACGCTATAGCGTGCACTTAGCTTTAGGAAACGCCTTGCTACCCTTCTCTGAATGATACGATAGAAGCCAGTTTTACTATTTACTAAATGCAAATACGTTTTATTTACAGCATTATGGAATCTGTTTTTGTCTTTTCTCCGTTTGAAAATTGTTACTGTTACTATGCAACGATTAAAGAAGTAAAGCATGTATAAAATCCTTTTAACTCTGAACTCTTATTTTACTGGTATATATATATATATTTTTTTTTCTTGGAGTGATATGAAATTCAAATCTCATTCATGGTCTAAGGGCCTATTTCTACTGCTGCGGAGTCTGTGGTGCTTCTCCACAAGGGAATTTAGCTGGGCAATGTTGCCTATTCCGCCAATAGCCTTGCTGTGCAAATCGCATGCAGCTTTTTATCACAGTATGCACCCCAAATCCCTATAGCCCTGCATGGCAGTTACAGTGATGCCAGTACGCATCCAAATCCCTGTAAGTGCGGCATGTGCCCTGCAAGACGCACGCTCAGTGGAAACCAGTCCCTTAGCAGTGGTGTCAAATTCAAACAAAGTGGGCTGAAATTGTACACTGGGACAAACTCCCTCCCTTATAATGTTCCCAGGTGTCTAGTGCTCCCCTCCCTCCCCTATACAGTTCCCTGGTGTCTAATGCCTCCTCCCCCCCCCCCCCCCCCATACAGTTCTCTGGTGTCTAGTGCTTTCCCCTCCTCTCCCCATGTGGCTTCCCTGGTGATCTAGACCTTCACCTCCAATATCCCTGGCGGTCTGTAGTGGGCCAAACATAATGCAAACTGAGGAAACCATTTGTAGGCCAAATGTTATGGCTTTGCAGGCCAGAGTTTGACATGAATGGTTTAAGCAATTAACTACTTAGACCGCCTCACGCCAATGGGCGTGACCGCAGCTGCAGCCCCAGGACCACCTAACGCCAATTGGCGTCAAGTCCTGGGGCTGCAGTTTCACAGGGAACGGCCGCTCAAGCATGCACAAGCGTTCCCTGCCACTTCACAGAACGGAGTTCCGTGATTAGCCTGCTAGCCGCTGATCGCGGCTAGCAGGCTGTTTGTAAACGAAAGGGGAAATAAATCCCCTTTGTTTACAACTGTACAGTGCTGCGGTCCCCGGCAGCACTGTACAAGATCAGGGAGCGCCGTCCTCTCATAGGCTGATGCCTATGAGAGGTGGAACAGGATGGATCGCCATTTTGCTCCAATTCTGCTGACTGAGGGGAGGAGGGAGGTCGAGAGAGCCTCATAGAGGCTGGGGGAAAAAAAAATAAACAAAGGGCCACAGCGATCGGACCCCTCTGGCGGCATGTCCCCTTAGGGACAAAAAAGGAAGAGAGGCTGGGCTCCATAGCTGGGATGTGCAGGAGGCTGAAAAGCCTGCACATCCCAGCTGAGCAAATAATGGCCTGGTCTTTGGGGGGCGGGGGGTTAGCATTGTGGTCATCAAGTGGTTAAACACAGCAAAAATGAATGAGTTGTGGGTCTGCTTTAAATAAGATCTGCAGTGAAAATAACAATGAAAAAAAGTGCTTAATTTTTACAATAATTATTTATAAATGATTGTCAGTTTCCCTGTTGTAAAACCTTTCATCGCCATGATTTACATGGAGGCAGGTGATGTCTGTGGAAAGAGATGCTGCTTTTTTTGGCAGTTGGAAACAGCTGTTATTTCCCACAATGCAACAAGGCATTGCTGGTGCTGACATCACACTGTGGGAGGGGTTTCGCCACAATATCAGCCATACAGAACCCCCTGATGATCCGTTTTAGAAAAGGAAAATATTTATCTTGGGAAAGGGGGGAGATCGGCTACTAATTGGGATGAAGTTCAATTATTAGTTACAGTTTCTCTATGTAATGAATAATACAGTATTGAATTAGTGCTGACATCAGCTGGCTGCCTTTCAGAATAGTTTTGGATGGTGTAACCCTTTAATACCCAGTATATACTAGTTTGTTCCCAATCACAGGCTACACCACAGACACCATTTTAGATGGACTTTCACTGTGACAAATGCATAAAATGGCATAAATGTTTCTGGATATTTGGAAAGCTTGAAAAATGCAATATTTGCACCTTCATGTCAAATTGGGAATTGGTGAGATTTCACATGCGGTTTTGACTCTGGATGATACCATTTATTGGCTAACAGGACAACTGAAGCAAGAGCTATATGGAGGCTGCCGTATTTATTTCCCTTTAACACAATACCAGTTGTCTGGCTATCTGCATGGCGTGTCTTCTGCATGGCCACACTGCAAGTGTACTAGAGATGAGTTCAAGAAAAGATTTGCTACTTATCCGAGTCTTCCTCCAGCCCCATGAGCACCGATGCACCCCTCGCCATACTCCTGCGTGCCGCCATTCATCCGCGATTAGCTCCAGTAACTGGTTCAGTCGGGATCATCTGCTGGAGGAAGCCCCGGGTAAATGGCAAATCTTTTAATGTACTAGTCTCTGGTTTACTTTAAGATTCGTTAATTGGTTAACGGTTAAAACTTCAATACAGAAGAAAGCATTTTATTTGTTTCATGTGACACTGGCCATTTAATAATTTTTTTTCCAAACTCATAATTGATTGTGTGCATGAGCGATGGAAGCGCACAGGTTGCATTTAGTGCAGGATGTGAGTCGAAGGTCCAGGAAGCTACAGGAGCATTTAACCACTTTGAATGCGAGTCTCGCTTCCAATTAAGTTTCTACTCTTAGGTACACACTGTAAAATAACATACAAGCCTTCCATGTGTAATGCCTTGTCAGGGCAGGTTGCAGTGTAGGAGGGGGTGCATAACTCATTTAGCTATCATTCCCCCATTAATGGTCTCAATTCTGGTAGCTATGTGAGTTAAACAAATTTTTTTGTAGGTAAAATACCTCAAGGTATTTTCCTCTTCTTTCAGAATTACTATTTAAAAAAAAAATTCTCCATTTAGGAACATGAGGTAAAGCATGGGGTCATGAGGTAAAGCATGGGGTATTTCATCAGGAAACATGCAGTAAATAAATAGTACTCTTTAATGGTCTTCCATACATTAGGGTAATCTTTGTAAGTTGTTGGGGGGTTTTTTGAGGGGGCGGGGGGAAACGTGTATTTGATTATGTAGCAACCTATGAAAAGTATATTTAGAGGCATCCCCTATAAAAAAAAATCTGTAAATATTTAAAGTTCTTTTCCAGTGCACAGCCTTAATAGGAACTCCACTGAAAACTGCAAAATGCATACAAATTGATTTTACCTTCAGGTACAGGCAGGTCTTAAACTGATCGGTAAATGTGCCAACATACCCCTAATTTCCATGAGAATAGCTATTTTTGGAAAAATTGTGGTAAAATTAATGCAAATTACTTTATGAATTACCTCACAACTTACCTCTTGAGGTAAAACATGACTAAAATCTACCAGAATTGCTAAATGGCATTACCACATGAGGCAATTTGTTTGATAACCCTACTGTTTAAAGCAGAGAGAAAAAGGGATACATACAGTGGTTTGCAAAAGTATTCGGCCCCCTTGGAAGTTTTCCACATTTTGTCATATTATTGCCACAAACATGAATCCATTTTATTGGAATTCCACGTGGAAGACCAATACAAAGTGTACTAGAAGTGGAACGAAAAACATACATGATTCCAAACATTTTTTACAAATAAATAACTGCAAAGTGGGGTGTGCATAATTATTCAGCCCCGAGTCAATACTTTGTAGAACCACCTTTTGCTGCATTTACAGCTGCCAGTCTTTTAGGGTATGTCTCTACCAGCTTTGCACATCTAGATTGAAATCCTTGCCCATTCTTCTTTGCAAAACAGCTCCAGCTCAGTCAGATTAGATGGACAGTGTTTGAACAGCAGTTTTCAGATCTTGTCACAGATTCTTGATTGGATTTAGATCTGGACTTTGACTGGGCCATTCTAACACATGAATATGTTTTGTTTTAAACCATTCCATTGTTGCCCTGGCTTTATGTTTAGGGTCATTGTCCTGCTGGAAGGTGAACCTCCGCCCCAGTCAAGTCTTCTGCAGACTCCAAGAGGTGTTCTTCCAAGATTGCCCTGTATTTGGCTCCATCCATCTTCCCATCAACTCTGACCAGCTTCCCTGTCCCTGCTGAAGAGAACCCCCTAGAGCATGATGCTGCCACCACCATATTTGACAGTGGGGATGGTGTGTTCAGAGTGATGTGCAGTGTTAGTTTTCTGCCACACATAGCGTTTTGCATTTTGGCGAAAAAGCTCCATTTTGGTCTCATCTGACCAGAGCACTTTCTTCCACGTTTGCTGTGTCCCCCACATGGCTTGTTGCAAACAAGACTTCTTATGCTTTTCGGTTAACAATGGCAATCTTCTTGCCACTCTTCCATAAAGGCCAACTTTGTGCAGTGCACGTCTAATAGTTGTCCTGTGGACAGATTCCCCCACCTGGGCTGTAGATCTCTGCAACTCGTCCAGAGTCACCATGGGGCCTCTTGCCTGAATTTCTGATCAGTGCTTTCCTTGTTCGGCCTGTGAGTTTAGCTGGACAGCCTTGTCCTGGTAGGTTTACAGTTGTGCCATACGCCTTACATTTCTGAATGATCACTTAAACAGTGCTCCGTGGGATGTTTCAAGGCTTTGTAAATCTTTCTGTAGCCTAAGCCTGCTTTAAATTTCTCAATAACTTTATCCCTGACCTGTTTTGTGTGTTATTTGGACTTCATGGTGTTGTTGCTCCCAATATTCTCTGAGGCCATCACAGAGCAGCTGTATTTGTACTGACAGTAGATTACACACAGTTGCACTCTAGTCATTAGCACTCATCAGGCAATGTCTATGGATACTCAAACCAAAGGGGGCTGAATAATTACACACCCCACTTTGCAGTTATTTGTAAAAGATGTTTGGAATTAGTTCCATGAAGAGATAAAAGATTTACAAAAATGAGGTATACTCACTTTTGCACAATACTGTACATACTCATGTTTTGATCTCCTTTAGGCTCCCTGCACACACGTAAATTAAAAATCAGGAAGCGAATGTAAAAAAACCGATTCAAAATTAGAATCACATGCAGGGAGCTTTACTTTGATTTACTTCAGTCAATTCCACTTCAAGTAGGTTGGGAACTTTCTACAATTGTTTTTAAATTAATATCTGATGCCCTCTGTTGGCCACAAAAGGTTGTTACATTTTTAATTTGTACAGTAACAAATACAGTACCTGGTGTGAAGAAATTTACCCCTTTTCATATTTCACACATAGTAGGTGTTTCTTTAAAGTGTACCTGAGAAAACTAACAAAAGGATTTCTACATACCTGTGGCATCTTACATTCCCCATCTGCTTCCTTGATGTCCTGTCCGTCCCCTTTGTCGTGCCACTGTCATGTGTGGATTATGTGGTCCCAGCCACGCATACACCCCAACTACCCTCCAGGTGCATACAGTTTGTGTAGACTTTACCTGTGCTTGCGCAGAATGCTCCCAGCAATTGGAGCACGATTGGTGGGTATGCGATGCCTAGACCGCACATGCAAAGTTGCCCAGCACCTGGCTGGGTCTCAGACCTTAGAGCAGATTGGAGGGAACCAGAAGAACACCAAGGGAGCTGACGGAATGCAGGGGACTGGAGGAAGGCAAGTACAAATCCTTTTGCTAGAATAATTCCAGGTTAACTTTAATACAATGAACAGGCATGAATGTAGAAATCCAACACAATCATGCATATTTATTGCCACCAAATGCATAAATTAACATCACATGCATCTAGTTCAAATAAGTGCAATATTGGCATTTATTATTGCTGGTTGGCAGATGGGTTTGCAGAGAGAAGTTTAACAGTAAGAGCCAGAGGGTGCATACAGCCTACTAACCATTTCGGAAGTGTCTGCCCATCTACTGGCAGTGACATATTTGGTATAACAATGGATGAAGTGTCTCTTTATTAGACACTACATAAATTGCAATGCCAAATGTTTACATTGTAAACAACACACAGGCCACGCTCTAGTGCAAGATTTCTATGTTCCTGCCAGTTCATTCAATAATCTCTTCCTTTTATCCTGAACACATCATGAAGGAAAGCTATCTGCAAAAGAAGGTGTTCCAGTCCAGATCACAAACTGAGTGCCAAGCCAGAAGAGTTAAATGAGATGGTAGAAGAAGTAAAAGAAGAAAGAAGTGACAGATGGAAAACAAAGGTTTTTACCCGAATACATTTTATATTTCTATTAAATAAATCAGTATAGGGTTAAACTCAACCCTCTATACCCATTTACCTGGAAAGTACAGGACATCTGTCCCCTTATTACAGATCAGATCCACCACAATAGATCTTCAGATGACTGTTATGGTGGCCACTAATCATCCAATCTTACCATTTCTATGTAATATAAAGGGAACTGCGTAAAATATCCATTCCATATATTCACTCAGTTTACCCTTATATCACATAGATATGGTAACATTGGATGAAAAAGATTGGATGATTAGTGGCCACCTTAAAACAGTGCGTGTATGAGATCTCCAGATATAGACAATGGCCTCAATTCACTAATCAGTTTAGACTAGTCTACTGATGCATAATTCGTTTAAAAAGGTTCCATCTTCATATCTAAAACACCTCACAGATTACCCACCAAAATCAGCTGGTCTAATCGGTCAGAAAAAGTGGGCGTGGTTACTAGTTTGCCTTTGTGAATTGTGTAATTACTGAATGTTTTAGACAAGGTATAAAACATTACACATGGTTTTTAGTCTACTGATGGTTTGGTGTAGACTAAAAACCATATGTAGACTAGTCTAAACTGCTTAGTGAATTGAGGCCTGTGTGTGAATTTTGCAGGAATTTATCTTTTGCATGTATAAGTTATGGCCAGAACCTGAAGTCTTTAGGTTCTGGCCGGTCAAAATGCAAAGTGGCCATCTCAGTGCAGCCAATGTGAGAAATTAATTCAGCTCTGGCAGCCGGGGGACAAACGCATTCCCCTGCATCGTTCCTTCGCAGCAGGGAATCTTACTTTTCGTTCCTGCGGAGCGGGTGCTGGCAGAAGCAATGTCTGCATCCTTCCCGCGACGAACGACTGGGGGAATGTGCCTGTCCCCGGCTGCTAGAGCTGAATTGGAGGTGGGCAGGGGAGGAGCCAGAGCAGAGTTAATTTCTCACATTGCCGCCAGGAATCTAATTCATTCATGCTGTGGGGAAATGCGGTAATGTAATTCATTTCTCACATTGGCCGCAGCGAGATGGCCACTCTAGTTTTGACTGGCCAGAACCTAAAGTGGCCAGACTTCGGGTGCTGGCCGTAACATATACAGCATCTTTATGCTTGATACACACCATGCGTTTCCGCATTCGATGCGTCCGTCGATACGTATCGATTCGATTTCTGACATGTCCGATTCAAGCTTCGATTGATCGTTAGGTCGATTTGCCACACTTTACATGGCAATCGACTTAAAAATAATCGAAATTCGTTCGGAAATGCTCAGAAATAATCAAATTGAAGCGTATCGACGGACGCATTTGACGCGGAAACTCATGGTGTGTATCCAGCATTAGAAAGATCAGCTTTTCACTGACAAACCCATGTGACAGATAAAAATCTTTGCAAACTAAGGAATTTATCTGATGGTGTACTCAGCTCAATAGAATAGACTGTGCAGGTATACTCTCATACTACATGGTCTGTGATCTTTCATTTTCCAAATACTTATCTCGTGTGTACTTAAAAGTTGGTATCCAAGGTCCAATGTATGTCCACCTTGAATAAAAATCAACCAAAAATTGGTACCAATACAAGACAATTAAAACATGCAAATTACAAAAATATCTTCGAGACAGATGACTACAAGTTCGGCAGGATTTTCTTTTGGAACTTATTGCCGAGTTCCCCAAAAAGTTGCATGACCGTTAAAAACAACCAGTTCTGCAAACAGTTTCTACAAACTACAGTGCATTAAGACAAGAGTCAGTATGAGAGTGGAAATAACAGCATACAACAAATATTCTTAAATATGGTTTAATACTTTTCTCCATTTCTGTACATCACAACACCAAGTTATTACTGCTTGGGAACACTCATTTTGAGGATAAGGTTAAGAATTGTACCCCATTTTATTTGTACATGTATGTATATGATGTGCCACTGTAAAGATAACATTAAGGAAATACAAAAAAATTTGGCATCATTTCCAAATATAGCAAAAAAGAAAAAAAGGCTAACGTGTTGAATAGTACAGAATTGTGTGGAATAAATTTAACATCTTTTCAAATCAATGCAAGTTTAAATTGATTATCCTATAAGCATCTACAATAAACCCATACACAACGGGATCATACCATTTGTCAGTTCTGCAATTAATGAAAGGCTCAGAAGTACTTACATTAGAAGCATTTTTTGGAAGTACAAAATAAGTACTGTAGACCTGGTCTTAAAAAGGCATTTACCCAGCAAAGAAACCCAATAGCTGACAAAGTTAGAAAAGCATAAATGTGAAGTAGTTACCCGTTGTGTTTCCATCCGAGAATTCCACCATCAAACTATCAGTTCCAACCACACACTGACCCCTGTATGCCCCACTGCACAGGCTCATACTTCACCATCAGCCAATCAAATTATTTCATCAACTATGGGTGGAATGCGGGATGGCATGCAGTGGCCAGTGTGTTCAGGAAATGACGAGCCTTTGTTCCAGGAATCGGGCTTTCCCGGAAATGCCATATTAAGAGACAGGGAGGCTTTTATTATATACTGTTGTGCTGCATATTACATTTGTTTCTTCTCCATCGGGAGTACGCAGCTTGACAAAGGTTACTAAACGCTGACAAAAACATCACCACAATGCACGAAGGCATTTACGAAATATGCCAGAGTAGATTGTTCCCATGAGTGCTTCCAACTCTCCACTAGAGCACTTTTGTGGTGTGCAATGCTTAAAAGTGTACCAGAGATGAACCTTGGGTCAAAAAACAAATACCTGGAAGGAAGACTCTGGATCCTGTAGAAGCTTTCCCACACTATCCTCTGGACCACTGTTGCCGCTCACAGACCACCGAAAAATCAGACAAGCTTTTTCTGATTGCTATCGCTCTCCTCTTCATGACCAGGCACACAGTAGCTGTGCGCATATGCAGTGTCTGCACAGTAAGCCAGAGTCACTCCTGAGAGCGCGGTCACGATCTTCAGGAGCGTCCCATGTAGCAGCTGTGGTCTGGAAGAGGATGTGAGGGTCCAGAAGCTTTCCTCCTCTTGGGTATCTGTCACGAGGTTTGCATCAGGTTCACTTTAATGCTCGAGGAATGCAGCATAAGAGGGGACAGACTTCTATTCAATGAAAAAAAAAAAAAAACAAACCTGTATGTAGTGGCATCAATGCATACCCAAAACAAAAAAAATATAGGAAATATTCCATTTGGCCTTCTTTGGAGTCTATGAATGCGTCGTATGAGTGCAGGCCTCTCAAGAGTTCAATAGAACTATTAACAGCAATATGTACACCAGTCAGATGTGTCTATCAGCCCCCCCCCCCAAAAAAAGTGTAATGAGTTGTGCCCTTTTACTTTTCAAAGACACATTAGAATTGTACACATGTTCCATAAACAAAGCCTCTCGAGATCCTGACGTAATTCTGTGGCAAGCAAGGCAGATACACCTTGTTGTACACACTAGCCTTGGTGATCACATGACAACTTATCTATGCTGCATTAAAAAAAGCCAGTCTGATTTTACCACATGCTTCCAAAGATAAAGTATTAGAGGGAAGAGCCGTCCCAACAGGAGTGTAAATGCATCTTCGCGATTCTGCAACGTTTTAAGGCTGAAAGTAAAAATCGGACGTCAAGTCATTGCAAAGGACTAAGTACGAGAAAACTTGCGCACTCACGTTTGTGACAGCTGAGCATGGAAGCATATTATGAAGTTTAAAATTAATCATGCAAAATGACCGATGTTACAGACTTCAGGGAAAAAAAAAACCTAAGGAATAATTAGTCACAAAAATGACTTAATAAAATACATGAATAAAATTAAACTGAGAATCCAGTTCAAACCTTATGTCAGGAGTTTAAGTTAACTTTAGGTTAACTTCCCATTGTTATGAATTGCTGTGGCTGTGAAAGGCAGATACCACATACTTTCCATGCTCTGTACAGATTGTACAGTTTGCATCAATCTGTTTTGCGGGTGTCGGAGGGGTGGGGGGGGCGTTAGCAAATGCTGCGCTGCGAACTGAAGTCTCCATTTATATTGCACAGTATCATGCAAAGATATGTTTCGTTGATTTTGCATTCAGGGCATATTACATCATTTCATGTTCATTTTATTCCAAGAGGTAAAGGAATAGTATTCGCCTATCCCCTGCAATTAAAGTAGCACAAATAGATTACAATATGCTTTGTAAGTTCTGCTATACTGTTTTTTTTTACATTTATACCGTGTACTAGTCTCATTTACTCTGAAGGTACAAACAAATTGAATTAACAGGCTTTCTCCATTATGTAAAATAAAAAAAAAAGAAAAAGAAAAAAGTAAGCATCGTGTTAACTTGCATGGATATCTGAAGCAACTTATTTGCCTGTGTATAAAGATAAAAAAATAAAATACAAGACCAATCGATTTTTTTTTTAAGTAAAAATTGATTTTTGCCAGACATGTCCGGGTGGCATGAATGAACCTTGCAGAAGCATTCACTCTACATTATGACAAAACAGAACAAAGAGGGAGGAAAAAAAAAAAGTCATTTTCATATCCAATGCTTCTAGACAAAGTACTGGAAATGTTCGAATTCTAAGGCAGGGACATATATGTCTTTCTCCAATGAAATTTCTTCTTGGGTTGGATGCTGGAGGGTTAGGCACATTCTGCCGGACCCGTGTCGACTACCTAGTAGTCATCAAGGTCAAAAAATTCATCATCTCCTCCTTGGTATTCCATTCCTTGAAAATCAACTCTGTATCGCAAGATACCTGAAAGTTAAAAAATAAATACTTAAGTTACCTTGTTACTAAACTTCAATAACTTGGGTTAATGCATCTTAAATTTAGGAATGATCAATGAAGTGCAAATAATTCAGAGTTCAGGTAGAATTATGTAAATTCTGTATGCAAATGTATACGGCTTGTAAATAGACCAATCAATTTAAACATTGCTGGGACTTGATTGGTCAATTTTTCAAGCTGCATAAGAAATGAATTTGCGTACAAAATGTACACAGTACTGCACGAACGCAGAATTATTTGCATTCCATTGATCACCCCTACTTAGGAAACGTTTGTTTTTTTAAAGAAAAAAATTGTATGTTTGCACTGTATATTCCTTTGTTTTCAAAAGGTACACCAAACAAATCATTCAACTTGTTCTTAATATCTGGATGGATAAATCCGTCCAGCAGGAGCTGCTTAGTGGCAATCTGGACGGATGTATTGGAAGGTGCACATACACTGATAGCTTCCAGGAAAGTCTACAGCGCCATCTAGTGGCGGAAAGGTAAAAATACATACATTTAGTACATTGGGTTGCAAAAGTTTGGGCAACCTTGTTAATAGTCAATTTTCCTGTATAAATCGTTGGTTAGGATACAAAATGTCAGTTAAATATATCATATAGGTAGGAGACACACAGTGATATTTGAGAAGTGAAATGAAGGTTTTTGGATTTACAGAAAGTGTGCAATAATTGTTAATATAAAATTAGGACAGTTAATATAATGACAACAGTGCCTAAATGTATGGATTCCAAAACCTTTAGAACTAATTATTGGAACTCAAATTGGCTTGGTAAACTCAGCGACACCCGAGTTAAAGAGATCTGTCCATACTCTGAAGCCATCAAACCTAAATTATAGATGTTTTGTAAAGCGGAATGGCCCAAATACCTTCAATCAGAATCCAGACTCATTGGAACCTACAGGAAGCGTTTTGAGGCTAATTTCTGCAAAAGGGGGCTCTACTAAATATTGATTTCATTTTTTTGTGGTGCCCAAATGCATGCACCTGCATTTTGTTTGAACAATTATTGCACAATTTCTGTAAATCCAATAAACTTAATTTCACTTCTCAAATATCACTGAGTCTCCTATATATTTAACTGACTTTTTTTTACTGTAACCACCAACGAGTTATATAGGAAAATCATGACGATTAACAAGGCTGCCCAAACTTTCACATCCCACTGTATTTTTTAAAACTATTAACTCCCCCTTCCCCCTAGCAACCAAACATGAAAAAAAAAAAAAAAAAAAAAGAGTTTACAAAAAATACATAGTTACTTTACGGTCTGAGACCAGGTGCACACCAGTTTTTAAATATGCTGCTAATGTTATCCTATGTGTCTGTGCACACTGGAGCAATGAGGTTTTGTAAAAAAAAAACCATAGCATTACATTGGGAAGAGCTTTTAGAGGTTTCAAAAGCTCTTCCCAATGTAATGCTATGGGTTTTTTTTTACAAAACCTCATTGCTCCAGTGTGCACAGACACATAGGATAACATTAGCAGCAGATTTAAAAACTCAAAACGCTCAGAAAAACTCCTCTGGTGTGCACCAGGCCTGTGTTTTGTTTTTTTTAAATATGTACATAGTGAGCGTATACTACTGTTATTTAGGAAAATAAAGGCTTGTAACTGTTGATAGGGTAGAAACAGAAAAAAAAAATATTTGTAAATATATTGTCACCATACATTGTACTAGGAACATAATTTAAAATGCTGTGATAGCCGGTACAAATGAGCAAATAAAATGTGTGCGTTTTATCCATAGCAGAATTGTTTATTTTAAAACTATAGGGGATGGAATTGGAGAAATTGTGCATTTCTTGTCTTTCACTATAAAATGCATAGAAAATAAAGTAATTACTGAAATAGAGTATAAACACCAAAAAATCCTAATTTGCGGCAACAACAAAACAAGATAGCATAGATCATTTAGGTGTTATACGTAGTGATAAAGCTGTTAGTGAATTAATGACAGAGGAAAATTGCTTCCGTCCTTAAAGAGGAAGATCAGCCTAAACAAACATACTGTCATTAAGTTACATTAGGTTAATTAAAATAGGTAGGTAATATAATCTCTCACAGACCCTGTTTTAAAAGAACAGGCAATGTTTGTGATTTCATGAGGGCAGCCATCTTTTTGGTTGAAAAGGAGGTGACAGGGAGTATGAGACAGTTCCAACTATCCTGTGTCCAGATCACTCCTCCCAGTTGCTAAGCAACGAGATCAGAAATCCCATCATGCTTAGCACAGCATCAGGGGAAAAATGCCCGGGAAGTTTTTTGATGGGGAGCTTAGTTTCCGTGCAGCTAAAAATGAGGCTTTGGTAAGAAAAGTTCTGATGCTGTGAAATAATATGATGTGAATTACAACCTAGAGCACCGGTGTCAAACTCCAGGCCTGGAGGGCAAGATCCATGCCAGTGTTTAGGATGGACTGAGAAAGAGGAATGTGTTCTACCTGATGGACCACACCTTTCCTGATTCAGACCCATCAATTTGAGCTGTGTCAAAAGTGTGTGATGACCTCAGCCCTCGAAGGACTGGTTTGACATCCCTGATCTAGAAGGTAGTTGGATTGAGACACTGGGGGAGTAGATAAAGGGGTTCACACGTTGTCTATACAGACATTGATTCCAACAAAAATCTACCAAAACCTTGAGCAATTCAATAAAATATCGATTTAATATTGATTGGACAAGCCTATACTGAATACTGATTGGAAATGCCAATAATACCCAAAAATACTGCCCCATAGTGTATGGGTGGGTCAGAATTTCAGGTGATATTACCAGACATTAAAGAGTACCCAAAAATCACATGCTAACCTAAGGAGAGGGAAGCCTCTGGATCCTGTGAAAGCTTCCCATACCATCCTCAGGTCCTTTGTTGCTGCTCAATGGGCCCCCCAAAGATTTCTGACAAGGGCTTGTTGGAAATCTGATCAGTGCCATGCTCCCCTTCAATCACGCCAGAAGAGAAGCACGAACCCAATCAGCGGCAGAAGACCGGGTTGGAAACTCCTGGAAGATCCTCTACAGGTCTACACTCCTTAGGTTTATACGATTTTTCACCTGAGCTTCGGCTCAGGTTTGCTTTATGTGAACGCCAGCAGAGCTCAAATAAAATAACATGAGGAAAAGTTACTGCTTGCCAGCACTAATTCCAGAAGCTGAACATTGATTTGATTGGAAGCTCACCGCCTGGAAATGACAATGTTCACAAAAGCCATGGAAGCAGCAAGGTGGGAAAAAAAAGTGTGTGTGTGATATTCAGATAGTACAGGTTTTATTTTAAGGCAGCAGGAAAGCCAGGCAATTGGTATTGTATAAAAGGAGAAAATAAGGCAGCCTTCATATCCCTCAGTTCCGGTGTCCTTCAAGGCTGCATTTGTGCTGTATAATCTTTCTTAATGCAGTTCACTGGCAGCCATTTTGCATGGCGGCTGGCCCTCTAACGTTGAGTGTGGCATGTAGTGAATAATGTTATAACAGACCATTTCTGTATCAAATAAAGGAAGAACAAATTGATAAAATTTAGCATTCAGCAGGAGTCTAATCTGTATTTACCTCCAATACCACCAAATCCTTTCACAAATTGGGATCCTTCTTGTGACTTGTCTGTAACAATCTCCAGTGTTGCTCCAAATTTTTTGTAGTTATTAGCAAACCATTCTAACAGAGGCATACTCTCTATCAGTTCATGTTCTTGTCCAGTCTGAAAGACAAAGTAATTAAATTACAAACGCAACAGTCAAGTTCTGTTGCAGAGCAATGAAAGTAAGGCCCGTTCAGTGGTGCAATGCTGTTCAGCACAATGGCTGCTCTGTAGCAACCAGAGGCTGCTCCATACTGACGCAATTATGTAACTTTTTAATTGAAAAAAAAAATGCTAATTTTTAATAGCCTATTTTTGTGCTGCAGCGCCAGTTATTTTTTTGCCTCCCCACTGCAGAGTGGTGCAGGGTGCGCTTTATAAGTTACCTGATCCAGACACAGGATCTCCTATTCCACCACCAAGCAGTGCTGTAACAGCATCATCCTCCAAGTCTTGATTACATGATATGACATGTGACTAAAAAGGGCGCATACACTGGATGATTTCAGCCATCAATTGGATCGATCAGAAATCGTTTCTTTCAAAATCAATTTGTTGCCGATTTCGATCAATTTGATCTGATGGAAAATCTAGGTCGATCTGCTGCTGGTAGCAGATAGATGGCCCATAGAGCTGCATTGGATCTAATGGTCCAATAATGCATTTAGATCGATTTCCAATAGATTAATTCTGAAATCTATTGGAAATCTGTTCCTAGTGTGTGGCACACATCAGATAGATTCCTGTCAAATTCGACTTGACAGGCACCTGACAGAAATCTGATTGATGGTCGAATTTGCTGCAAATCTATAAGTGTATGGCCACCTTAAGGCCCCAAAGGATGTCAAGTATTAGAGCTAGTTCACACTGGGCACTCTTCTAGCGATTTCGGCAGCATTTCGGATCGCTACAGATCAGGCAAAAATTGCTGGAAAAGTGCTACAGCAACGTATTTTAATGGAGCTGTTCTCATTTAAGCAATTTGTGATTTTAGGAATCGCAAACAATGTGCATGCAGTGTTTTTGAAGCAATAGCGCCTCCATTATAAGTATATAATCACAAAATATAATGTAATCACAAATCGCTCCAATTCTGTATTCTATAGAATCTTAATAAAATATAATGTATAAAATTCCAATCATCCACAATCCACACTCATACACACCACAACCACTCAATATTGCTCTAGGGCCCTTTAAATCAGCAGCACTCTAATTTCCAACTAACTATAATAAGTTCGTTAGGAATCACTCATATCAATGCACAGAAGGGATTCAATTTGTCAGGCAATATTTAATAAAATAAACGCTACTTACCGGGGGCGTCCTCCAGCCCCAAGCTCCCAGGACCTCCCTCGCCGCAGCTCTGCCCGCAGCAGTTTGCTGGAGCTCCGACCCGGTCCCCGGCGATGGCGTCAGAGCGACCTGGAGGTCGCTCTGTACTGCGCCATCGGCGCTGTCAATCACCGCCACGTGGGCCGGAGCGGACTGCACAGGCGCAGTAGTTCTGCGCCTGCGCGCTCCGGCCCACGTGGCGGTGATTGACAGCGCCGATCTTGCAGGCGCAGCACAGAGCGACCTCCAGGTCGCTCTGACGTCATCGCCGGGGACCAGGTTGGAGCTCCGGCAAATGGCTGCGGGCAGAGCTGCGGTGAGGGGAGGTCCTGGGAGCTTGGGGCTGGAGGACGCCCCCGGTCGAAAGCGTTTATTTTAGTAAATATTGCCAACTCCTTTAACCTTTTCGGGACCGGCCACCTACCCCCCCTTAAGGACCAGGCATTTTGCGCGGGAAGGGGGTGCGCACGTTTGGGGGGGTCAGGCGGCCGGATCCCGTGTGTGGCTGCCTGGCATTGTGTCCCTCCTTGGTGGCCTGGGCCCCCCCTTCTGCCAGCAGCCTTCACTTACCTTCCAGGCTCCAGCGATGAGCCGCACGGGACCCTCTTCTCCGGCCGGCATCTCCGTTCTGTCTGACGAGCAGTTCCGGGTCGCGGCTTGATGACGTCATCAAGCCGGGACCCGGCGCTGACGTCAGATGAAGCGGAGATGCCGGCCAGAGCGGAGGGGGGCGCCGATCGTCGCTGGAACGGCAGGGAGGTGAGTGGATCCTCTTCTTTCCCCCCCTGCCGCCGCAGCTGTCAAACAGATCACTACGATCCGACGGCGATCGTAGTGATCGTGTGATCAGCAGCCATACGCGATGGCTGCTGATCACTCGGGGGAGATGTCGGCTGTCATATGACAGCTTAATCTCCCCCTCCGGGTGCGCACGATCGCGTCGGGAGCGGAAATTGCGGGCCGGCGTAGATCCTACGCCGCATCAGGCTAGAACAGCCACAAGTGCGGCGTAGGATCTCATGCACATGGTCCCGAAAAGGTTAAACTTGCGAATAGATAATTCTTATGTTTATAGATAACACAATCCACATTATGCAGAAGCGCTCATATCTGTGCACGAAGGGGATCCGATTTAAATTGTCCCGTTTTCATTGAGGAAAATAACAGATCCTACTTATGTCTCAGAGTGACAGGGTTCAGGTCTCTTATATAGGAGCTCTGTTAGTAATCACTTAGTATCCAGTACAACGATTCCTTGTATGTTTAATTCTCATATGTCAGTCTCTCATAGCCAGCTGCACTCACAACGGATTGTTTTCTGAAAACCGCTCTGATGCGAGTGCTTAGCCTCTACGATCTCCGCGCTGCCTTCCACTGTCGGCGGTGTTCAGGCGGGGCTGCTCTGGTTGTCCACAGAGTCCCCTCGCTGTACTATTTTCGCCCAGCTGGTACCGGTGTGCGCTAGTTGGGTGACGTCACCACTGCAGGGTATTGGATCTTTGTTATTCAGAACGGCTGCTGCACGCTGTAGGTCAGCCAGATCCTTGCCCTTAACTGATCGTAATGGTAAAACAAATTAACCTTAACGCGTTTCGACCGATTAAAGTCGGTCCTCTTCAGATTTTGGTTATGGGAGTGTCCATCAGTCCAGTGTGATATAAACTCCTTGTGGGTAATCTCCGCCTCTATGCAAATTTCCTCAAAGGCTTTTCATTAAAGTGATATAGTGCGCATTTTGCTGTTGATTAGATTGTTTCACCTATGCATAGTTCCCATTTCGCTGGGAACTAAGTGATTACTAACAGAGCTCCTATATAAGAGACCTGAACCCTGTCACTCAGACATAAGTAGGATCGGTTTGTAATTTTCCTCATTGAAAAACGGGACAATTTAAATTGGATCCCCTTCGTGCACAGATATGAGCGCTTCTGCATAATAAATGTGGATTGTGTTATCTATAAACATAAGAATTATCTATTCACAAGTTTAAACACAAATTGGATCCCTTCTGTGCATTGATAAGAGTGATTCCTAACAAACTTATTATAGTTAGTTGGCAAGTAGAGTGCTGCTGATTTAAAGGGCCCTAGTTGTGATAACATTATATTTTGTGGTATTACATTGAGAGAGGGTTGAAGGTATCCCTCTGCAACACGTAGCTTGTGTAGAGTTACTTACCAGCGCCATATAAATTTTATATCTATAAGTATATAATCACTTTTTTTTTTAGTGCAGCGATTTAAGCGCTTTCCCAAATGAAAACTACTACCCACCAATCACTGGGTGATCGTTACACTCTGAAATCTCTATAAAACAAAAAAAAAAACCCAAAACACCTTTTTAACCGGACACAAAATCGCCCCTAAAGCACTAGAAAAAAAAAAGTCACAAAATCGCTAGGCGATTGCCAGTGTGAACCAGCCCTTACAGCATTTCTCAATGGTGGAAGGAGGTGAGAGACGATGCTGGTGGTGGAAGGGGAGAGCAAATTCTGGGTCTGAATCGGGTAAATATGAAGCATACCCTGCACCACTATGGATTAGGCTGGGAGAGGCAGTCCGAGTATAGCCGACTGCAGCAGCCCTGCCCCAAGCTGACAAATTAACTTGGGTAGGTCTATTAAAAAGGTTAACTGTTTTATCAAGAACAGAAACTAACAGCAAATAAAATGGGTGAGCTACGGTAAATTAAAAAAACAAAAAAAGAACACATTACAAACCTCTTTGTCAGTGAAGTGCGATTTATCTTTTTCTTGCTCTGGTGTTAAATAGAGAACTTTGTCTTCTAAAAGGGGGAACAAAAGAGATCATATTTAAAACTGCAGAACGATACCATAAATGGTTTCTTTATGGACATTGTAGAAGATTCGGACAACTGACCTTCAGAACCATTACATCTCAAGACGTATCTCATGATGTCCAAGTTCTCGTAAACTATTAGGATTTCTACAGCTCCCATTTCCAATGCTTTTAGTGTGTCTTCAACGCCAAAACAGTACTTGCCCGTGTCCTGACTGATCTCGTCAAAGTATCTCCCTGGAAACAAATGCAGTGTTTTAAAGAAAAATATAGATATAGCAAAATATCCACAAACACAATATTCAGGACGAGGAGGGTGGGGTGTAACAAATAGATGCAAGGAAGGAAATAGAGGGAGATGACCAGGGCTGTGGAGTCTGAGCAAAAATCATCTGACTCCGTTTATAAAAACAGACAAACTCCAGGTACCCAAAATTGCTCCGACTCCTCGACTAACACCACAGCCCTGGAGAAGACTTGTGATGGTAGTCAAAAGGGGTTTCTAGTTTACGCAGACATGTATTATAATGTAGTGGCTGATTTAGTTCTGAATGTTTGTGGTTTCAGAAAGCGGACTGAAACCCAGCATTTCTTCTTTGCTTTAAAAAAAAAATTTTTTTTACATTATATCCTTCTCAAAGGTTCCCTTTAACAACATTCCTCCTAAATGGCATCACTTGAAAGAAACATGGGGAAACTGATCATGTGACTGGATCAGCAATTAGTGTAGGCAAGTGGCTGTATTATGATAAGACTTGGGACTTGAATGTTGCAATACTTAGGAATCCGTCGTGGTGCATCAAAAGGTTTTTCTTCTTTCAGCCAACCAAACATTTTTGAACTGGAAAAAAAACGCACACACAGACACACACACACAGACACACACACACAGACACACACACACAGACACACACACACAGACACACACACACAGACAGACACACACAGACAGACACACACACACAGACACACACACACAGACACACACACACGATTAGGTAGATGTATGTAACTGGATTGACTGAATCCCACCCAAGGCAGAGTTCGACTGGACCATTTTCAAGTGACAATTTTATACGCATTGTTGCTAATCATGGACCATCCCTATTATGCAAAACCAAACGCAGTGAGTTTAAGGCCTTGTTCACATTCTAAATCACCAGCGCTGTCGCAAACGCTGAGCGATTGATAGTTTTTTTTAAGCGCTTTTCCCTGCGCTTTGCACTTAGAAAAGTGCTTTTCTAAGTGGTTCGTTTTTTCACTTCCTGATGTCAGTCAGGAAATGAACTCTTTCACTTGGAAAGGAATAAATGCAATGTATTTATTCAAAAAAGCGCTCAGGTAATCGCTAGACAAAGCACTTAGTGATTTCCCTATACCTTCCATTGAGCCAAAGCGCTCAGAAAATGGTACATACATTGTCTGCGATTTCAAAGAAATCGAAACGCTTACATGTGAACACCGTCATAGGAAATGACAAGCGCTTTAAAGGGAAGGTCCAAGCAAAAAAAAAAAAAATGAGATTCACTTACCTGGGGCTTCTACCAGCCCCATGCAGCCATTCTGTGCCCTCGTAGTCACTCACTGCTGCTCCAGTCCCCTGCTGGCAGCTTTCTGACCTCGGAGGTCAGGGCCGAATTGCGTACATTTTTACACATTCCCGCTAGTGCAGGAACATTAACACATACATTTTTACGCGTTAGTGGTGAAACGCGTACATTTTTGTTCCTGCACTAGCTGGAATGCGTAAAAATGTATGCAATGTGGCCCTGACCTCCGAGGTCAGAAAGCTGCCAGCGGGGGACTGGAGCAGCAGTGAGTGACTACAAGGGCACAGGATGGCTACATGGGGCTGGTAGAAGCCCCAGGTAAGTGAATCTCATTTTTTTTTTTTTGCTTGGACCTTCCCTTTAAGGGCAATTTCTAAAACCATGCGCTTAAAGGGAACCTTAAAGGGAAGGTTCAAGCAAAAAAAAAAAAAAATGAGTTTTACTTACCTGGGGCTTCTACCAGCCCCATGTAGCCATCCTGTGCCCTTGTAGTCACTCACTGCTGCTCCAGTCCCCCGCTGGCAGCTTTCTGACCTCGGAGGTCAGGGCCACATTGCGTACATTTTTACGCATTCCAGCTAGTGCAGGAACAAAACTGTACGCGTTGCACCACTAACGCGTAAAAATGTATGCGTTAATGTTCCTGCACTAGCGGGAATGTGTAAAAATGTACGCAATTCGGCTTTGACCTCCGAGGTCAGAAAGCTGCCAGCGGGGGACTGGAGCAGCAGTGAGTGACTACGAGGGCACAGGATGGCTGCATGGGGCTGGTAGAAGCCCCAGGTAAGTAAAACTCATTTTTTTGCTTGGACCTTCCCTTTAAGGAAGCTATTGCAGACAACAGGTACATTTTTACGCGTTATGGGTGTAATGTGTAAAATTTTACGCATTACACCCGTAACACGTAAAAATGTACTTGTTGATGTCTGCAATAGCTTCCTGCACCAGCAGGGATGCGTAAAAACATACGCATGGCGGCCGGCCAACTCCCAGTTGGCAAAAACGAAACTAGCTAGCAGCAGGGAACCAGAGGAGCAATGAGTGACTGCGAGGGCACAGGATGGCTGCAGGGGGCTGGTAGATGCCGCAGGTAAGTAACACCTGTTTTTTTTTCACAGTTAAAGTTCCCTTTAACAAATAAAACCTGCAAATGTTCAGTGTGAACGAGCCCTAATGGTGTCCTTTAATTTTAGGATTTTTAGTTAATCAATTAGTTACCACACTTACCTATTAGCTTCTTCTCCTGGATGAATTTCACATTTGAAAGAACTTCTGTGGACAGTTCAATTGCTTGGTTAAAGCCATTCTCTCCCCCATAAGATATATCGACTAGTTTTAAAACTTTGGATTGCAACCGCTAAAAAGAAAACATCTTTATTAGGAATCGCTAATGTAACATTGGGAAAGGTAAAAATAATTGGCAGGGAAATGTGACTTAAGGGTGCATACACACATCAGACTATAGTCTTTGGAAAATGAAAGATCACAGAACAATCTTACCACCCTTCATGTAGTATGAGAGCCAAACCTTCACAGTCTTTTCTATGGAGCTGAACTCCCCATCAGATAGAAATCTTTGCAAGATGCTGCACACACAGATGCTGTACAGACACAAAAGATCAGTATCTGCAAAAGATCTGTTCCTGCCAAAAATCCATTCATGCAAATTGCAATGATAGTCTATGAGATCTGCAGATCATCATACACACATGATTTAACTGACATTCATCTGCAGATCAAGCAGTCATCTGCAGATCTGAAAATCCATCCTGGTGGATCTGATCTGCAGATGAATGTCAGTTAAATCATGTGTGTATGATGATCTGCAGATCTCATAGACCATCATTGCAATTTGCAGGAATGGATTTTTGGCAGGAACAGATCTTTTGCAGATACTGATCTTTTGTGTCTGTACAGCATCTGTGTGTGCAGCATCTTGCAAAGATTTCTATCTGATGGGGAGTTCAGCTCCATAGAAAAGACTGTGAAGGTATGGCTCTCATACTACATGAAGGGTGGTAAGATTGTTCTGTGATCTTTCATTTTCCAAAGACTATAGTCTGATGTGTGTATGCACCTTACTTAAGGCCCTGTACACACCACTATGCTTGTGCTGCGCTTTTCAAATCGCATGTGTTTTATAGTAAGGTCTTTTGAAAAATCATGAAAATTGTGAAAACCTGTACACACGGGTGCGATGCACTTTTTTCTATTCTCATGAAGGCTTTCGATTTAAAAATGCAGCGCAAGCGCAGCAGTGTGTACAGGCCCTTATCCGTCTCATGACCACAGCATTCGCTTAACAGATACACGTGGAAAATAGAGTTCGAGCTAAAATGGTAGAGGTGCTCTTGCAAGAACGTACTGGCCTACAGATGAAGCTAAAAAAAAAAATTAGAATATCGTGCAAAAGTTAACTAATTCAACTAAAATGGTAAATCTAAAATATGAAAGACTCATTACATGCAAAGTGACATATTTCAAGCCTTTGCTATAATGCCGATTACAGTTTACAGCTAATGAGCACACAAATCTCAGCTCATTAGAATATTGTGAAAATGTTCAATATTCTAGGCTCAAAATGTCACTCTTATCAGCTAACTAATCCAAAACACCTGCAAAGGGTTCCTATTTCATATACCTGTATTAGTTTCACCTTTTAAAAACAGACTCTGAAGCGAGAATAAATCTTGCTTCAGAGCTTATATCCCACGGCTAAGAAGGGGTCCCTTACCCCCCAAATCCCCCCCTTGGAAAATCTACGACCAACTTGGTTGTAGATTTTGCTGCTGCTGGAGGCAGGGCTAACGGCTGCAGCGGCGCATCGCCGCCTCTCTCCCGCCCCTCTCAGTGAAGGAAGACTGAGAGGGGCGGGAGAGAGGCGGAGATACGCGTCTGACAGACGCGTGTGAGGCAGGGCTGTGGCCATTAGCCCTGCCTCACCAGGCAAAGATTCCCGGGCACCACGGAGGGGATTTGGGAGGTAAGGGACCCCCTGTTCAGCCGCGGGATAGCGGCGTTTTAGCAGGGGCACACATGCCCCTGCTGAATATAAGCTCTGAAGCGAGATTTATTCTCGCTTCAGACTCTAAGTTGATTTAGTGAAATATATGGACTTTTGCACGATATTCAAATTTTTCAAATTTCTCCTGTATGTCCCATCCATTCCACAGGCTTTAAAGGACATCCGAGGTGAAAAACTGATGAGAAAAACAATTGTATCCACCCCCCTCCTAAAAATTACTTTAGACATACCAGTTTTATTTTAAATCTAGTTTTTAAGTTTATACGGTTTGTCTCTACTCAATGACACCTTCATTGAAGTATGCTAGAGCTCAAATCTATAAATTATTGACCATTTTTATCCCTTTCCTGCTCTCTCAGCCATTTACTGACAGTAAAGTATTTTATGGCTGTAATTACTAATCGGTGAGGGTTATGCTACACTGTGACCCAGTCCGACCTGGACAGAAACTCACTTCCATACCTGATTTTTTAACTCTTTTAGGCAGAGAAAGAAAAAACAGGAACACAACCTAATTATTTGTGTGCTTGGCACTGTACATACACGTCTATCACGTCACCTGGGTTGTCCTTTAATTGCTCCACTACTCCAGAAGCACCTGTGAAAAAGCGCATTGCCAGAGCGCCCTTGCAAGTTCACAAACCATGCATGTCTATGAATTACCATATTGTTAGCGCCACAAGATGTGCCATTTTTCCCAAAAAGGAAGGGGGGGGGGGGGGGGGGGAGGGTATGTCCTACAGAGCAAATACAGGGGAAGCAGGGAGGGGGGCCTGACTTCTCTCCTCTCTTCCTCAATAGAGCAGTGGCATAGGAGTTGCTTCAAAAATACTCTCCAGATCCAGTCGGACAACACTGCACAAAGATCTCCCATCTCATTCATCCTCTGGCTGGCACAACTCGCTCTACTGGTTCTCCTGCACGTCGCGCATATGTGACAAGCAGGAGAGTGAGGCTCATACAGAGAACATACTATTTCCGATATATGGCAAATTGGATGGAAGACTTGAAGTACCTCCGCTGCCACTACTCTGCCGTTCGTGAATTCAGTAGAGCATTCTATCGTGTTAGCCATCGGTAAAAGGAAAATAATCTATGTACCACCTTTTGATGTTGCATGTATATAGCTGTCTGTTCCAACATCTTGTAAGCAAACAGGATTGAAGTCTGACGAAGGCCGCACAGCCGAAAGGTTACTCATTCTCTTAAGTTAGCCAATACATATCATCCCGATTCAAAACTTATTGCATTAGCAAAGTCCGTCAACTTCGCACACTCACATGCAAATATATTTATGCAACTGCTTTCACAGAAATCAATTATCCTGGATCCACTGCTAACACCCCCCCCCCCCCCCCACCAAGTTAGAAGCCGGAGTCTTGGTACAAAATACAATTCTCTTGTGTAGTCACCTACACCGCGCAGAGGTACCCCAGTATTACTGCGTCCTGACCCTGGAAATTCTGAATGAGCAGAACTTGCAGTTTTTATACTGGCTGCAACTAGAGGGAAGATGTGAAGCACAAAAAAGAAAAAAAATTCCAATTCCAGGTCAGCCAACTGCCTACACTCCAAAACAGCACTATAATCTATTACTGTACAAAATTATCTAAAGCATATAACCGTATATTACCACAGATAGGGCGATTGACACCCAAATTTTGGACGTAAATTCAGCCCATCCATGGGAGATGTGTGTTGGCCCCGGTATGCAGAGTGCGCTGTGGAGCGTACTTCAAGATGCATAGCCACTTAGCCTCGCTCTGGCTTGTACCCTCTAGTGTCCCGTGCAGCTTCTGAACTCGCTAGAGCTTCAGGCTCATTGTGGTCACATGACGTTGAACCTGGAGCTCTAGCGGACAGTTCAGAAGTTGCACAGGACACTAGAGGATACAAGCCAAAGCAAGGACAGGTGGCTATGCATCTTGAAGCGCACTACTCTAACACGGGTGGGAGACATGGCCATATTTTTAGGGCCATAAGTGGAGGGTTGTTGTATGCGCAGGAGAGCTCATCAGGGGGTATGTACAGTACATCAATGTTAGGCCCAGTGCACACCAAAACTGCTAGCAGTTCCTCAAAACGCTAGTGGTTTTTGGCGCAGATTTCAGAGCGATACTAGGCATGTTTAGAGACATTTTCTAAACATGCTTAGCGTTTTTGTGTAGCAGATTTCAAATATTGTTACAGTACAGCTGTTACTGAACAGCTTCTGTAACAAAAACACCTGGAAAACCGCTCTGATGTAGCGTTTTTCACAGCAGTTTGCATTTTTACTATACTTTACATTGAGGCAGAAACTTCTGCAAACCGCAAATGTGCAGCAGGAGGCACGTTTGCGGTTTGCTAAACAACCTCAAACCGCTGGTGTGCACCAGCCCATTGAAATACATTAGCCAAGCATTTTCACTGGCGGATGCGGTTGGTGGATCGCGCCTAAAACCACTCGGTGTGCACTGGGCCTTAGACTCAACATCCAATGTAAAAATCTCACCTGATCAAACATGTCAGACTGACTGAGCTCCGTCTTGAAATCGGCAGATCCAGCTAGCACAAGCCCTGCTACGTTTACTTTATCCCCGGAAATGAAGAGTTGCACAGCCGTTTCTGCCACTTTTCTGACGTAGTTGTGACGCTTCTCCATTCTAAGACGGGCAAAACGCAGAGCAGACTGTCCTCCTCTACCTGTGTCAATGAATGGAGAGAGGCAATGTAAGGATTTGGCAGCAACAAACGAGTAATTCTAGCAAAGAGCGGTAGTGCTCGATGTAAACTAAAATTCATTGGCTCTTAACTTTTCCAAGACTCAGTCTTGCCTTAAAGTGACAGAAAAATTACCTGGGGCTTCTTCCAGCTCGCCTACAGTGGATCAGGCTCCTTGGGGTCCAACCAGTCCAGTCAGTTGAGCAGCCCAACTGTGTGCCTCATCGATCCCACTCTCGTACATGGGAGCATTCTGTGCATGTGCAGATGCAAGTGTTACGAACTGCGCATGCCCAGAACGTTGCCAGGCACCAGATTGAGATCAAGGAGGAAGGCACGGCTGGGTGTGAGTGGGTGATGGTGGCACAACTGATCGGACCAGAAAAACACCGAGGGACCCGATAGATGAGCTGGAAGGAATCCCAGGTAAAAACTGCTTCCCCTCTCTTTAGGTTTCCTTTAAAGGATACCCGAAGTGAGATGGAATATAAGATAAGTGCATCTGTAAAATCCCAATCCTACTTAGAACTAGGCAGTGTTCCTCCCCTGCCCCCCCCAACTCTGCCATAGCGGACAATCTAATCATGCTGCTAAACTGATTCCATTTTAATGGGATGCTCAAATTGGTGCAATAGCAGTGTGGTGAAATCTGTCAGAATAGCGTGAGGCATATTGTGAGAAGTCAATAACACTTATTAGGCATCTATTGTTGCCGGTGGTAAAGGGCTGTGGAGTCGGAGCAATTTTGGGTCGCTGGAGTCGGAAGTTTCATAAACTGAGGAGTCGGATCATTTTTGTACCGACTCCACAGCCCTGCCCTGGTTAAAGAGACTCTGAAGAGTCTAAATTCTCTTTATTAGGGCCTTTTTGCACTACCCTGCGATTTGATTCTGATCGCAAATCGCAGGGTACATTAAACTAATGGAAACTGTAGCAGCAATTTCCATTAGTGCGATGTGATTTTGGTCAAAACAATAGTCGTCCTGCCGCGTTTTGGGTGCGATTGAGCTTTACTATAATGAGTATAGTAGCTCAATCGCATGGTGGAAATTGAAACGCGATTGCGTCATAGTGGAAAAGAGCCCTTAGCTTGTATTCATTTGAATCACCCTCAGCCCTCCTAAACCACCGCTATCCGGCAGCAAAACGAGGGTTTTATACCCCCCAAACCACCTCTCTTGTGTCCGGGGAGCGCTTCCTGATTGAGGCAGAGCTAATGGCTGTAGCGCTGCCTCTTCACACGTCAATCCCCGCCTCTCCCCGCCCCTCTGTCTATCTTCACTGAGAGGGGCGGGGAGAGGAAGAGAACCGTTGGCAGATTGACGCACATGGAGGCAGAGCTGTAGCTCATAGCTCTGCCTCCATGAGCAGCAAAATATCCACGACCAAGAAAGTCATGGATTTTGCAGAGGGGATTTGGGGGGTATAAACCCCTCATTTTGCCGCAAGATAGCAGTGGTTTGGCAGGGCTGTGGGTGATTCAAATGAATACAAGTTAAGAGAATTTAGACTCGCTTCAGAGAGCAGCCAAGAAAAACAGAAATTCGCCCTGTGTGTATTTACAAAGAACAACCTGTCTAATTCTGGCCGCAATAGCAGCATAGGGGGCGATAAACAGGCTGGGAACGAGAACAATCACTCGCGTTCCCATGCCTGTCGGCCGGTGACGGCCAAACCGGAAGTGTTCGCTGGCGGGTCCAGAGGCATCGGACCAGAGCTGCGAGGGCACCGATCGGCTGCAGGGTGCTGAGGGAAGCCCCAGGTGAGTTCATCATTTTTTTTTTACTTTAGGTTATCTTTAATGAAGAAATGTTTTTCTGTAAAGGTTATGCTGTTGCATATCCTTTAGAGCAGAGAGGAAGTTCTAAGTTTAGGTTCACTTTAAGAATGGAAAGTTCTCATCAGGAACCCCACAGACGTGAGGTGAAAGCTTCTCACAATAGGGCTGAACTATTTTCGGTTTAAAACCAAAAATCACGATCAGGGGCTTGACGATCTTCAGATCGTCAAAGTGTCGGTTTTGCTGCGATTTTTGGAGCCGCTGGTACCTACTCCTCTCCCGGCCCCCTCCTCCAGCAAGTTCTTATCCCGTTTGGCTTCACCGCATTAGACTGCTGCGCAATGAGCCGTGGTGAGTGTTGCCGAGTATTGCGGGGCCTGAATCAGGAAGTGTGACATCACTTCCTGGCGCCCACCGTTACCAAGCAACACTCGCTGCCTGTTCACCGCGGCTCACCGCGCGACACTAATGCGGTGAAGCCGCATGGGATCAGAACTTGCTGGAGGAGGGGGCTAGGAGAGAAGGAGGGGGCCGGGAGAGAAGCAGGTACCATCGTGAGGGGGATCTGCCTAGATACACTAACAGGAAGGGGGGGGGGGGGGGCGGGGGGAAGTGTATCTGCCTATACTAAAGGGGGGATCTGGCTATATATGCTAAAGAGGGGGATCAGGCTATATACATTAAGCGGGGGAAGGGGGGGGGGGGCTGCCTATATACACACTAAAGGGGATCTACACTAAAGGGAAGTGGGAAAGTGTGTCTGCCTATACTAAAGGGGAGATGGCAATATAAGCTAAAGTGGGGGATCTGCCTATACTAAAGGGGGATCTTGCTATATACATTAATGGGGGACGGACTGCCTATGTACACTAAAGGGGTGATCTGGCTAAAGGGAGGGGAAAGAATCTGCCTATATACACTAAGGGGGGGGGGGATCTGGCTATATATACACTAAAGGGGGAATCTAGCAATATACACTTAAGGGGGATCAGCCTATATACACTAAAGGTGTGTGCGACTGTATGTGTGGGGGGAGGCGGGGGGATCTGGTTACACTAAAGGGGATCAGGATGGCTACCCTGTACGGCGGCACCATACACTGGCTACCCTGTAATGCGGTACCTAAACAGGCTAACCTGCACTGCAACACCTATAGCTGGCTTATCTATACTGGGGCACCTATAGTTAGCTAACCTTTACTGGGGAACCTATAGCTGGCTAAACTATACTGGGGGCATTGTGAATTTAGTGCTAAAGCTCGATTTGAAGAAAATCGTGAAAAAAAATCGAAATCGCAATTTGAGAGAAAAATCGCAATTTCAATTTTTTCCTAAAATCGTGCAGCCCTATCTCACAAGCAGCAAAATAAAGATTCTCAACTTAAAGGATATCCGAGGTGACACGTACCATGATGAGATAGACGGCCAACAGGCTGGGAACGCGAGTGATTCTTCGCATTCCCACCCCCTATACTGCTATTGCGGCCTTCTTGCCGCATTAGGAGCACAGGGGGTGCTATTGTGGCTGGGAACGCGAAGAATCACTCACGTTCCCATGCCTGTCGGCCGGTGATGGCAGAACCGGAAGTCGCCGCCGGCGGGTCCAGGAGCATCGGAGCAGGGCTGCGAGGGCACCGATCATCTGCAGGAGGCTGAGGGAAGCCCCAGGTGTGTTAAACTTATTTTGTTCCCCTGACTTAAGTATCCCTTTAAGCTAAAAAAGGCTTTGGCAGGATGTCGGTTTAAATAAAAATAGAAATACACAGTAAAACCACCACCGGTAAACTGCTAACTGTGCAAACATTCTGTTGATATGGCCTGAAAATACCCAATAGCCTTCTATAGTATACCCAGTTACCTAAAGTGGAGCTTCTTTATTAATTCTATTACAGAAACTTTCTAGTTTCATAGCTTGCCCAGGACTGCAAGCTGTTTAGCTTCACACACTGCACACGTGTGCCTACCAAGGACCCTTCAGGTGGGAACCAGTCACCTGCAAATATCAGCTGTATATTCCTGGTGACCAGAATAACCAGGCCTGAGTGCTCTGCAACAACGACAAGCTGCTGTAAACAGACAGCCGCTAACAAGTAGTTTCAAACGACACGTGAACTGAGAGGGATATGGAGGCTGCCATTTGTATTTCCTTTTAAACACTGCACATTGCCTGGCTGTCCTGCTGATTTCCTGCCTCTAATACCTTTACCCATAGACCCTGAAGCCGCATGCTTGTTTCAAGTGTGTGATCTACATAATACTGCAGGCAAAGATCAGCAGTACGCCAGGCAACTGGTATTGTTTAAACACTGCTGGCACAGTCAGGCGCAGCTGCCGTGGCCGTATATACCACAGGGAATCGTACCACATTTACTGGCCTTAAAGAGGAACTCCAGTGAAAATGTAATAAAAAGTGCTTCATTTTTACAATAATTATGTATAAATGATTTAGTCAGCGTTTGCCCATTGTAAAATCTTTCCTCTCCCTGATTTACATTCTGACATCACATGACGACATTTTTACTGCTGGCAGCCGATGTCAGTGGAAGTAGATGCTGCTTGCTTTTTTGGAAGTTGGAAACAGCTGTAAACAGCCATTTCCCACAATGCATCGAGGTTTACAGAGGAAAATGCCAGGACCATGGTCCTCACAGTTTCCTGTCGGAGGGGTTTCACCACAATATCAGCCATACAGAGCCCCCTGATGACTCGTTTGTGAAAAGTAATAGATTTCTCTTGTAAAGGGGGTATCAGCTACTGATTAGGATGAAGTTTAATTCTTGGTCACGGCTTCTCTTTAACCTCCCTGGCTAGGCCTGAACGATTTCAGGAAAAAATTGAATTGTCGATTTCTGTCCGAAATTGCGATTTCAATTTGATTCACGATTTCCTTCAAATCAAGCTTTGTCCCCCCTCTTTGCCTGTTTGTTCCCCCTCCTTGCCTGTTTGTTCCCCCTCTGTCCCCCTGTCTCTTTGTACACCCTTTGCCTCTTTATGCCTCCTCTGGGTTTCTCTTTCCCCCTTTGTGTCTGTGCCCACTCTGTTTCTCTCTGTGTCTCTTGTGTCTCTGTCTGTGCCCACTCTGTGCTTCCTCTGTCCCCCAAGCTGCATCAGTTCTGTACATAGCTTCCAGCATGAGACCAGCGATACCCGTCTATCCACTTCGCCTCCTGCAGGCTCTAATGCATGGAAAAAAATATATGTACAATTGCTCAACAATATGTATCAAACCTCCCAGGTGCTAGCACTGGTAATAATAAACCACCCAAAATACAGAACCAACACCAGTTTAGCTGCACTCATAAGAGAGAACCATTTATTGCACAAAAATATGCTTCACTGTTTGAAAATTTGAGCAAAAAGCCCCAATATAGGGTATAAATTGCATAAATCTAAAAATGACAAGATCCAATTGGGGCCCCAATGCATCTAACAGAGATAAACCACTCACATCACCACTCACTCATAAATATGCAGGGATACGACTTCAATCCGAAGATGCAATAAATATCAATCACTGCATAATTTATTGCATCTTCGGATTGAAGTCGTATCCCTGCATATTTATGAGTGAGTGGTGATGTGAGTGGTTTCTCTCTGTTAGATGAATTGGGGCCCCAATTGGATCTTGTCATTTTTAGATTTATGCAATTTATACCCCATATTTATTGGGGCGTTTTGCTCAAATTTTCAAACAGTGAAGCATATTTTTGTGCAATAAATGGTTCTCTCTTATGAGTGCAGATAAACTAGTGTTGGTTCTGTATTTTGGGTGGTCTAATGCATGGAATACTTCCTGTATGTCATGTGACAGAGGAACCCGGAGTTTTGCCAAGCAAAAGAGTCGGCAGACTGTGATAGACAGAAAGTGTTTCGACTCATGCGAAAGGTATGTCCAACGCTACGGGCCCCACGCGCCGGGACTTTGGGAAAGTTTGAAGCCACTCCTTCAATCTTCCCCCGTGTGGAAATGACGTGATCGCGATAATTGCCGCTTTGACGATTCCGAAATTGTGATCTTGGTGATCACGATTTCGGTTTAAATTCGATTTATCTTTCAGGCCTGGCGTTCAATTTTCCCGGGATTTCTGTGCAAAAAGGGTCTAGTATACAGTGCATGAGAGTATTGATGTGTATGCACGTTTATACTGTTCACTGCATGTTTTTATGGACGGATACATCTGTCCATACCACTAGGGAGGTTAAAGGATACAAGGCAAATTAAATAAAATCAGATTTGACTGGCCCTAGCCAGGTCGGCGGATGCTACAAAGGGGGGACCCAGGAGACTGGCAGAGAGAGGAGCTGCGGTGAGGGACACATAGGCTTCAGGGGTTGGAGAAAGCCCCAGATCAGTAAATCTGACTTTAAAATTTGCCTCATGTATTCTTTAACCTCCCTGGCGGTAAGCCCGTGCTGAGCACGGGCTATGCCGCCGGGAGGCACCGCTCAGGCCCCGCTGGGCCGATTTGCATAATTTTTTTTTTGCTGCACGCAGCTAGCACTTTGCTAGCTGCGTGCAGTGTCCGATCGCCGCCGCTACCCGCCGATATACGCGTCGCCGCAGCTGCCCCCCCTCCCAGACCCCGTGCGCTGCCTGGCCAATTAGTGCCAGGCAGCGCCATGGGGTGGATCGGAGTCCCCTTTGACGTCACGACGTCGATGACGTCATCCCGCCCCGTCGCCATGGCGACGGGGGAAGCCCTCCAAGAGATCCTGTTCTTTGAACGGGATCTCTTGATCTCTGGGGTGATTCCGCCGAGCAGCGGCTATCATGTAGCGAGACCTCGTCTCGCTACATGAAAAAAAAAAAAAATTTTAAAAACGTATTTGCTGCCCCCTGGCGGATTTTTACAAACCGCCAGGAGGGTTAAGGAAACCAGTTTGGGGAAGGGGTTGGATTAATGCATATTAAATCTTCTGTAAAAGAACAGTAACTGGAGCTTTAAAAGCAGTGCTTACCGTGCTTCTTTGGAAGATCCACAGTGAATTTGTGAAGCACTTCTCTTGTATTTCCTTGAAGAGTTCCAAAAAGTGCCCCGCTACCATCTATTACAATGAATCCAAACTTGCTATCGTCAGAGAGGAGAGCCGTGAGAGCCTGCAATCAAAAACATTCATTGGTGATCAGAGTATTTCCGATGTCTCTTTTTTAAACAGCAAACAAATGAGGGAAACGCATGCTTTGAGTGATCAAGCATTTAATCAGTCCTTCATTGTGTTATTTTTCCTTCAATAAATATTGAACTAACAAAGCGTACCCGAACTCATGCACAGCACACAGTAGGCAGTAGCAGTGTTAAGGAGACTTGCCCAAGAATCTCCTTACTGAAATAGGTGCTGGCTTACTGAACAGGCAGAGCCGAGATTTGAACCCAGGTCTCCTGTGTCAGAGGCAGAGCCCTTACCCATTACACCATCCAGCCACTGCTTGTTTAGGGAGAACACATTTCTAATTAGTTCTCATCAACCAATGTTAACAGGCTGAAGGAGACCTCTGCTGAGGCAGCTCTCCATTAACACTAAGGCTTAACCCCTTCAGTGCCTTCTACAAAAGTAAAACTTCGAGCGGGTGTGGGGGGGGGGGGAAATATGGGGGTTAAGATTTCCATAAATTGTAATGAAGACTTCTTTCAGCACAAAGGTTAAGCTATGGCTAATCTTTTAGAGCAGAGAGGAAGTTTTGAGTTTAGTTCCACTTTACCTCCCTGGCGTTCTATTAAGATCGCCAGGGCGGCTGCGGGAGGGGTTTTTTTTTTATAAAAAAAAAAAAAACTATTTCATGCAGCCAACTGAAAGTTGGCTGCATGAAAGCCCACTAGAGGGCGCTCCTGAAGCGTAATTCCGATCGCCTCCGGCGATCAGAATTAACAAGGAAGGCCGCAATGAGCAGCCTCCCTTGTTTTGCTTACCTCGTCGCCATAGCGACGAGCGGAGTGACGTCATGGACGTCAGCCGCCTCCGATCCAGCCCTTAGCGCTGGCCAGAACTATTTGTTCCGGCTGCGCAGGGCTCAGGCGGCTGGGGGGACCCTCTTTCGCCGCTGCTCGCGGCGATCGCCGCAAAGCGGCGGCGATCAGGCAGCACACACGGCTGACAAAGTGCCGGCTGCGTTTGCTGCTTTTTGTTAAAAAAATCGGCCCAGCAGGGCCTGAGCGGCGACCTCCGGCGGTAATGGACGTATATAGTCGTCCATACCGCTAAGGAGGTTAAAGTACTCCTGAACTGATACCAGTTTAACCCTCCTGGCGGTTTGTCAAAATCCGCCAGGGGGCAGCAAATACGTTTAAAAAAAATAAAAAAAAATTTCATGTTCAGCGGCATCCCCCCCAGCCCCTCCGATCGCCGCCGGCGATCGAAGATCAAGAGATCCCGTTCAAAGAACGGGATCTCTTGGAGGGCTTCCCCTGTCGCCATGGCGACGGGGCGGGATGACGTCACCAACGTCGTGACGTCAAAGGGGACTCCGATCCACCCCACGGTGCTGCCTGGCACTGATTGGCCAGGCAGCGCACGGGGTCTGGGGGGGGGGGGGGGGGGGGGAGGGGGGCTGCGGCGACGCGTATAGCGGCGGATCGGCGGCGATCGGGCACTGCACGCAGCTAGCAAAGTGCTAGTTGCGTGCAGCAAAAAAAAAAAAAAAATTATGCAAATCGGCCCAGCGGGGCCTGAGCGGTGCCTCCCTGCGGCATAGCCCGTGCTCAGCACGGGCTTACCGCCAGGGAGGTTAAAAAACAAAAACAAAAGAAAAACCGCACACATAACTCTCCTACTCCGGGGTTCCCCTCGCTGTCCTTGTCCTTCCCGTTACAGGGTCCTCTTGTAAACACCGGCATTTTCACAGAAATGGCACTGACCCAGAAATACTTTTGGGTCAAGACAGCAAGGGGAACCCAGAATAGGAGAGTGGATTTTTTTTTTTTAAACCGGTAATTCATTGCTATTGCTGGAGGCCAAGTTATAGTGTTTTAAGAGCAACTTCTGCTCCGCCTTCTGACAGCGCTGAAGTTACTCGCAGTGCGCAGTCTAAGGTGGCGCCGGTTGCGTCCAAGCCTCCAGTGCTATTACAGTGCTCGTGAGGGGGAGGTACAAGTGTGCCTAAGGACAACAGAAGGATAACTGCAACTTTCCCACCACCCATATTTGAAGTTCATCCCAGTCAAACATGTCAGCAGAGTACTACAGGGACGCCTGGGGGCACTGGAGCGTAAAGATGGTGCTGTGACATGTCAGGTGCTTGTCACAACACCGCAAACAAATCATTTATAGCATACAAATCACCCCTCTCAGTTCTGGGGTACTTTAAAGAAAACCTGTACTGAAAATAAAAGTCAAAATAAGCATACACAAGTCATACTTTCCTTCCATGTAGTCTACTCAGTGTCTTTCTCCTGTCCCACGTCCTGTTTGTTCACTGTGATCAAGGGAATTTTCCGTCCTCCATTTTGAAAATAGCCATTACCCATAACAGCTTCCTGGTCAGCACACTGTTAAACTAACATCGCCCACTTGAGCCATAGGGAGACATGGACATTACTGACAGCAACTGATATTTTACTGACAGCAACTGATATATTTCAGATCTGACAAAATATTGTCAGAACTGGATGGGATTATTGTCAGAAGAAAATGGTGAGCTTCTGAGAGGAACTGATGGCAAGGTAACTATGTAATATTCATTTGAAGTTACCTCATGTGTTTATTTTAAATATTTTTACTCAGTACAGGTTCTCTTTAAGCTTCGTACACACCCAGATGGTTCCCGGCTGCTGAGAATCCATATTGTGTGTACAGCAGTCCCTTGGTGATTGAATGACTCAGCCGAAGGCATAGTTTCCCCTTAACCCCCCCTCCCCTGCATAGAAACTGAAGGTGTTGCTTGCCTCCTGTACAGCCTCATCCCTGCACAGTTGCCCTAGAGATTAGAGTCCCAATTCCTCCTGGGTGACAAGTGTACGAGGCTTTAGAACTCACCAATTATAGCGCAGGATATTGTGGGAGAAAGTGAGACAACTGCCTTATTCCCTGCGTCTGAGTAATCAGTGGTGGAATGAAACCTGCTATACTGGATTATAATTCTTAAAAGGTCAGGCCACTGAAGGGTGTCATTGCAGCTTGTGTTGGATGCCAAATCACTAGCTTAGTAATTTGTCAAAGCAAACCTTTGAAGTATTTAGGGGCAAAACGTAGATTCTTATCTCGGTAGAGTGGAGACACCAGATCCGCCAGAGGCTTCCAGCCCCCCCTCCCCCCCCCTGGTCCGGTGTTGGGACCCCAATGCTTGCAGCTGCACTGTGCAGACAGCCTGTGCAGTAGCACTGAGCAGCCACTCTGGCTCAGTGGTAAAAGCTAAGTAGATTGAACCTGCGCAGAGCGACCGAGCTCAGCTCACATGCTCTTTTCTATGGCCTTCGGAGGATCAGAGCACTGAAAAGTGCGAGGTGAAGGGTGACGGTGGATCCAGAGGCCTCCCTCTTAGGCCTTGTTCACACTATACACATTGGGCGTGTGCACTTCAGCAACATGTATGGTGTGTGACATGCAGGAATGTCAGAAGTGCCTAGACTGCACTGTCTGATATTCAGACTACATGGGCTGCACAGAAGTGTGATGCGCTATCATACTGCTGCCCGCATTTTTCAGCAAAGCACAGCACTGACCCATTCATTGTAGTGAACAGGATCAGCAGCGCAGATGACAAAGCGTGCCGATAAATGAATTTACTGTATCTACTTACACACATTTACTACAGAATTTACTTTTACACATTTTAATTCTAAAGTGGAACATTCCAAATCGCACAACTATTCCTATAAAGGAAAAAATAAATAAATAAAATTGCAGCGCCTTACCTCAGTATGAAATTTGTTGTCACATAGGTACAAAGATGTGTTGATTGGCTTGAAAGGCTCGAAGTCTATGTTGACCTTCTTTTCCTTTCCTTCTTCTGTTACAATTGTTCCACAATAAACAACTAAACCATTTGGTGGTACTGAAAACAAAACACCACAAATGTATAAAGGGACCAAACCAATCCACAGAAAACAAATTTGTATTCCTATGTAACCTGTAAAGCATCACTAAGGGCTCTCAGATCAATAACAGCTTACATAAAGTGACACTGAAGCAAGAATAAATGTATGAGATAATTGTATGTGTAGTACGGATAATTAATTAGTAGCAAAGTTATATAGCTATTTCTAACACTGCATCATTCTGTCATATTTGCAGCTTAGAAAGCACACTCTAACTCTTTGTAAAACAGAGCAGAGCTAATGATCCTTTGAACTTTCCTGAGGTAAAACCTCATCTCAAGCTGTCTCTCACCGTTTTCAGCTGTTGAGCTATTCAGAAAACTGAACAGAGTTGGAACAAGTTGGTGGAATAGCTCAGAGAATCTCTTTTGCGTAGATAACGTTTTAACTCTTCCTGTACTGGAAAACATGTGACTTTCCTTTGCTACTAATGTTCTATTTGTTTTCTATACTACACATACAATTCAACATATGGTATTTTCGCTTCAGATGTTTCTTAGTGTATCCAAGGTGGATTGTGACCCTCCCCCCCCCAAAAAAAAAACAGATACTTAGGCTCCATACACACATTCAATTTAAATCTGCAGATGACTGGCCAATTTTACCACTGCCATGTAGTGTGAGGGCTAACAGATTTTGAATACTATAAGTAGGCTGTGTAGGTAGGCTCTCATAGTATATGGAGACGGTAAAATTGACCAGTCATCTGCAGATAAAAATTGGATGTGTGTATGGACCTTTACACATGAAGAGGGAAGCTACTGGATCTTCTATACGCTTCCCACGTCTTAATTTGCCACACCGTTGCCAATCGCTAACTGTCGGAACATATCAGGCAAGAGCCTGTCCGATTATTGTAACTTTGCTCCCCGCTATGTACAAGCGCAGCCAAACTGCACAAATATGGTCACGCATGCACATAAAGAAAAAGCTACTTGTCCACGAGTGGCTCCGTGCTTCTGCACAGGCGTGGCCATACGTGCATGGGTCAGCACTGCCGTGCTCAATCATGAAGAGGAGCGTGGTCACGGACTTCAAGAGGGTCCCTGAAAGCGGCAGTGGTCTGGAGAAGGACACAGGGAGCCTCTGGAGGACCTAGAGGCGTACTTCTTTCAGGCAAATATCTTTTACAATATTACAATCGGCTTTGGGTTTTCTTGCTTTATCAGCCTCTCCTGTTTATGTGCAGGTCGTTTCCAACATTTGCAGCGACCTCTGCATGTGCATCTGAGCGGATGGAAGTCTGTCCTGGTCGTGACTTCTTACTGGCTAGTTACCACACCTTGTTACAACCGCTCTGTTTTGCAGCCAAAAGGTACTTAATCCCAGCAAATGAGCAGCTAATTGGTGTTTTTAATGTGCTATTTGAAAGAGCCCTAAACGTTTGGATACCTTTAAAATTGAGGAATACAGGCCAGGACAAGCAAATAAAGTAACAAAATAAAGAGGCACAGAAATGATCGTACATCTGGAAATACAGCAGTTAGGGGTGATGCACAGAGTGCTTTTCTGACCATCAGCGCAGTCTGAGACAACACTCCCATTGACTAACGCTAAAATCATTGTAAAATCGCTGCAGTTTTACCGTGATTTAATGCAAGTCAATGGGAGCGTGTATTAAAAACGCCCAGACAGCAATGATGGTCAGAAAAGCGCTCACAGTGCGTCTCACCTCAAACAGCAGCAGCAGCTGATAGCAATGAATAGGTCTGGTCTATAGTGAGAGAAGCAGCACAAACATTCCATCTACCATTTAGTATAACGCCCATGTATTGGAGGCTGCCAGTTGTCTGGCACACAGGTTGCATGCTAGTCACAGGGCGGGGCATCACCTGCTCAGCATCACTGGATGAAGCCACCGTCTCGGATGGAATAATGCAGTCTGGATTAAGACCAGGACAGCTTTTCGCTGCAGGATCCCCTATAACTAATGACTATGAAATGTTCTGTAATGTTTTAATTGCGCCAGATGCTGTTCCCTCATGAAGAAAGCAAATTGCATAGTGACAGGTTTGCTTTAAGCACAGCAAACAGTAATGGGAACACAATCACAGCAGTTACATAATAATAATAAAAAATAAATAAAAAAAATAAACAGGTAGAACTATACCTGCAGTGTTTTCCTCAAGCCCTATTAGCCGGGTGCTCCACACTGCTAATTCTGGTGAGCACCCGGCTGTCATGGCTCTCTCACCAGGACAGCACATGGAGAGGAGGTGGGGCCAGCCGAGCAATGAATAATTAAGGGGTGGGATCACACACTCACAACTCTCTGGTCCTGCATGTCAGCAGATTGGTAAAGTGTACAGTGTACAGCACAGAGGCACCCTAGATTTTGCGGTCTGAATTACCATCATGCAAATATGGTACATTGGGCGATTTTTCTCAAACTCACCCTCTGCTGCTAACACACGGACTGCAAGTGTGTGCATCGCACCTATTTGTTGCCTCCCTGTCTGGCGCTGCCTTTCTCCACATGCTGCTGCCATACCAGAGGTAAGCTTCTCATGTCTGCCTGTGTGTCTGTTTCGGTGTGTGATTGAAGGTACACACAGCAGCATCTAGCAATAATATGTCAGAGGAGCCCACTCATTTTGCAAGGGCACTGGGGGAGCATTGTCAATTGGGGTGGGGGGACTTGGAGGCCCATTAGCCAGCTCTGGGCATTTGCCCAGTTTGACCTTCTAAAACTACTTTGCCCAATAGAAGCGACGGGCCCTATTTTTCCTTGCCCTGCCCAACTAATTTTTTATGACACTCGGCGGGAAAGAAATCCTGGGTAGAACGCAGACTTATGTATTTGTTGAAACATTCAGACTCAATAGTTAATAAAATGTAAGAAGCATACATCATTTCCATTCCACATGATGGATAACATTGTACAGACTTGCCTTACCTTTATTATAGAGTTTAAGCCTTTGCTGTACAGATGTAATGGCTCCCAATACTGAGAGCCGGTTCACACGAGACTTGATGTTTGACGCTGTCCCAAACTCGTCTGCCAACATCTTGGCCACCCGTGAAATTTGGTCTTTGGGAGGAATGATCAGAGAGATCATACTGGTGCCATTACTGTAGAGAGAAAATTGCAGTGACAAACCTGATATGCCCAACAAAATGATCAAATGTGAATGGCAATTACAAAAGATAAGCCGGACGACAATTCAATTGCAAATTTAAATAGTTAAAAATGTACACCCAAATGCAAGTGCTGACACCTTCTGCAGTGCTTTACAGAGTACATAGTCATGTCAGCAGCCCTTGGAGGGGCTCACAAACGAATCTCTACCATAGTCCGTTACGCCTACCTAGAATTTGGCATGAGTGCATTTGAGACAATGTGTCGGCGGGAGAGACAGTCTGCCAATTTAACACACACATACATACACACACACACACACACACACACACAAACTGATGCCTCTGTATAACTCCCAGTCCCCAACTGTCATCCAAGGGATCGAGTCCCGACAGTCCTCATACATAGACTGTGGCCAATTGTTTTGCAAGAAAAAAAAATAAACCAAAAGAAATCCATGGAAACATACAAACTAAAGATTTAACTCATTTAGGACTAGAGCCTCTGGTCCCATTAAAGTGAACCAGAGATGATCAAATGAAAAAAAAGTTTTATACATACCTGGGGCTTCTTCCAGTCCCCTTCATGCCGATGAGTTCCTCCCCACCGCCCTCTACAATTTAGCCGGTAACTTCAGAAGTCAGGAGCTTACTGCGCAGACTGACCCAGACTGGCTGAATTACCGGGGCGGATTACGGAGGATGGCACAATCAGGCCGAAGGGGCTGGAGGAAGCCTCAGGTATTTATATTAATATAAAAAAAAAAATCCAGAACACACCACACTTTTGTTTCATACACTTAAAGGACCAGAGGCTTTTTTATTTTTACACTTTCCAGGGCTGTGGAGTCGGTCCAAAAATCCACCGACTCCGACTCCTCAGTTTAGGATTCCACCGACTCCTCGACTCAGACTCCTCTAATTTGCATATTACAATTTTGTTGATTAAAAGTATGTAACGTGAAATTCGTCTCTTAACTGCCAACGCTTAGGAATTTTACAAGACAACTGAAGTGAGAAGGATATGTAGACTACTATATTTATTCCCTTTAGACTAAAACTAGTCCTTGGTAAGAGTACTTGTAAAAGGTACAAACCGGAACAAAGAACATCTATCAGGCCCTAGGCAATGTAAGTGTGGGTGCATGCAAGAATGATGTGCAGGTACTCTGCAGGGGAATGAGGAGATTCTTCCTATATTACACTTCATGTACAATCTGAACAAGGTTTATGGGTGACAGACAACACCTCTGTGTTCAATGTGCACAGCATTCTCAGTGGATTCCCTGCAGCTCTGTGGGGAGTGCATATGTAGAGTATAGTGCTACTGTGTAACAAAGTAAACCTGAGACAGATGAAATTAAAGTTTTATACAGACTTGGGGCTTCCTCCAGCCGCCATCAGGATAATCAGTCCCTCGTTGTCCTCCTCCATCACCTGGATCTTCTGCTATGCGTCCAGGTACATGAGCCATTCGGGCGTAGTGCGCATGCACACACTCCGCCGCCAGGAGCATATTACACCTGTGCAGCACCATTGCACAGGTGCAGAATGTTCCTGGCTGTGGGAGCGGCATGCGGCCGGACAGCGCTGACTGGCTGAATTACCAGGACTCATAGCAGAAGGTCCGGGTAGTGGAGGACAGCGAGGGACTGATTAGCCTGAAGGGGGCTGGAGGAAGCCCCAGGTATGTATACAACTTTACTTTTCATCCGTCTCAGTTACCCTTTAATTTGTAGTCACCAAACCAAATTTTAATAACATATCAAATTATTTGATTTCATGAGCAAAGGGAGTGCATACATTTGCATAAATCAGCATCAATGCAGAATTATTTCCATCTCATTGACCATCTCTATTAGTGACAGCTACACATCAGGCTTTATTCTTACAGCATAGATGTTATTTAGTATATATAAGAGATTCCTGTGTACACATCATATATACAGTCACAATCAGATCTGTATATCTGACCTTAAAAATACGGTGACTGCTTTATTGAAGCAGCACAAGTAACTAATTTTGATTGGTTTATTTCATTTTTGTGGACTAAGCACAGCTATTACTGTATATATACATTATTTTTAATGACTTATCTGAGAAATAGAACATTTTATCATATTTTCTATTTTAATTACAGTTACAAATTCAGTAGGAGTCGGAGTCGGTGCATTTTTCCCCGACTCGACTCCAGGCACCCAAAATTGCCCGACTCCACGACTCCGACTCCACAGCCCTGACACTTTCACCGATTGGCTATTCCTTTAAAAAGAACCACAAATTAACGCTTTAAACAGACAGGATGGAAAATCCAGGGCGATTGGGGGTGGAGCAGGAGTAGCAGATACAACCAATAGAGAAGCACGGATTCCAACAGAGGAAGGCTGTGGTTCGATCAATCCTTAATACATTCCCTGCTAAAATCTGAGAAATCGATGTGCTGTGTGTGGTAGGAATAGATTCCTTTCAAAAAGGAATGGAGCATTTTGGAACATTAGATGGATATTTACCGTATGTGTATGGCCAGCTGAACACTTTCAGATTTGGTGGGGGGAGCAATTTTCACTCAAGACAGTGGAGACCAGGGCTGTGGAGTCGGTCCAAAAATCCACCGACTCCGACTCCTCAGTTTAGGATTCCACCGACTCCTCGACTCCCGACTCCTCTAATTTGCATATTACAATTTTGTTGATTAAAAGTATGTAACATGAAATTCGTCTCTTAACTGCCAACGCTTAGGAATTTTACAAGACAACTGAAGTGAGAAGGATATTTAGACTACTATATTTATTCCCTTTAGACTAAAACTAGTCCTTGGTAAGAGTACTTGTAAAAGGTACAGACCGGAACAAAGAACATCTATCAGGCCCTAGGCAATGTAAGTGTGGGAACATGTAAGAATGATGTGCAGGTACTCTGCAGGGGAATGAGGAGATTGTAAACAGACAACACCTCTGTGTTCAATGTGCACAGCATTCTCAGTGGATTCCCTGCAGCTCTGTGGGGAGTGCATATGTAGAGTATAGTACTACTGTGTAACAAAGTAAACCTGGGACAGATGAAATTAAAGTTTTATACATACCCGGGGCTTCCTCCAGCCGCCTTCAGGATAATCAGTCCCTCGTTGTCCTCCTCCACCACCTGGATCTTCTGCTATAAGTCCAGGTACTTGAGCCAGTCGGGCGTAGTGCGCATGCACACACTCCGCCGCCAGGAGCATACTACACGTGTGCAGAACTATTGCGCAGGTGCAGAATGTTCCTAGCTGTGGGAGCGGCATGCAGCCGGACAGCGCTGACTGGCTGAATTACCAGGACTCATAGCAGAAGATCCAGGTGGTGGAGGACAGCAAGGGACTGATTAGCCTGAAGGGGGCTGGAGGAAGCCCCAGGTATGTATACAACTTTACTTTTCATCCGTCTCAGTTACCCTTTAATTTGTAGTCACCAAACCAAATTTTAACAACATATCAAATTATTTGATTTCATCAGCAAAGGGAGTGCATACATTTGCATAAATCAGCATCAACGCAGAATTATTTCCATCTCGTTGACCATCTCTATTAGTGACACATCAGGCTTTATACTTACAGCATAGATGTTATTTAGTATATATAAGAGATTCCTGTGTACACATCATATATACAGTCACAATCAGATATGTATATCTGACCTTAAAAATACGGGGACTGCTTTATTCAAGCAGCACAAGTAACTAATTTTGATTGGTTTATTTCATTTTTGTGGACTAAGCACAGCTATTACTGTATATATACTGTATATATACATTATTTTTAATGACTATTATCTGAGAAATAGAACATTTTATCATATTTTCTATTTTAATTACAGTTACAAATTCATTAGGAGTCGGAGTCGGTGCATTTTTTCCCGACTCCGACTCCAGGCACCCAAAATTGCCCGACTCCACGACTCCGACTCCACAGCCCTGGTGGAGACAAATGTAAAAAAAAAAAGCTCTTGCAATTTGATTTCAGCCTGTGGGAAGAACACTTTGTTCATCTTTGGAAAAGGACATTTCATTTGCGATGACTAACTGAGCAGGTAAGCAGAGTTTTCCCATACAGCATGACTGAGTCACGTTATGTGTGAGTCAACAGAAATATACATGAGAACATGTGACACACACTACTAGAGGACACCTAGGACTATTCTTATCTCCGTCATCCATGACAGTGCATGTTTACATAAGGCCCAAGCTGCATACTACAGCAGAATATGGTTATAGTAAACCTCTGGATATAGTGAACGCAGTCTTCAGGTCCCAACAATTGCGTCTGTAGAAATATACAATGACCAATTTTCGTATAGTAAACCTCCGATATAGTAAACTACTGTTACTGGTCCATTGGAGTTTGCTATAAACAGGATTCAACTAATCATATAGGCTGATAGTATCCTGTGTAATAAAACCTAAGTGTCCGTGTGTTTGCGCTACTGAACATGTACAGCTGTTGGGACAGGGAGCAGGACAGGTGCTCACATGTGTGTAAACAAAACAAACAAATTCTGTAGGAAAATTGCAGAAACACTGCAAAATATAAATGTTTCTTGGTAGTCCCATATGCAAAGTGCGCTTTGTCTCAAACTAGAAGTTTGTCCTAGAAACATTTTTCTTCTATTTCTAGGCAGTTAGGAGGAGGGGAAAAACTACTATACTAATCACCCATTTTTCCCACCCACAAGGGAAAAAAAAACATTTTAGTGGAACGTGAGAAGAGTGAAAACTTCTACAGGTGTTATCAGTGCTCAAAAGGTGTTGTGGCAGTGGGACAATAACAGTGTCACTAGCTTTTCTGCATAGACATATGCCGGCCGATAGCCAAGTGTTTTAACTGTTTGTGACCCATGTTACTGTAGCAGTGAGCGCTCACTGATCCATGTTTCTTGGTTTTATCATGTGTGTACTTGCGATTTTAAAGTTGATATTTTGATACCAATATAGTCACAGCTTGAGTAAATGGTGCAGCAAGCACATTGAGGCACTGCTTCCATACAGTTTGAGTACCTAGGTCATTAGCAGATGTCCACCTCCCACGACTGGAGAGTTGTGCATGCAGATACTGAGTGGCTCTCCTTCCATATACAAGTGTCCAACGGGAAACAGGATCCTGGTTACACCATCTAACCATTATTATTTTTTAGTAACTATAGCAGATAGGCAGAAGCAGGAAGGATATGTAATCTGGGCTCAATTTTCATTTTATTGCTCATTATTTGAAGCCACCCGTCTTGTCTCCCCGCAATACTCCTGATGATGCCATCCTTGCACTTTGCAACTGTTAGGCTTCCGTTCGCTGTCAAATGATAGGGCATGGCACGTCCTCCTCTCAACCATGTATGTTCCGGCATTCCAGAGAGCCTGAGGGTTGCACTCAAACTAAAGGGAATACAAATAGCCTATAAACGACATGGTGGTGCTAGGAAAGAACAGCATCAATTTTCACCAACAGTTTTGGGCCAGCTTCAACAGAAAGGAATGTACACGGTCCAGACTTTCCTCAAAATAAATGTGAGTATCTCGGGCAAAATTGTGTGTTCAGGTGTCCCCTGACGTCAGCTTCCTTTCCCCAAACAGGCAAGTTGGATTAATTTTACCCAAAGACTAGGGATGAGTAACGATAGATAACAAACAGACAGGCTAAACTCTCTAAATACATACAGGGTGCACTTCTCTAAGTCCCACTTATCTTTGACTAATCAAAAGTTGTAATTTGATCCCTCAACTATGTCACCTGACTGCCACGGCAGAGATCTCATTTGTCAACACAGGATGTTAATATGTCTGCTTCCATGAAAGCAGGAAGTAGAAAAAATGCAGAATTATTGAAGGATTTGTACAGACTAAACAATACATTTTTTCTTTAAAGGTTATTATGCTGTTGCCTATCTTATAGGCCTGGAACCCACTACAAAACGCTATCGCTAATCGCAATCTCTAGCGTTTTGTATGAGCAGTTTGTAAGCGATTTCATGAGCGTTTTAGGGAACGATTTTAGAAAGTTAATCAATTTGCCAGCGGGTGTGTAGCGATTAGCTTTTTAAAGTCTGATTGGTCCTTTCAATTTTTAATTTTGTTAGTGTACATTAACGTTAAAACGCTAGCAAAATCGCTCCGTGCAAGTTTTGATGAGCGATTACGCCAGTGATTATACATTTTACATTGAAGCGCAAAAACGCTAACAAAATGCTGCATGTCCTGCGTTTGCAATTTAGGGCGTAAACGCAGGACTAGCAATTTCTCACGCTCCCTAAAACATACAAAAATCGCTCTAGTGGGTTCCAGCCCTTAGAGCTGAGAGAAGTTCAGGTCCACTTTAAGCTGCATACAAATGTATATAATCATCCCCATTTGTTATTCTACTGTACTCCCAACCACGGGGGTTAAAGGGGTTCTTTCGCGAAAAAAGTAGGCAGTTAAAAAATGTGACAGATGACAGGTTTTGGGCCAGTCCATCTTTTTATGGGGGATTCTCAGGGCTTTCTTTGTTTTCAACAGCATTTCCTGAACAGCAGTTTAACTGCCAAAATAGCAAGATACCAGCCGACCTCCCTAATCACTTGCACACTATTATGTCAGTTAGATTTTGCAACTGTTGTTCAGGAAATGCTGTTGAAAACAAAGAAAGCCCTGAGAATCCCCCTTAGGCTCCCTGCACACTGCAAATCCGTTTTCCGATTCCGATTCCGTTTCCGATTTTCCTTGAATACAATCAACAGAAAAACGGATCAAAAAACGCAGCATGCAGTTAAGATTAAAAATCTGAATCGGAATCGGATGTAAAAACAGATTAAAAATCTGAATCTGAATCTGATTTGCTTGCAGTGTGCAAGAGGCCTTAAAAAGATGGACTGGCCCAAAACCTGTCATCTGTCACATTTTTAACTGCCTACTTTTTTCGCGAAAGAACCCCTTTAAAGAGAGTCTGAAGCGAGAATAAATCTCGCTTCAGACCTCAGAGTTAGCAGGGGCATGTGTGCCCCTGCTAAAACGCCGCTATAGCGCGGCTTAACGGGGGTCCCTTCACCCCCAAATCCCCCTCCGTGCAGCGCATCCCCTCTTCCTGGTTGGGGCATGGCTAACCGCCGCAGCCCTGCCCCACGCGCGTCTGTCAGCACGTATCTCCACCTCTCCCCCGCCCCTCTCAGTCTTTCTTCACAGAGGGGCGGGGGAGAGGCGGCGATGCGCCACTGACAGACGCGGTTGGAGGCAGGGCTGCAGCCGTTAGCCCTGCCTCCAGGAAGCGATAAATCACGACCAAATCTGCGACCAAGTGTCGCAGTGGTCGCTTTGGGGGTGAAGGGACCCCCGTTAAGCCGCGCTATAGCAGCGGTTTAGCAGGGGCACACGTGCCCCTGCTATTTATGAGCTCTGAAGCGAGATTTATTCTCGCTTCAGAGTCTCTTTAAAGGCACCCATTAGGGCTGAACGATTTATCGATTTAAAACCGGAATCGCGATCACGGAAATGACGATTCCGTGATCGTGAATGCCGTGCTCTCTCACGATATCCCTCCCGCCCTCCTGCAGTTTTCAGTTCAGCCAGGCAGTCCATCTTCCGCATGCCAGCTCCCTACTCCTTCCTAGTGCCGCCTCCACCTCTGACGTCATCACAGGGCTCAGCCTCTCACTTTCTCCCTCCGCCTAGTGAGTCATTGACTGGGCGGGCGGCCGCGGCAGGCTCTCACACTTTCGCTCCGCCCAGCCTGGCACTTCATCAGCTGGGCAGGCGGTAGATTCTGCCCACAGGCTCTCGGTTCTCTCTTCTCCCGCAGACTCTCGTGCTCTCTAGCTCCTAGCCTAGCGCGCCACGGAAGGCCTGTCAGTCACAGACAGTACCACTACCGACTACGAGCTACGAGCCAGGCATCTAGGCTAAGATTTATCATGGCTCCGCCCCCTGCCTCCTTTGCAACTCTGCACAATGCACACCAGATCACTCTGACACCCTGTGCGACTAATTCTGTGTGTGTGCAAGATGTGTGCTGTGGGCACTGTGCATTTGAGCTAAGGTGACCGAGCTGGACTGTGTGATATACTAAAGCTTGATTGAAAGAAAATAGTGAACCAAATCGAAATTTCGGACAGAAATCGTGCAATTCAATCTCTTCCTAAAATCGTTCAGGCCTAGCACCCATACATTACTTAATATTGCGGCCCGATTAACCTTTCAATTCCATAATTTTTATTGAATTCAAAGAAAATCGGCATCATAACACAGCCACCCTATTAATCTTTCTATCCGAAATGCTGGCAAAACAGTCACAAGGGTGAGGTAGTAGTGGCATTTGATATTGCATCAACCAACCGAGGACACCTGACCGGTCTCCTCCACCCCCGCTGTATAAACGAAAACCTACCCCCCCCCCCTTCCCCCGCAGTGTTGAAGTCTTGCCTCTTTAACAGTACCACTCCCGGCCTTCTCCGGCACCCCCATGAGTGCCTGTTCCAGGTGACACTGGAGCAGTGTTCTCCCCAGAATTTTTTTCCACCCGGGTGGCATGAAAAAGCTGCCAGGTGGGGCACGACTGGTGAAAGCAGAGTCGGCACAACTCTGCTCACAGCATGGCAGGAGGCAAGCTGATGACAGCTGGGTGCTCACCAAAATTAGCCGGGTGGAGCACACGGTTAAAAGAACCTGGGGAGAACGCTGCATGAAATACAGGTGCTCGTTGTGACGATGAACACCAGAGGAGGCCTGAAATCTCGCCGGCAGAGAGGTGAGACTAACACTGAGCACGGGAGACTTGTGAGGGGGGGGGGGGGGGGGGGGGCGACCCACCAGCATGTTTATGATCACCTTTGACACCAGACAGCTCACAAAGTGGATAGGCTTCTTTACAGGTGAGCAGGTGAGTAATGATACAACGATGAATCATTTAGCCAACTTCAGATCCGCTATGACATTCCTAAATGAGGAATCCATCGCTGAACATCGCCAAAATGCACAAAAATCTGTTTCCCCAGCCCCTGAGAATGCATTATTTTTATATACAGCACTCAAGAGTCTCCCGGGAGACTAGTACCAGAAAAGGACTATTTACTTGACATTAATGCTGATTTCACATGAACATTTTCGATACACTTGGAAAAAGACTGAAGTGTTGGAAAAGTTCCATTACTTCCATGTCAGTGTCAGCGCTGGCTAAATTATTTTTATCTTTCAGCAGGGTGGGGTAAGGCTGGAACATCTAGTTTATACTGCTCTGCTCCTATTGGAGAAATTCACTTTCTGCAGTGTCATCAGTGAATGCAGGAGAATTTCTACAAAGCAGATAAGACAATAAAAACTTAAAAATGTTGTGTCCTTTTCAGACACAAAATAAAATATAAACTTTGTTTTTTAACTATACCAGATCGGTGGAAGGAGATGTAATCTGGGCTCATTTTTGTGCGTTTAGAAATAAGTCTGACTGTACAGAAGTCAATAACCCACAGGTGGCGAGTAACTAGGCGCTATTGTGGATGCATTATATTTACTACACCTCCCCTGGGGAGTACTCCTCTCAGGAGAGGGAAGTCTTTGGATCCTTAAAGAGGAGCTGTTAGGTATAGGGTCTCAGAGAAAAAAAAACACATATCAGTAGCTAAATATTGGCTGTACTTACATTACATATGCATTTCACTGTCCACGTTTGGATTTCACAGAATTTTTATATAGTATTTGCAGAGAATGATGCTCCTGACAGCTCATGGCAGCTTCCATGTTTGTCTGTCTTGTATGAAGCCAATTGTGATGTCATATCCTCCCTTACCTTGCTTCCTGATGATTCGACTCACAAAAAAAGATCAGGATCAAAGATCCTAATGGTTCATGATCCGACAACACTACTGTGCAGTGAATATTAATTAGCCATGTGGCTAGGAACAATAGCGGACTCATGCAGTATACTCTAATGGAACATGTGCCCTGTGATTTTTCAGTGCTGTGAGTTAGGCTGCTGTTACAAGCTGCTGTAACATGAGTCTGTAACTTCCCACTGTGAAAGCAGCCTTAGGGCAGGATAGGGAAATGAAGGGGAGGACCAAGGGAGTGCACTGGGGAGAAGAAGCAGCCCCAGAATGCTTTGCAGTATCTGTTATGCGGCCTGCTGGCCTCCTTAGGAGCTTGGGAATAAAGAGGCTTGCTGTTCAGCAAACATCAAAGTAAGAGATTTTTAACTTCAGTATTGCTTTTTTGGCTTCCTTCTAAACTGTTTAACACAGGAGAATAGAGGTTTAAATTAGCTTTTGCAGCCTGACAGTTACTCTTTAAGAAGCTTCCCCCATCATCCTCAGCAGAGGGGATCTAGCGATGCCACCCCTGAAGGTCCACATGTCACTGCTGCCCGCACGCGCACCAGCAGCTTTCTGCCCAGGCAGAAGTAGCCAAGTCTGTTCGGGTTCACGCTATTGCATAGGCACAAGCTGCTTGTACAGTAGAGCAGACCCGATCGGGCTAGGCCATTTTCGCTGGAGTCTGAGCAGAGAGCTGCTAGTGCTCCTGCACAGGTACTGTTGCTACTTGTCATCCAGAGGCTTCCCCCCTAGTGAGGTAATTTTTTTTTATTTTAATTTATAAAAAAAACTCACAGATTCTCTTTAAAGGTGAGCTAGTTAGCATGTCCCATATCAGGACAGTCTCTAAAGGGAATCTAGCACCAGTACTGCCACCTCAAAGTGTTGCCGTGTAGCGGTGGCTGAGTTCCTCTCCTTACCTCGCCCTCTGGAAGCTGCTCTGTGTTGTGCTATGCAGACATTCTTCCATGGCAACAAGACTTGTGAGTCTGACTGGCATGTGGCCCTAAGTATTGCCCAGGAGATGGAGTACCAATTCCTGCAAGCAATACAGTGCATGCGTACGCACCTTAACTTGTGCCGCCTACACACAAATTATCCCTGAAGCCGAAGAAATATGTGGAATCATCCCATGGTGGGCTAGATGACCTGCTGCTGAACTTGTTTGTGGTGTTCCCCAACCTTTTAACATTCATCTGGTTTAGCAGAATAAGTTGGAGGGAATGCCTATGCAGAAGTGATTCTGAAGTGAGCATGCACGAGTTCCAAACTGTGCATGCTCAGTAAAAGGAAATACTTGTACACAAAAGAAAGAAAAGTTCTAATCACTAGTTCCAAAAAGCTGCTGGGGGAAAAGAACAGGAGAGACTCTGAAAAGGACAAGTACCAGCAGCAGGTAATCACATTGGGTGCCTCCATCCTACCCATTAATAGTATGGAGTTGGCTGTCTTTATGAGCATGCGTGGACACAAGTGCTCCAGAAGCCTTCTGAGCGCTCATAGCCTGTTCGACCAGTTGGTTGAATAGTTGTAATAGCGCTGGAAGGAAGGGGCCAAGAGGGGACAGTGAAGGCTCAGTAGGATTCAGAGCCTTCCCTCTATAGGCAAGCATCTGATTTTTTTTTTTCCCCTCATTACAGATTTAACATCCGGTGTGTCATATCCTTATGCAGTATTGGAGGACACCTGTACATGCTAGATTCTTGGACCAGATGATCTATTCCTAATGGCCACCTAGCAAAGCATCATCTAGCATGTGTACTAGGCCTGAACGATTTTAGGAAAAGATTGAATCGCACGATTTCTGTCAGAAATTGCGATTTCGATTCACAATTTTCTTTAAATCAAGATTTAGCGCTAAATTCACAATGTACGGTAACATTTACAAACCTGCATCAACAGAAAATGACATACTATCACATAGCTAGTATGATGTCATTTTCTGCCATGTTTGTAAATGTGACTGCAGTGCATTGTGAATTTATCAAAACACTTTTCTTGCCACATCAGTGCTATGCAGATCATTCCTGCAAATTACAACGATGTCCATGGAGGAGGGGGGTGTCAGGGTATTAGCATTGCATAGACAGAAGCAGCCTGTGGGGTGTTTAGTGAAATACACTAGTACACAAATCAGATATTAGACACACATCATAGCCAGCCCCCTGCACTCTCATAGGCCCCGGCTGACTCACCTAGTCTGACAATGCAATCACGGCGGGTGGCCTCTGCTGGAGACGCACTGGCTCTCCCTCTGCTCTGTCACCGTGAGGCCTTCCACGGACTGCGCCAGGCTCTCGCGGCCCTGCCGGCGCCACCGCAACATCCTGAGAGCAGACATGCTCTGCCTGAAGCGTTGGAGCACGTCACTGACGTGAGCCACGCAACGCAGGAGACAGACAAGAGCTTCCACTCGCTACTTTGCACGGAGCAGCGAGCTGTGCACAGCAGAAAGAGGACTGCGCTGCCCGGGGGAATATCTTAAAAAAAAAAAATTTTAAATCGCCACCTTGACCATCTCAAGATCGTCATTTCCAATATCACGATTTCAATCGCGAAACGATGAATCGTTCAGGCCTAATGTGTACCCAACGTGAACAATCTGTAAATCTTATACAAATGATAACTGCAATGCAGGGGGAACTAAAGTTGCCTTTATAAAAGGGATTCTCAGGACCATTCACAATACAAGCTATTATGGAAAATCTCTGTGACCTCAATCCATTAAATAACAGTATGGACAAGAAAGCTTCTGTTCATCAACTGAATTCAGAGACCCTATGATCAAAGCAAGAGCAAAAAGATGACAAATCTTTCAAACTGGACCATGAGTATCGCTTATGTAAAGGCAAGGCTGTACATGCAAGAGAATAATAATGCAATTTGCTTAATTACATTTTCCATGACAAACTGTGAAACCCGATAGGTGGCTGCAAGGAACTGCGGAACCTGATTCCCAATTAAAATATTCAGGACTACCATAATCATAACTGAAAAGCAGGAAAAATAGATTTCAGTCAGGGTTTAGTTGGCTTTTAAACAAAACTGAGCAGCCTGTTGTGAGGAAATCATGCCGACTGCCGCAGTTCTAAGGGGCACCATAACTGGCTGATTAGTGACTAAGGGAAAACAATTATCCCTGAAGTTGGAAGCTGATTTATTAGTCATTTTATGGCAGATTACTCACCTACAAAGCCAGTTTGAATTTTTAATGGAAAAAAATAAAAGCTTTTATCCTATTTTTAGAGAAGGAATGAGACACCACTAATGCTACACTGCACTACTTTGTGCAATACTAGCTTTGCCTCATGAAAGGTGGTAAACACACAATTTAAGTCTGTGGAGCCGGAGAGGATTGGATGTCTCACATGCCTCTCCTATTCAAAGGCTGACCCTCTACGTCATGGCATACAAACCGTATATATAGTTTCAGGAAAGTGGTAGCGGGATACTCTCTAGCTAGATCATTCATTGGTTTGCTACTTCATATGACCCATTTGGACCAGGGACCTATTAAAGGTAACCAGAGATGAGTAAAGTTAAGTTTTCTACATACTTGGGGCTTCCTCCAGCCCCGTTCACAAGGATCGCTACCACGCTGCAGTCCTCAGTCTTCAACTCTGGGTCCCGTAACTTCGGCCAGTCTGAGCATGTGCAGTGCGCTCTATCCGTCAGGGAATAGTACTGTGCAGTACTATTCTCAGCCGGAGAGAGTGCACTGTGCATGCTCAGACTGGCCGAAGTTACGGGACCAGGTGCTGGAGAAGACCAAGAGCGGCAGCGTGGTAGCTATCCGCGCGGATGGGGCTGGAGGAAGCCCCATGTATAAAACAAAACAAAAAAACACTACTTATCTCTGGTACACTTTAAGACATCAATGCTTATTTCATCAGCAAAACACAAAGGTGCCTTTTAATGTGATACTAGATTGCACCAATTGCAAAATGAGCAGCACGTTATCTCCATTCTATAAATAGGCCGGAGTGCTGCATACTCAGCAGCGCAGACCTGTCTTTCTATCTTTGCTTGCAGGGCAGATTTCATTTTCATAACAAATGAAGTGACAAATTGAACTGAGCAGTATTTTTTTTGTAAATGAAGTACATAATGGACTGTGCTGTTGGAGGAGGTAGCCTCACTACTTTCCTATAGGGTGCTGCTCTTCTGACTAGCAGCATCTGCCAAAGTTTGTAGTTCTCTGCCATGTCTGATGAGCACTGTAATGCATACCAAGAGATTTAGTCCAGGGATGCGACTACATGTCTGTATTTGCATCCACAGACTATATCTCCCAGCACGCATTTGCAAGACTGCCAAGAACTACAAAATTCGGCAGATGTGGCCGATTAGGTGCATCCCATACAGGCTGGTGGACAGAGGAGCAGCACCCCATAGGAAAGTAGTAAAGCTTACCCGACGGCACACTCCATTATGAACTAGGGGAGGCAAAAAAAAAAATAAAAAAATACTGGTGCTCCGTTGACGCCGGTGGTCAACATCGCTCAAGGGGCCATGTGAACTGGCCCCTATTTTCAGGGGAGGTGTTATTTTTCCATAAACAATCTAGATTTTATCAGGAACAAAAATAAATAAATCAAACAAACAGTATTCTAATGCAGTCATACCATCAAATTCAGTAACATCCGAATTCAATCATTTCTCCTAATCGACCGAATTTCCCCTTTACCATATACAACAATTTATATTTACCGAGAGTCCAGCACTTACCAACCCTAACTGTTTTAGGGTCTTGTGGGGTATTTAGAGCAGGGCTGTGGAACAGGCAATTTTGGGTACCCGGAGTCGGAGGTTTTGTAAACTGAGGAGTCGGAGTCTGCTGATTTTTGTACAAAATCCACATCCGTGTTAAGTATTAGACTAAGGAGTCGGAGTCTGAGCCATTCTGGGTACCCGGGGTCGTGATTTCATAAACTGAGGAGTCAGAGTCATTAGATTTTTGTACAGACTCCACAGCCCTGATTTAGAGTTCTAGCCTTTGGGGGTGCCTACCTTCCTTGGTGAAGGGTTTATCTGTCCACCTGTATTCTATTACATGTATACCATAGCTGAATTGACACTATTTACATAGATCTTTTTATGAACTGTAACTACGGCTTAAATTTCAAGCATCTTAAAAAAAAAAAAAAATCATACTAGGGCCTATTTCTGAATGTTATTTTTGCTACAAAAGATGCATTAGGGCTTCTTTTCAGGAAAGATCTTATTTTTCTATGAACAATAATTTACACTTCATTTTGGAAAAAAAAAAGTCAAGATCATGAGTCTCAAAAATGACCTCATTTCCTTTTTCCATGTCCAACAATCCGCATTTACTAAGAATCTGGCATTTGTCGACCCTTATTCTAGCGGCCTTTTGAATGTGATTCTTTTGGGGACATCTGCCTTCCTTGATGAAGGGTATACATGTCCTTCTGTATTCTATTACCACTTGAGTTTGATTTATTTTTTTAACATATATACCATAGTTAAATGGACACTAATTGCAATGACTGTACAAACTAATTACTGAATGAACTGTAACTAGGGCTTACTTAGAGTAGATCTGATTGTCCAGGAATATATATATATATATATATATATATATATATATATATATATATATATATATCACACACATCACACAAAATAACCTCTTGTCCTACAAGTTGAAAGCACTGAATGTGTCCCATCAATAAGAATGGGAGGAAATCCTGCCCTCTGGGAAGCCCCCTTGGCTGCCCCTGGAGCTCTGAGCAGAGCACAGGATGGGGGCAGAGGCCGCAGTCACACAGCAGTGGCGGCGGCTGGGTGAGGCATATGCCGGCGCAGTAGTGCTGGATGGGCAGCAGCGTGCCCTGTCTGGGCTGCGGCCTCCTCGCACTTCCCCTCCCCGCACTCTCCTCCAGTCACAGCGAACCGCAACACTCACCCTCTGGCCGCCTCCAGGCTCTTAATCAGCTTCTTAATCTTCCAGATCTCCACGTTCCTGTCCGCCGCACTCGGATCGTCCGCCATCTTCTCTCCTCCTGCCGTCTGACGCCGAGAGCTGCTCAACAGAAAGCCACACGGTTAGTGACACGGCGCCAGCGCTGCCTCTGCTGCCCATGTGCGCGATCCCGCCAGCCGCGGCCCCCTACCTGTCCCCTTCTCCCCGGCTCTCAGTGCCGAGCACGACGTCCGCTCTCAATGGAGGCAGCCCAGAGACTCCCAGATGTGACGTAGAAACCGGCTTCTTTCCCCGCCGCGGCTATTTGCTGCATGTGTTGCAATCCAAGCTCTGCTCACATGGGGCGCGTGAGCTCACTTCCTGCCGCCAGCACCTCGTCGCTCCATTGGCTGCGATGAGGGAAATAAGGCACGCGCCCATTGGAGCAGGTAGCGCGTGCGCCAGTGACGAGGGTTAGTCGAGCGGCGCGCTGGGAAATGTAGTTTCTTCTTTCTCAATGAAAAAGTTCCATGCTGTACTTTACCTCCCAACTTTCTGAAATGGGAGAAGGGGACACAGCTATGCCCATGTCTCTGCACTGGTTCCTTTTTCACATCAGAATCAAATCCAAACTGCTGGGCTTTGCCTCAAAATCTCCCCAGTGCTCTTGTCCCACTTATATTTCTGACCTTATACTTTTATTATTATTTTAGGCTGGTAGCACGCGTTTCTAGGGAATTGTGGCGCTTTGCATTTGCAGTCGCATTTTCTGCCCGTGATTCTTTGTGATTTTTTTGATTGGGGCACAATATAATTTGGCAACACATGCGGGGGGAAAAGTAAACTGCTATGCAATTTAAAATTGCGGCATGAAATGTAAATTAATGCAAACAATGCGATTTGGCGACGTCTGCTTTCCTTGGTGATGGAAACAACTCGATGCCCGAGCAGGCCCTTGACTACAATGGCCAGTGCAGAAGAGTACATTTTGCTGTATGTGGCAAAATGTGCACAATTCGATGCTAGTATGGTTTAATTAGCACTTGCACATTGCAGGACAGTTAGAATCTTAGCCGGGGGCACCGTCTGCACAGAGTATGTATGTATGTTTTGAGGGGGATTCCTCCGGGGACTCTAGTCTCCTCCCACATCCCCAAAAAACAGAGATAAGTTAATTGGCTTACCCCTAAATATGGCCCTAGACTACGATGGACATATGACTATGGTAGGGATTAGATTGTGAATCCCTCTGTGGGAAATTCAGTGACATGACGGATGACTATGTACTCTGTAAAGCACTGCAGAAGAGGTAATTGCATACCCGGGTTGCTAAGTCCAGCAGCCATGATAATAGCAGGTGAAGAATCAGTCTTCACTCTGGATGCAAAAGTCCTCAGGTTGCTCTCTATGGAAAAAAAAAACTTATAAGGATGTAATTCAAACTATGTGTGAGAATCCGCTCAGCTGCCTGCGCAGGCAGGCAGCCTTTTGACCATTGTTTAGGTTTGCTTGCTGCAGGACTCTGGAAAGGAGACCTTCTGTCAGTTGTGCAGCTTGTGTTGCTGAGGGATTTGCATACATTATTCATGCAAATCCATTACCTGCCTTCTTTTGATGACTGGCACTATAAAAGCATTCTGCTCCCAGAATGCTTTGCTGGACATTTCCCTTCCATGGTCTGTTCCTGATGGACACTGCTGGAGTGTCAGCCATTGCTATCTAGTATAGTTAATTCCTGGGGGTTGCTTTAGGCTCCCCTTCTAGCCCAGTCAGGTTGTATTATCTGTATTGCCTGTTCTGTCTTGTCTTGCCTGTTGCCATTGTCCTGTCCCAACGGTGGTCGACAGGAAATGGTTCTGATCTCTGTTCTTGGAGTATAGCTGGTGCAGCGGTTGCTACCAGCTATCTCTTCTGTTCTGACTCCTGGGATCGCGCTAGCTACTCTTCGCTAGCGCTGGGGATCCTTCTGTTCTGTCTTCTGGGATCGCGCTAGCTACTTTTCGCTAGCGCTGGGGATCCTTCTGTTCTGCCTTCTGGGATCGCGCTAGCTACTTTTCGCTAGCGCTGGGGATCCTTCTGTTCTGTCTTCTGGGATCGCGCTAGCCACTTTTCGCTAGCGCTGGGGATCCTTCTGTTCTGCTACTCTGTACCTGGATCGCGCTAGCCACTTTTCGCTAGTGCTGTGGATCCTATCTCTCGCTTGTCCCTGTTTTCGTGTGTCTGTCTTGTCTGCTACGACCGCTTGCTGGAGGCTCGGTGAGGTAACCGTTAAGCAAGCGTTCGCGTCCCCTGTTTCATGTTTGTCTGTCGATGGTTAGTTAGGCGTGCTTGTCTCTATTGTGCTTATCACGTGGAGACCGCGCATAACCGCGTGCACTGTTGCGAATGAGTGCGGTGTTCGCGGTTAGCTAGCGTTTGTTATTTTCTGCATCTTCTCTTTGTATGATTTGCTGTGCCTTTGCTACTCTCGTGCTCCGCCTTGCTGTAACCTTGTGTCACGTCTGGCGATCGCACCTCTCGCGATCGCGTTCCTGCTTCTTATCTGCTGTGGTGTGTGCACAGTCGCGGGTTGGCGACTAGTTTTATGCACACATACACAATCTGTCTCTGTGCTCACTCTCAATCGCTTCTCTTGCGATTGTGTTTTTTCCCTTCGTACAATTCCTGTCTGGCGTGTGTGGTAGGGCAGAGGAGCTGTTCCTCTACACTCCACAGCTCCACCTGCCGACAGGAATTTCCCTCTGCAGGTGCATAGCACCTAGCCTGGGTGTCCTCAATTATACGCTTGTGGAGGAAATCCGCCGCGTCAGCGCACGTCTGGTGTGCTGACCATGGAGACGATTCCGCAATCGTTACACTATGAACTAAAAATACACTCAAAGGAGAGGATGCAGAAAATATTAAGATGGAGGAGGTATCCAGCAGAATATAAAATTAAAACTGGTTAACCACTTCGCATCCAGACCTTGTTTCCTATTAATGGACCAGAGCAGTTTTGACAGTTTAGCTATGTCCTTATTTAATCAGAAATAACTTTATCGCTATTTATGCCACAGAAATTAAATAAATATTTTTTTTCAAGACAAACTAGGCTTTCATTGTATGCCATGTTTTCCATCGAACAATTTTGTTTTCTATGCATTTTTTTTTTTACCAATTCCAGTTTAAAAATAAAAAGTTCTACTGTAGATAAAAACACAAATTTTGTTTGGCTATTCTTACCGCTTATAACAAAACTTAGATTATGTTCCTGTCACAATTTATGGTGAAAATATTTGATTCTGAAGTAATGCTACAGAGTGTATTTTTCACTATGAACTGAGAAAATAAAATTATTTTTAATAGTAAGAATCAATCTCATTAGCTCAGGAAACATATATTCCCATTCACCAATTAGTGCTGCATCAGATAGTGCCAGGAATGTGCACAGGAGCAAGTCCAATCCTGCACAGCACTGCTTCTGTTACAACACATATATCTACTGACTCGTGGCTTAGATGAAGTAACAGAGGACGTAGATATACTGTAGTGGTGGATAAAGTGGTTAAACTGACAAGAAAAATGCTTACTTCTGGGGAGATAATAATAAATACTTTATTTGAAATAAAGAATGTTGCAAGACTAAGCGTTTCACGGGTCTGAGCCTGCTTCTTCAGGTCAATGAGTATCAACAGGTGTGCATGTAACGGCTAGAAGATTCTATCACCTCTGATACTCATTGATCTGAAGAAGCTGTCTCAGACCAGTGAAACGTGTTGTCTTGTATAATGGAATTAAGTATTTATTATTATCTCCCCAGAGGTAAGCCTTTTTCTTGCCATTTTAACCAGTTTTTAATTATTCTATCTTCTGTGGGTCACCTCCTCCCTCCTAATCTAACAGTGACACAATAATAGGGAAGTATTAAAAAAAAAAGAAAGAAAAAAGGTAATACATAGATGATAAACAGCAATAGGCAAATGCTACTGCACGTGATTGGTCAATTTTCAAACTGCATAATTTTGAATCAACTAAGAATTACTAGCATCTCATCGACCATCCCTGGTGTATACAAAAGCTTCCTTGCACATATTCATAAAGATGTTGGCATATGGTGGGACCACATTTGACCCCATATCCGTGCCCCTCACCTGCATATAGAAGTCACCCACAAAACAGACATAAAATAGAATAATCCTCAACAGATCAAATAAGAAGCATATCTAACTTCCTGTATACCGAAAGGATGCCTGTTTTACCAACTCCACATCTCCATCTTTTAGATTGGACTTATGAGCTGGTGTAAAGCAGCATCCAAATATTTAGCTAAACAGAACACATGAGTTTAACCTTGCAACTGAAGGGCAGTCTTGAGGTCAGTCTAAAGCCTGGTACACACTTTCAATTATGATTGTTTAATTACTGAACAACTTTAGCTCCTCCATGTAGTATGAGGGTTTACCTAAACAATCTACTCATAGTATTCAATGACTTTGGACCCTCATACTAAATAGAGGTGCTACAGAATAGTCTCGTATTTTTATTTTCAGCTTTCTAGTTTTATTTTTGGATTGCATTAGACAGTCACAGCTAATGTTAGAATCCACACACTTGCCTTTTAAGCTAAAAATAAGCAGAAGAAATTACCCTTTGAAAGTTTCTGTACTAAAACCTTATTATTTAAAGGGAACCAGAGACGCCAGCAAAAAGAAGTTATACATACCTGGGGCTTCCTCCAGCCCCATACGCACGGATCGCTCCAATGCCGCCGTCCTCCGCTTCCTGTTTCAGCCAGTTCTGGGTCCCGTAGTTTCGGCCAGTCGGCGGCAGCACGCGGCTAATTGTCCGCATCACAGGGGCTCCCGGCCTACCCTTACGTGTGCGGCTGCATACAGCGCAGCCGCACGCTTAAGGATATGGAGGGAGCCCTTGATCATGCGGACAATTGGCCGCATCCACCGGAAGTGACGGGACCCGGTACCGGCCGATCCAGGAAGCAGGGGATGGCGGCGTGGGAGCGATCCAGGCTAATGGGGCTGGAAGAAGCCCCAGGTATGTATGAAATCTTTTTACTTATTCTGTGGCCGGCGTCTCTGGTTCCCTTTAATCTTCTCCTTGACAGATAATAGGTTTGCAGCTTCTATTTACTTTTCAGGAAACCAGACTTAATTCGACGAGCTGTTCGACAATCCCAGACAAGCTCTTTTGCATATATAACAACTCAACTTTTTTAAACTCTTGCTGTACTGGAAAACAAAAAGGGACTCAAGATAATTTTTTTAGTAGGGATAGTACTATCTGTGTATATGTTTATCTCATTGTGTCACATGTCACTTCAGGTACACAAGGTTTAACTTGGAGTGGTTCTCCACTCAATGTTCTAAATTTTGATCTATCAGTTATCACTAAGCCTTCTCTTTGTATTGATCTATGTATTGATTGTATTAATCTCTGTCTATCGCAACTATTGCTTTCTTTTTTGATTTTAGAACTGTAATAGCCTTTCTCCTCCTTGCAATGTCCATGAATTCCAAAAATAAAATCAAATTTTGATTCATCAGATCATTGGACATTCATCTGTTTTGAATCAATCCATCCTAAATTAGCTCAGGCCCATAGCAATGGTATTTTTGGAGCATGTTTATAGTGTGTATGGTTACTTTTTTTGTGCTTTTGATTGCAGCTATGAGCTTCGTTTTACAGACAATTATTTTTAGAAGTGTTCCATACAGCGATTTCCATTATAAAATTGTGTTTTTTTTATGTATTGCCCTACGAGGGCCCAAAAATCACAACCATTCAACGCTGGCTTCAGTCTTTTCCTGATTTCCTTGGATCTATTCCAGACTCTCTGAATCTTTAAAGTATGTTATGTCAATCATGTAGGTAATGGAATCTCCAAATTCTTTAGAATTCTGTGTTGAAGAACACTATTATCAAATTGCTAACTTTTCCAGTCATTTGTTGCCTTAGCTACAGATTTGTTTAACTGTGTTGCTGACATCAAATTCAAAATGAACATTTTTAAATAAATAATAATGTTCAGAATTTGATATATTGCCCCCTATTCAATTCACATTCTTTTTCTAGGAGATCTATTTTCATCTTCTGTTTAAATTACTTATATATATAAAAAAAAAAAAAAGTACTGTCGAGTATTTTCATGCTTGCTTGTGGCTTAAAGGGCATTTTATTTTTTATTGATTACGTGAAAATATCACCTGGGTTCTAGGAGAAGACTTAAAGGGACTCCGAGCTCAGAAAAAAAAGGAAAGTTGTACTCACCAGGGGCTTTTTCCAGCCCAGTGCTGGTCGGGAGGTCCCACGCCGGCGTCCTGGCTCCTCTTCTTCACCCCGCTCCGGAATAGCTGACAGGCCGCAGCCCGGGCGACACTCTCCCGAGTGTCGGGCTGCTCCTTCCGCATATGACGCGGATTACGTCACACGCCGGCCGCCTCGCGTCATCACGGCGGCCGGCGTGAAAGTACTGCGCATGCGCGCTTTGTTGGCGCATGCGCAGTACTTTCACGCCGGCCGCCGTGATGACGCGAGGCGGCCGGCGTGTGACGTAATCCGCGTCATATGCGGAAGGAGCAGCCCGACACTCGGGAGAGTGTCGCCCGGGCTGCGGCCTGTCAGCCATTCCGGAGCGGGGTGAAGAAGAGGAGCCAGGACGCCGGCGTGGGACCTCCCGACCAGCACTGGGCTGGAAAAAGCCCCTGGTGAGTACAACTTTCCTTTTTTTTCTGAGCTCGGAGTCCCTTTAAAGTGAACAAGAGATGAAAATAAACTAATGAGATAAACAATTGGATCTGTTCTTCTCCTAAAAATGACTCTTTTAGATATCTCAAGGTTTTATTTTATGTATAAACATTTGCAAAGCAGATTAAGGCTGCTTACACACAGGGACGTTACAGGCGCACGTTAGTGCAGCCTGTAACGCTCCCCCAACGCACAGCAATGTAACACAAGTGGGCTGTTCACACTGCCCACGTTGTGTTACATGTAACGCTGCACGTTCTCCCGAAAGTGCAGCATGCTTCGGCGTTACAGCGGCTTAAGCCACGTTAGACTGTTTGCACATGCTCAGTCAGGTTGGGGAGGAGTGGAGAGCGGCCAGGCACATGGCTAATTAATATTCCCTGCACGTTGTGACATGCAGTGTTTACTTCCTGGTGCGGCCGCTCTGTGCGGCGATTGGCCGACGGGACCACGTGCTGCCGCATGCGTCCAAGAGTACGCATCAGGGCATCACGGATGCCAGAGTGAGCTGCACAACGCGGCTCACTCCGACGTCCACATCGAAGAGCACCAGGCCTTGCGTTAGGTGCACGTTATGCGACCTTAACGTAGCACCTAACGCAACGTCTTGGTGTGCAAGTAGCCTTAATGTTTCATAGTCTGTGCTCAGTTGCAGTGTCTCAAGAGTCCCAGAGTGAAAATATAAGACTATTGACCCTTTTATCTTTTCCTCTCACGGTAAAAAGCCCAGGTATCTGCTTAGGAATGTATTTTATAGCTGTAATTTGTTATCAGTGAGCCGACTGAGTCCTGACTGGAGAAAAACTGTCAGTTCCATAGCTAATTATAAACTCTTTCAGGCAGTAAAAAAAGAAAAGGAGCACAACATAAGTGTCTGTATGCTTGCCACTGTACAGCGGTTGGACAAAATAATGGAATCACCTTGAAAATCAACAAAATATATTTTAATACGGTGTAGGTCCAACTTTTGCGGCAATTACAGCCTCAATTCTCCGAGGTATTGATTCATAAAAATTGTGAATTGTTTCCAAAGGAATTTTAGCCCATTCTTCAGTTAAAACACCCTCCAGTTCTTTTAGAGACGATAGCGGTGGAAATCGACTTCTTACTTGAATCTCTAATAACGACCATAAATGCTCAATAATGTTGAGGTCTGGGGATTGTGGTGGCCAGATGAGATGCTCAACTTCATTAGAATGTTCCTCGTGCCATTCTTTAACAATTCTAGCTGTATGAATTGGGGCATTATCATCTTGAAAGATGGCATTCCCCTCCGGAAATAGTTCTTGAACCATAGGATGAACTTGGTCGCCCAAAATTCATAAATAGTCTCGGCTGTTAATTCTTCCATGAAGGGAAATCATTGGCCTGGCGGATTTTCAAGAAATAGCGCCCCAGATCATCACAAAACCTCCACCATGTTTTACGGTTGGGACCGGGGCGTAGCAATAGCCATAGCAACCATAGCATTGCTATGGGGCCCGCCCGAGCCCTACGTCACAGGGGGCCCGGAGCAGGATGCCCCGCTAGGTGCTGGAGGGGTCACAGCATGAGGGGAGAGCTTGGTGGCACGTCGGTGGGGAGGGGGGACGGGGCCCCCCCTCCCTCACCTCGGGCTCTCCCCTCTGAGCTCTCCCCTCCAGCATTAAATAGTCTATATGCAGGCGGCGGGGCAGCGGTGGCAGATACATCCCTTCCGTGCGCTCCACGAATGCGTCTCTCTCTAGCCTCTGACGCGACTGGAGGGGAGAGCGCAGAGGGGAGAGCCTGAGGTGAGGGGGGGGGCCCTTCCCCCTCCCCACTGACGTGCCACCAAACTCTCCCCTCATGCTACGACCCCTCCAGACCCCAAAAACAGCCCTGAGCGGGCCTGGGGGGGGGGCCTAACCTGGGGGGTGCCGCCTGTCACTCACTACCTAACTGGGGGGCGCCTGTCACTCACTACCTAACTGGGGGTCCCTGTCACTCACAACCTAACCTGGGGGCACCTGTCACTCACTACCTAACCTGGGGGCCCCTGTCACTCACTACCTAACCTGGGGGGCCCCTGTCACTCACTACCTAACCTGGGGGGCCCCTGTCACTCACAACCTAACTTGGGGGGCTCCTGTCACTCACTACCTAACCTGGGGGGCGCCTGTCACTCACAACCTAACCAGGGGGTCCCTGTCACTCACTACCTAAACTGGGGGCTCCTGTCACCAACCCAGCCACAGCATCACCGCCAACCCACCCACAGCATCGGCCACGGCATCACCGCCAGCCAACCCGACCACAGCATCACCGCCAGCCGGGCAACAGCATCACCACCAGCCAGGCCACAGCATCACTGCCAGGCCTTTCAGCCCACACATCATCCCCAATCCAGCCAAAAACAGTATTGCCAGGCACAGCAGCCAGTACAGGAGAATTCAGAAGCCAGGTGAGAGGTGTCTACCATATTAAGGGGGCATTCTGCCTATTTATGTGAAATGCTGTCTATTTATGTGCCTCATGACTGCTGAATTTGTCTTGTTGGGGGCCTCATGGTTACTGAATTTGTCTTGTTGGGGGCCTCACGATTGCTGGATTTGTCATGTTGGGGGCCTCATGATTGCTGAATTTGTCTTGATAGGGGCCTCATGATTCCTGGATTTGTCTTGTTGGGGGCCTTATGATTGCTGAATTTGTCTTGATAGGGGCCTCATGATTCCTGAATTTGTCTTGATAGGGGCCTCATGATTGCTGAATTTGTCTTGTTGGGGTCACATGATTGCTAACTGCGAGACTATGGGAAAAACTGAATCATCATCATATGAGACAATAGCATTAAACCTACTTTTTTAGCTTTTTAAAAAAGAAAATAAAACTGGGAGGTTCTAAAAAAAATGAATATATTTTTCAGGAGTAGGATGGATGAAATAGTTTATCTTTACAGTTTATTTTCAACTTGGATTTTCCATAATGTTCATGTATGAGTTAAAACGTTTGTACAGTATTTAGTTTAAATTGCTGTTGCCACAAGGGGGCCCAGTGATTTCTAGTTACGCCCCTGACTACTACCTAAACTGGGGACACCTATAGACCTATAGACCTGGCTACTTATACTGTACTTAGAGGGGTGTGGGAATGTTGAGGTGGAGGGTCCTGGAGGAATGTTTGGGTGGGAGGTTCAAGGTCCGTGGGGTTGGAAGGTCGTGTGTGTTTGGGGGGGGGGGGGGGCATAAACATTTTTTGCTATGGGGCCCAGTCATTTCTAGCTATGCCCCTGAGTTGGGAGAAGGCATTCTGGATGAAATGCTTCTTTCGGCTGTCTTCAACCGGAGGTTGGAAATAAGGTAAATGATGATTCGTCAGAGAAAATCAAATTTTTCCATTGCTCGAGGGACCAATTCTGGTGGTTTCTACACCACTCTAAACGCTTTGAAACATTTGTCTTTGAGAGCAGAGGTTTTCTAATTGCAGTTCTTCCGTGGAATCCAGATTTGTGCAGCTCCCGACAAACAGTTTGTGTGGAAACTCAGTTCTGTAGGTGTTCATTCAGCTCTGCAGTGATTTTAGGAGCCGTGGTCTTGCGAGCTTTTCTAACAATTCGATTTAGAGTCCGACGGTCTCTCTCAGACAACTTCGACTTTCGGTCACAACTGTGCTTTGCTGAGGATGTTTTTCCTTCTCTTTCAAAGGCAATCATTACTTTTGAGACAGTACCTCTTGAAATAGCATTCGGGAAGTTTCTATTACAGTAGCGATTGCCATATGAGCACCAACAATGTGGCCTTTTTGAAAATCTGAGAGATTTGCCATTTTATAAATTATAAACAACTTTTGTTTAAATATTTGTAAAAAAAACAATTATTTTAATTAAACATATCAAATAAAAATAATAACCCCCCAAAAATTAACATATGTCAAGTTTTGATTGCTTAAAATATATTAAAAGATTATAAAGTCAAAATGTTAGGAGTTTCCATTATTTTGTCCAACCGCTGTATATGCACAAGTCTATTTCATCATGTCACATGTCATCTCTGGTCCACTTTAAGTAAAAGTGAATTGAATAAAGACCATTGAGCCCAATCCAATCCACTTTTTCTCCATGTTTTGTCCTAGGTGATATTTTCACATCTTATCAATAAAATGCCTTTTAAGCCACCAGCAAACAAGAAAATACCCAGAAAAATTCTGATAGCTGAAAATTGTATACTTACCTGTCGGTAATTTTCCTTTCCATGTGTGTCCATGGCAGCACGGTTGGGTAAAGTCCCCGCCCACTTGACCACACAGGACCCTACCTATAAATTTCTCCCTAGACTCCCCCCCTTTAGTCTTAAAGTTGGACTCGGAATCACCGAATCTTTGGGAGGGAGCCCCGTGCTGCCATGGACACACATGGAAAGGAAAATTACCGACAGGTAAGTATACAATTTTCAGCTTTCCATATGTTTCCATGGCAGCACGGTTGGGAGCTAACTAGGAATAACAACACAGGGAGGGATGAGGTGCAATGCTGAACAAAAATTTAATGTTACTTCACATTTAATACAGAAACACCAAAATTGAGTGATGAATTTGCAGCTGGGTCAACTTTGTAATGTCTCATAAAAGTATGAATTGTTGACCAATTGGCCGCTTGACAAATCTTGTCGGCCGGCACCTTATTAAAGGCGGCCCAAGATGCTGCTAGTCCTCTAGTCGAGTGTGCAGTAATCTGTTGAGGAGGATCAAGACCTTTCCCCCTGTATGCACACTGAATAGTTTTTACCAGCCATTGTGCAATCGTCCTTGTAGTGGCTGGCTGACCTGACCTATAACCGGCAGGGACTATAAACAGTCTGTCCGACTTACGTAGATCTGCCGTTTTAACGAGGTAAGTTTTAAGAGCCATTCCCACATCTAACATATGTGGATCTTCGTTGTCCTCGTCATAAAAAGTTGGTAATGTCCATTGTTGGTTGAAGTGGTATTCAGAGGATACTTTCGGAATGAAGTGTTGTATTGGGCGTATTACCACTCTGTCCGGATAGAAAGTGATGCTTGGTTCCCTACAGCCTATTGCTTGAAGTTCTGATACCCTTCTCGCTGATGACATGGCAACTAAGAATACAGTTTTGTATGTTAGTTGGAGGAGTGTACAATCGCTAGTTGGAACATAAGGAGGCTCTGACAGCATATTCAGAACTAGCGGTAGGTCCCACTGAGGAAAAAATGATTTTATTGCAGGTTTTTTCTTCATTACACCCCTCAGAAACTGTATAATAAAAGGATGCAAAGCCCATCTCTGATCTGAGAGAGCTGATAATGCTGAAATGTGTGTCTTCAGCGTGTAGTAACTTAAGTCTTTGTCCAGACCAGTTTGCAGAAACTTCAGAATATGGATCACCGACGGTTCAGTCGGATCAAACTCATTTATGGCTGTGAAATCCTGAAATTTTGACCACACCCTCTGATATGCTGCCTTCGTTGATGGTTTCCTTGCTGTCATTATGGTGTTTATTACTTCCGATGAACAACCTAGCTTCTCCAATTTCCCCCTTTCAATTTCCAAACTGTGAGGTTTAGTTTGCCCGGGTTGGGATGACGAATTGGTCCTTGTGTCAATAAATTCGGAATTACCGGAAGACTTAATGGAGCCTGGATTTTCAGATCCCATAGCAGGGGAAACCGAGGGTCTCCTGGGCCAGAAAGGTATGACGGCTATGAGTGTCACCTCCTCCTGACACAATCTTAGCAGTAACCGGTGAATTAATGGTACTGGCGGAAAGACATACGCCATTTTGAAATTCCAGGGTGTCGTCAGGGCGTCTGTGGCAATTGCTGATGCTGAGTGGTATCTGGAGATATATCTGTGACATTTGCGGTTGAGTCCCGTCGCCATCAGATCCACTTGTGGATTCCCTAATTGATCGCATATTTTCTGAAATATTCCTGTATCCAGTTCCCACTCGTTGTTGTCGAGGGTTGTTCTGCTTAAGTAGTCTGCTGTCACATTGTCCTTGCCCGGTATGTATACTGCCGAAAGACTGTTGAGGCTTTTCTCTGCCAACTGGAAGATTGGGGAAACCTCTTTCAACAATGTTCTCGACCGGGTGCCCCCTTGTTTCTTTACATAGGCTACGGCCGTTCGATTGTCCATTTGTAATATGACATCTTTGCCTATGAGGTGATCGTGGAAGGCTGTTAACGCTTGCAGAGCTGCCCTGATCTCCAACTGGTTGGCTGGTATTGACCTCTCCTGGTGTCTCCACAGACCTTGCACATGTTGTTCTTGCAGATACGCTCCCCAACCTTTCTGGCTGGCATCTGTGGTAACCATGATCCCTAAGGGCTTCTGGATATTTAGAGGAGTGGCAAGATTTCCTGCTCTTGTCCACCAAAGTAGACTGTTCCTCATTTGTTGAGTGACTAAGATTGGCTGTCTCATGTTCTTTCCGTGCCATTGTGATAGGAAGCCTATCTGCCACTGTCTGGAGTGCCATTGCGCCCACTTGACCATGGGAATGACCGAGGTCAGAGTCCCCAGGAGGCTTAGACATTGTCTGGCCGTGATTACTGAGGAGCACATCATGTTCCGTGTTAGTTGAATTATCCTTTGTGCCTTCTCCTATGGTAGGCTGACAGTGTTGATGCAAGTCTGAACACGTGCCCCTAGATACACAAAGTCTCTTGATGGTTCCAGGCGACTCTTTTTCATGTTTATTTTCCAACCAAACGCCTGTAGCTGTTCTATTAGGAGCTGTCTGTGCTGCAAAATCTGACCCTTCTCTTGGTGCAGTAATAGCAGATCGTCCAAATAGTGGTAGAGTCTGAGGCCTCTGAGCCTCAAGAACTCTACCACTGCCAACACTACTTTTGTAAAAGTCCTGGGGGCTGTACAGATTCCAAATGGAAGGGCACAAAATTGTAGGTGTAGGTCTCCAATTGCGAACCTGAGATATTTTTGATAATCCGGATTTATTGGTATATGGAGATAAGCGTCCTCGAGATCTATCGTGATGGCCCAATCTCCCTGTCTCACTACCTGCAGGATAGTCTGTAAAGTCTCCATTTTGAAGCGTTGTAAGTGGATGAATGAGTTTAACCTTCTGAGATCCATGACTGGCCTCAGATCGCCGGTTTTCTTCTGAACAAAAAAGAGAGGTGAATACACCCCTAGACCCTTCTCCGTATCTGGAACTTGACATACTGCCTCTTTCAGGATCAATTCCTGAACATACTTCATCAGTATTGTCCTTTTCTCCCTGTTGACCGGAATATTTGTTGCCTTAAAAATGTTTGGTGGTTGTGCTGTGAATTTCCACCGATGACCCCAGATAATTGTATCTACCACCCAGTGGTTCTGAATATTCTCCGTCCAGACTTGTCCGTATTTCTGTAATCTTCCTCCTACAGGGCAGATCTGGACGGGCTGCACATCAAAACGACTTAGCTTGTGAGGAAGGCTGGGGCGTCTTCTTTTGCCTATTCAGTTTTGACAACATCGATTGAGAACTTTTCCAGTTTTTCTTAAAACTTCTAAAGGGACGGCTAGTGACCCTATTTCTATATCCGTCTTGGAAAGTGTTTCTTTGATAGGGAGGTCTTCTAGCTGCTCGATCTTGCGGGATTATTCCCGACTTTCCTCCTGTCACACGTTTTATTGCAGTGTCCATTTCCTCCCCAAACAGACTCTTGCCGTCAAACGGAATCTTGCACCAATCCTGTTTAGAGGTGGCGTCAGCTGACCAGTTCTTCAGCAATAAGGCCCTCTTGGCTACCACCGCATGCAGCATGGCTCTTGCCGAGGATCTAATTATGTCCACTGCCGCTTCACCCATAAAGTCAGCTGTGAGCTTTATATCGTCAAGTGCTGAGATAATGGTTTCTTTGTCAGCATCTGCCCGTAATGCTTGTTCTATGTTGTCTATCCACACTTTTAGGGCTTCTGCTATCGATGTTAGTGCTATTGCCGGTTTGCAGGCTCCACCTGCTGATGTATACGTTTTCTTAAACTCGGCATCAATTCTACGATCCAAGGGGTCTTTAAATGAAACTGCGTCATCTCTCGGTAATGTAATATGTTTTGCTAAGCCCACCACTGAAGCATCCACCTTAGGGGGTTCGTCCAATGCTAGTAGTTTCTTCTCTTCCATCGGATAAAGTTTACCCATGCGGTTTGTCAGAACCGTTTTTTTATCTGTTCTCTTCCATTCGTCCAGAATGACTTGATGGATTGCTTCTATAAGTGGAAAAGGTTTTAACGACTTTTTCAAATGTGTGTAGTACTCCTTTTGATTATTTGACGTGGACTCCTGAGGTTCTTCGTCTTGCCATTCTATAGCTTCTCGTACTGATGCAATAAACGGTTGGACCAGATTAAAATTGAAGCCCACGTCTGGCTGCTCATTTTCCTCTGTTTGTGATTGATCCGTTTCCCTTAACGGGTCTTCTGCTGGTACTGCGCGAGGAAGTGCTAGCGTTGCTATGTATTGATCCATAGATTCTTTCACCGCTTCTTTAATCATTAGAGCCACATCCTTGGGTTGCTCAACGTCCTTGGACATGGTCTTAAAACATTCCTGGCAAACCCGCTTGCCGGGTAATACCCTTTCTCCACATGCCCAGCATCCTTTGTGTGATGGTCGGTGATAGATCCGTTCTCTACTAGATGATCTGCTGTGCCGTCTTCTCTTTCTTGAAGACTGCCTGCGGGATCGTGATCTGCTTCTTGATTTATTTCTGGACTTTCTGCGTGATCTGCTCCTTGACCGATCCTTGGACTTTCTGCGTGAACGAGATCTTGAACTAGATCTTGCTCTTGCTGGTTCCGGTCTCTCAACTGGTATTATCCATGATGGACCAGGTTGCTCAGTCAGTAGCTCTTCTGGCAGGCTGAAACATATAAAAAATGTTCAGTGAGCCAAGCCTCTTTTCGCTAAATAAAAGAAATACTCACCTATTGTTCACTTCCTACCTCATAACCTGTAGCTGGTCAATGTGCTGTTGCAGTTCCTGCTCCATTATATAGCGCCTGCTGTAAGAAAAAGAAAAACCCTGCTCAAAAGCTGTCACCAGGTATAAGCATAATAAACTACCTGTTCCCAGACCCTGACTTACGTAAGGTTAATATATATAAATTCTAAATTGCAGTAGGTATCTCTTTAAGAGTTCCAATAATCCTCCGGCATAACGTCCTCCTCACAGCACGGCTAGGAGACTCTGCCGCCCTAGAAGCCGGAGAGAGAGACTTAAATATCCCTCCTCCGGCTACTGACCAATCAGCGTCGAGGGCTGGGCCTCTCTATGATAGCCAATCGGAAGAGGGAAGGCCTAGAAAGAGTATATGCCGCACCGGAAGTAATCCGCCGGAAGTCGCGTCAGCTGAGACGCATGACATGCATACGCCCACTATAGCCTCGGCCGGATACAGATTTTACTTAGTGGTGGAGCGCACGCCAGAGCGTCCACCCTCCGCATACCTAAGCAGGAACAGGCTGCATAGCGGCACACCGCCGCCTAAAAACAAACAGTGCCACACAGTAGCAGGGATATACGGAGGATTTACCTCACCAATCCAATGTCCATGACCAGAAATGGAGCTGCCCACCATGAATCATTTAGACCTTACCGGGGCCCATTTACAGGAGAGGATGAACCTGTAAGAACGGTAGGAAGCCTTTTTACTTCTCTTCTTCTAACTTGTTCGCGTTGCACAGGTATGGGTCCAGAGTCGAGTGATTCAGAGGACAAAAAAAAGACTAAAGGGGGGGGAGTCTAGGGAGAAATTTATAGGTAGGGTCCTGTGGGGTCAAGTGGGCGGGGACTTTACCCAACCGTGCTGCCATGGAAACATATGGAAAGTACTTTTTCACCGATTTGTAGGTACCATATTTTTTTTCATTTGCAGAGTGCTGCAAAGTTATTTTAAACAGAAGATGAAAAATGATCCCCAAGGTAAACTTTGATGAAAAATGTGAATTGGATCAGGCCCATTGTCTTTGTACTATTTTCAATCAAATATAAGGTCTAAATAATCTTAAAATCGTCACATACTGCTTCTATTAGAATATTACACAGCTTTCCAAATGTTTTGGAAAAAGAGTTACATATAAACAAATCTATGCACATATCAGTTTATTAGGGAGCTGAGTAGAAAGCATTTATACACAATTAGGGTGTGATGTCAATAAGAGGGTATATGCCAAGGAGCTCCTAATAAAATGTTTACCATTCATGGGATGATTGGTAAACCTTGTCCTTCATACTGACAGAGCTTCAGTACTGAAACAATGATAAAAATGTTGCTGAAATGCTTTGCACTGTAGGCACAGTAGCAATACTAACATCCCAGGAGATCCAGGACATCTCTAGGCCCCAATAGTAGAAAAATTGTGTGGTATGTATAGAATGTGAGCGTGGTGATGACAGTTTGTGGGCATGGCCAAATAATGCATGTGAACTTTGGATGAAGCCCCCTCTTCTTTAATTATTGTTGAAACAGATATACACATACCCAACACTATACACAGCATAATTTGGAAATGTGCTCCATTCAACATTATTAAGCGCAATTTCTCCTCAAGTATCATAATTATGCAGAGTGCCCCCAAAACAACATAGTTGTGAAGCATGTTCCTTCAAACAACATTATCAGGCAGCATTTACTCCAAAATAAAAATGAAAGTAGGTAGAATGTTCCCCCATGCAATGCTAACAATAACAATAACATTTCTATAGCACTTTTCTCCCATAGGACTCAAAGCGCTTAGGCTCTCTCAGATTCAGTAGTTGGTAGTAGGATGAAGTATTCACACAACAACAACAATTATATTTCTGTGAATGCCAGACTGAACAGGTGGGTTTTCAGTCTGGATTTAAACAAGTCCAGAGATGGAGCTGTCCTGATCTGCTGAGGTAAAGAGTTCCATAAAGGATGCCCGAAGTGACATGTGACATGATGAGATAGACATGTGTGAGGCTGTTATATACACAAGCAGAGCACTAACCAAACCATGTTCATGGATTTATACTGAGAACATTAATCAACAACAAAAGCAATCCATGATCTACACATCTAGCCAATTAGACACCAATGAGGTAAAAATAGATAATTTATTCAAGGACGTATCCCAAATTAAATAAAAACAACCGTACTACCAAATGGCACAGGGGTAAAAGGATTCAAAAATACATATATGTATATATAATAATATTACATGCTCAGACAGGTAAGTATGTCCAAAAACATCTATATCACAATAACACTGTCGCAGTCAATATGCAAAAATTGATGTCCAGTTCTAGATAACTACCACAGTTAACAATATGCCTGTATAATACAGTAATATGCAAGAGACTACAACAGAAATACATATATATGGTCATAGAAAAAGCCGCCTTACCAGCTGTAGCACTGTTACCCCCTGGTCCAGGTGACAGTGTGGACCTCACATGGGTGCTTCTTCGGAGAAGGAGGGTGCGATACATGTGAGGTCCACACTGCCACCTGGACCAGGGGGTAACAGTCCTGCAGATATATCAGGGCCCTGCAAATAAATATTCAGGGCATGGACCTCTGATGCCAATCGCTGTGGGAGGTGTGAAGGGTTCTTTACATAACACTATCGTCTTCCATGGAGCTGCACACAGTAGGACATAAACATGGGTGCATAATACAAATGTAAAAAATATTGTAATACCTAATGCAACCAGTATTCTAATGAAACATTGAGAAATTGTAGGAAACAATTGGAGAGTGAGCCCTACTTTTAAAAGTTTACAATCTAGAAGCATAGGTGATGAAGAAACAAGAGGAAGGACATACATCAAATGGCCGTGAGATGCTTACTCAGAATCTCAGGAACTCAGAAACGAATCTCCCAGATTAGATTGTAGGCTTGCCTGAAGAAATGAATTGTATTGTGGTTTTTAACCTCTTAGCACCCATGAATGAGTTATCTTGTGTACAATAACTTGGGTCAGAACTGCTGCAGCCAGCTATACCGGGCTAAGAGTAAAGCTGAGCCTGCTTCCAGATCAGGTAGTTATTAGAGATGGCCCGAAGAGTTAGCTGGCGAGCAGTATTCTGCGAACATCAGCTGTTCACATTTGCAGTGAACAGCAAACATTTGGCGTGTTCGATTCTCCCCCCCATACATCATCATTGAGCTAAACTTTGACCCCTTACCTCACAGTCAGCAGTCACATGGCAGCCAATCAGCTAGCACCCCTTCCTGGACTCCCCACCACCCCTATCAAAAAGCAGTTGCGGTGGCCATATTGGATTAATTCTCTGCTGACGGCTGACTGTTAGTGAGAGCAGGGTTAGACTTGCTACATGTAGGTAGGGAAAGCATTAGCTAGGCCTGTGTCCTTGTTCCTCACTAGCTGTGAAAGCACCACAAACATCCCCTTTGGAGGGCTAGCACATCGGTCTCCTGTGTTTTTATTTTTTTTTTGAGTGTGACACTCCACAGCCCACTGACATCCAGAGCTGTGTGCACACTACTGCTGTTACCTCATTAAGTTGCAGGCACAGAACCACTCCTGTGCATTATTATTTCACTGTATTCTGATAGTACTATTGCATTTCTCTGTGTGAGACACTCCACAGGTCACTGACACCCATAGATGTGCATAATGGGATTTCTGCCCTTTAGGGATTAAAACCCGACTTTGCGTCAACTCCGTAATTTTTGGTGAGACTTTTGAAACAAGCACATGGCAAATCCAGTAAAACGTCAGTCAAACATCTGATCTGCTTGCTTGTGCAGGGTCTATCGCTAAAAGTATTAGATGCAGGAGATCAGCAGGACAGCCAAGCAATTTGGATTGTTTATAAGGAAGAAAATATGGCAGCATCCACATCTTTCTTACTTCATTGTGTGCAGAGCAAAGGTTGCATTTAGGAGTGTTTATAAAAAAAATGGTGAGGAAATTGTCACGTTAACACTAATAAAAAAGAAGACATGGGTTTATGATGATACGATAAATGATTTAGGTGCATTATTGCCTGTGAAGCCCTTTTAACACAATGCAATGATGGCTGCACGTTTCATTCAGATAACCATGGTTTACAGAGGAAGAAGAATTTGGAGGCGGGACCCAGGCTCCATCATTTAGCCAAGCACTGGCTCAATGATGGAGCCTTGGTCCCGCCTCCGGGACCATCAAGTCAGAATAGCAGCGGCATTGATTGGATGGCCGTGTTGCAGCTCCCATACCTCATTGGATGCACGGAGCTGGATTAGGCTGAAGCAAGTCCCCGTGAGTGGAGGCAAATGCGTGAATCCTCAGCTTGTCGTGGGACTCCTGCGCATCTTCAGCCATTCGGTAAGTATCTCACCTTCTCTCATAAATATATACACTGAGGGGACACAGGGGCACGTATGGGTGAATGCAAATGGATGAAGGGGACGTAAGAGATGCGAGGGAAGGAGGATATTGGGGACAGGAGACACAGGAGAGCAGAGACGCGGAGGAAGTAGGGCATTGGGGTCAGACGACACAGGGGGACAGGCAACACAGGAGGCCAGAGACACGGAGGAAGGAGGTCATTGGGGTCAGACGACACAGGAGGGCAGAGATGCAGAGGAAGGAGGACATTGGGGTCAGACGACACGGGGAAAGGCAACACAGGAGGGCAGAGACGCGGAGGAAGGAGGACATTGGGGTCAGGCGACACGGGGACAGGTGACACAGGAGGGCAGATGAAACACAGAGAGACAGAGGAAACACAAGGACAGAGGAAGGCAAAGAAGGACACGGGGACTAAAGAGACACAGGGAAAGAGGAGACACAGGGACAGACAAGGGAACAGGATGACATGGGGAAAAGGAGAAAATGGGGGACAGGCGACACAGGAGGGAAGAGACATGGAGGAAGGAGGACATTGGGGTAGACGCCTGCACAGGTATAATTTTTCAGCCCCGCTACCCGCACCCGACCCGCAACCCGCTTCCTGGTGAATCTGGTACCCGACCCGCTACCCGCACCCGATGCGCAACCAGATTAAATCCAAACGGGCACCCGAACCTGACCCGCATTTTGGGTAACCTAAGGGTACCCAACCTGATGCCCTGTGCGAGTCTAATTTTTCAGACCCGCATCCGTAGCCCCGCTACCCGACCTGCAACCCGCTTTCTGGTGAATCTGGTACCCTTACCAGCATACCCGCTACCCACACCTGACCTGCAACCCGATAAAAATCAAAACGGGTACCCGACCTTGACCCGCATTTTGGGTAACTAGTGGGTACCTGACCTGATGCAGGCCTCTACATTGGGAACAGGCGACACAGAAGGGCAGAGGAAACACAGGGGGACAGAGAAAACACAGGAGGGACAGAGGACACAAAATGTACAAGGGGGAGATAATTGGAGTTATAGAGGGAAGAACATCCACAAGACGCCCCTGTTAGCATATTTTTTTTTTCCTGGATTTTGTTGTATTATCCTAGGTGCATCTTATGGTCTGGAGCGCCTTATGGTCTAAAATACAGTACTCAAAATAATTTCTAGTACCTTTTCATCTACTTTTTGGTGCTTTTTCAATGGCAACATGCTGAAAAGTTATTTTAAACAGAGGCTGAAAAATGTTCTCCTTTTCAGGAGAAATACAGCTGTTTTTCACCTGCTGAATTGATTAAAACAGCGGTTTCCAATTAATCAGGGTAATTGGGATACTTTAGAACAGCTTGGACTATTTGGAATGGTATAGAACTTTGGATTTCCCCACAGACTGTGACAGTTTGTGAAGGGTATGAATAATTTTGGACTGGGCCCTTTGCTCAAATGTTAATAAAAGCTGACAAATGTTTTTTTTCCCCACAATAATGCCTCTTGTACATCGTCTTATTATGCCATCAAAAAATTACTTGCTGGTTGAATAAAAGTAAGTCAGTTCAATATATCATACAGGAGACACACACAGTGATATTTCAGAAGTGAAATGAAGTTTATTGGGTTTACAGAAAGTTTGCAATAATTGTTTAAACAAAATTAGGCAGGTGCATACATTTGGGCACCACAAAAAAAAAATGAAATCAATATTTAGTAGATCTTCCTTTTGCAGAAATTACAGCCTCAAACGCTTCCTGTAGTTTCCAATGAAAGTCTGGATTCCTCTTTTCAAAACATCTCTAGTTCATTCAGGTTTGATGGCTTCCGAGCATGGACAGTTCTCTTTAACTCACACCACAGATTTTTAATTATACTGTATTTAGGTCTGGGGACTGAGATGGCCATTCCAGAACGTTGTATTTGTTCCTCTGCATGAATGCCTTAAGACACTAATTGATTTGCCATCAGATTCGACCAACAGATAGATCCCTCTCTGATCGAATCTGATCAGAGAGGGATCGTATGGCTACCTTTACTGCAAACAGATTGTGAACCGATTTCAGCCTGAAACCGTTCACAATCTGTTGTGGTGGTGGTGCTGCCGCCGCTCCCCCCGCCCGCATGCCCGCATACATTACCTGCTCCGCCGGCGCGACTCCAGTCCCGACTCCCCAGGTCTCCACTGTCTTCTCCGCTCTGGTCTCCAGGTCCGGCATGCTTTACTTCTTCCTGCCCGGCAGGAAGTTTAAACAGTAGAGCGCCCTCTACTGTTTAAACTTCCTGCCGGGCAGGAGGAACTGAAGCATGCCGGAGACCAGAGCGGAGAAGAAGCAGCGGTGACAGCGGGGCAGTCGCGCTGGCGGAGCAGGTAATGTATTGCCTCTCTATTGCGTCGGTCGTCGGGCACTCGAACGCCGCTAGCGACGCGCTCCCTACCCGTGGGCGATCGACGGTAATTTTCCGCATGGAGAGATCGACGGGATCGGACGAAATGGATCGAAATTCGGCGTGTAGCACGAACGATTGGCAGCAGATTCGATCCCAGTGATCGAATCTGCTGTCGAAACGGCGGCCAATCGGGCCAGTGTATGTCCAGCTTCAGTGGATTTGAGCAGTGTTTATGGTCATTGTCTTGTTGAGAGATCCAGCCCCAGCGCAGCTTCAGCTTTGTCACTGATTCCTGGACATTGGTTTCCAGAATCTGCTGATAATGAGTGGAATCCATGCGTCCCTCAACTTTGACAAGATTCCCAGTCCCTGCACTGGCCACACAGCGCCACAGCATGATGGAACCACCACCATATTTTACTGTAAGTAGCAGGTGTTTTTCTTGGAATGCTGTGTTCTTTCTCCATGCATAATGCCCAAATAACTCACTTTTAGTTTCATCACCAGTCCACAGAACCTTATTCCAAAATGAATCTGGCTTGTCCAAATGTGCTTTAGCATACCTCAAGCGGCTCTGTTTGTGCTGTGGGCAGAGAAAAGGCTTCCTCTGCATCACTCTCGCATAGAGCATCTCCTTGTGTAAAGTGCACCGAATGGTTGAACGATGCACATCGACTCCATCTGCAACAAAATGATCTTGTAGGTCTTTGGTGCTGGTCTGTGGTAGAGATGGCCCGAACTGTTCACATGTGAACTTATTTGCGCGAACATCAGTGGTTCACGTTCGTGATCGAATGCAATTTTTATGCGAGTTTGACCTGCCCTCTATACTACATCATTGGGCTAAACTTTGACCCTCTACATCAGTGTTTTTCAACCGCTGTTCCGAGATGTTGCCTGGTCTCTCGCTCCTCCCCTCCCCGCGGCCGCTTGTCCGATTAGATTCCCCCGTAGCCGCTCTCCTCAGTGGCATCTCCTATTACAGCAGCGCGCTAGGCGGCTGCTGTGATGAGCAGGAAGCGGTACAGCGGTTCCCATGGTAACGGCGATGCATATCGCCGCTACAGGGAATCTAATCGGACAAGCTGCCGCCCGCTCATGATAAGGTAACAGGAGCGACGGCCGCGGAGAGGGGAGGGGCACTACCTACCCATACTAGGAAGCTATACTGGGCACTATACTAGCTATACTGGGCACTATACTGGGGCACTACCTACCTATACTGGGCACTATACTAGCTATACTGGGCACTATACTGGGGCACTACCTACCTATACTGGGCACTATACTAGCTATACTGGGCACTATACTGGGGTACTACCTACCTATACTGGGCACTATACTAGCTATACTGGGCACTACCTACCTATACTGGGCACTACCTACCTATACTGGGCACTATGCTAGCTATACTGGGCACTATACTAGCTATACTGGGCACCATACTGGGCACTATGCTAGCTATACTGGGCACTATACTAGCTATCTGGGCGCTATACTGGGCACTACCTACCTATACTGGGCACTATACTAGCTATACTGGGCACTTTACTGGCTATACTGGGGCACTACCTACCCACGCTGGGCACTATACTGGGGCACTACCTATCCATACTGGGACTATACTAGCTATACTGGTCATTATACTAGCTATACTGGGGCACTATACTAGCTATACTGGGGTAACTATACTAGCCATACTGGGGCAACTAAACTCCCTATACTGGGGCAACTATGCTAGCTATGCAGCCGCACCCCAGCCCCCTCCCCCCCATAACCCACTGCGCACGATACTGTCCACTAGGTCGCGTAAACACCTGCGCCCCCCCCCCCCCCCCCTCGCCGTTCCCCGGAGAAAAATTTGGTCAGAAAGTGGTCCCCGGGCCGGAAAAGGTTGGGGACCACTGCTCTACATCACAGTCAGCAGACACATGGCAGCCAATCCAGCTGCACTCCCTCCTGGACCCCCCCCCCCTTTATAAAAGGCTGCAGCGTCTGCCATTTTTTCATTCAGTCTGCTGCTGATTTAGCTAATTGCTAAACTGTGCCAGGCCTAGCACATTCAGTGCCTACCTTTTCACTGCACCTGTGTGTGTAACAGCTGCACATTTGTAATACCATTCCGTGCATACCTGTTCACTGCACCTGTGTGACAGCACACAGTTTTATATACCAGTCACTGTACCTGTGTGTGTGACAGCTGCACATTTGTAATACCAGTCCATGCATACCTTTTCACTGCGCCTGTGTGTGTGACAGCTGCACATTGTATTGATACCAGTCACTGCACACCTGTTCACTGCACCTGCGTGACAGCACAGTTTTATATACCAGTCACTGCATACCTGTTCACTGCACCTGTGTGTGTGACAGCTGCACATTTGTAATACCAGTCTGTGCATACCTGTTCACTGCACCTGTTTGACAGCACGCAGTTTTATATACCAGTTACTGCATACCTGTTCACTGTACCTGTGTGTGCGACAGCGGCACATTGTATTGATACCAGTCCGTGCATACCTTTCACTGCACCTGTGTGACTGCACATTGTTATACCAGCAGTCAGTGCATACCTTTCACTACACCTGTGTGACTGCACATTGTATTAGTTAAGTCAGTGCATACCTTTCACTTCATTCCCCCCAATATGGACAAAACAGGCAGAAGCAGAGCCAGAGGTAGGCCACCTGGCAGGTCTTTTTGAGGTCGTGCTGTCATGATTTCGTGCTGCCCTGGATCAAAGTACGGTGTTCAGAAGGCACGTGCCATCAACCCCCAAGATTGTCAGGACGTAGTTGACTAGTTAACAGAACAGAACAGATTCTGGCACCCCACTCAGTCAGCCACCACCACCATCATCCCAGGGCTCAGTGGTGTGGACATTTTTTTGTGTGTCTGCCTCAGATGAGAGCAATGCCATCGGTACTCTCTGCCACCGAAAATTGAGCCGTGGAAAGACCAAGACCCGCGTAGGGACAACTTCCTTACGAAGGTACATGATGACAAACCACAAAGTGCAATGGGATGACCACCTGAGGAAAAGCAGCACACAAAAGCAAAGCCACACACCGCAGTGGAAGATACCAGGCCGCAATTATTTCTCAAAAAAGGCTTTACCCAAACTGTACCGTGATGTTAAAAGGCAAGTGGTGTCATCTCTGGCACACAGGATTGGGTCAAGGGTCCATCTGACCATGGATGCCTGGTCTGCAAAGCACGGTCCGGGCCTGCCAGAAGACTAAGTCAGTCCCCACACACAGCATCTCTGCCTGCACGCTGTGTCACTACCTGCCCCAAGACTAAGTCGGTCCCCAAACAGCATCTCTGCCTGCAGGCCGCTTGATTGCCTTCTTTGCCACCACCAACAGGGTCCAGGACTCCAGGTGGATTCCTGAAGTTTTAAGGCCACTGCTAGCAGCGGCTGCTAACAAAAACAATATTTTTTTCTGGTGGGTGTACATGTCTGCCTAATTTTTCTGGCTGCACTGCGGCTGCAACAACAAAACAAAAGGCCTGTACATGTGTCAATTTCCCCATTCATGATCGTTACCTTGCCGCGGTGAAGGGGCTTGCGTATCACAATGAACGTGTACTGTATACATCTATTCTCCCCTGTAATCACCCACTGATCACCTGTCAATCACCCATCAATCACCCCCTGTCACCACCTGTCACTGCCACCCTTCAGATCACACCCTAACTTGCCCCTTGCAGGCACCTGATCACCTGCCTACACCCTCAGATCGCCCGCAGACCCGCCCTCAGATCACCTCCCAAGTGCATTGTTTACATGTGTTCTCCCCTCTAATCACCCATCAATCACCCCCTGTCACCACCTGTCACCGCTACCCATCAGATCAGACTCTAATCTGCCCCTTGCGGGCACCCAATTACCCGCCCACACCCTCAGACCCCCAGATCACCTCGCCAGTGCATTGCTTGCATTTATTCTCCCCTCTAATCACACCCTGATCACCTATCAATCACCTCGTCACCCCCTGTCACTGCTACCCATTAGATCAGACCCTAATCTGCCCTTGCGGGCACCCAAACACCCGCCCACACCCTCAGATCGCCCTCAGACCACCCCTGATCACCTCCCCAGTGCATTATCTACATCTGTTCTCCCCTCTAATCACCCACTGATCACCCATCAATCACCCCCTTTCACCACCTGTCACTGCTATCCATCAGATCAGACCCTAATCTGCCCCTTGCGGGCACCCAATTACCCGCCCACACCCTCAGACCCCCCCTGATCACCTCCCCAGTGCATTGCTTGCATCTATTCCCCCCTCTAATCACACCCTGAGACACCTATCAATCACCTCCTGTCACCCCCTAGCACTCCTATCCATCAGATCAGGCCCTAATCTGCCCCCTGCGGGCTTCTGATCACCCGGCCAAACCCTCACCCACCCCACCGCAGTGACAGAAGTTTTTTTTTCTGATCACTGCTGGTCTCTACGACTTAATTGTGGCTGAGACCAACCGTTATGCCACACAATACGCAACCGCCAATCCAAGCTACCATGCCCAGCCTTTTAGATGGAAACCACTCCAAGTTTCTGAACGTAACATTTTTTGGGGCCTTCTCAACATGGGTCTTGTCAAAAAGAATGTATTGCGGTCTTATTGGTCTATGCACCCAATACATCACATGCCCATGTTCTCTGCTGCCATGTCCAGGTCACGATTTGAGAACATCCTGCGCTTCCTGCACTTCAGTGCCAATACAACCTGTCATCTAAGAGGCCACCCTGCTTATGACCGGTTCCACAAAATTTGGCCCCTCATAGACCACCTGTCATCAAAATTTGCAGATGCTTATACCCCTGAACAGTCAATTTGAGGCATTTGGTTTCCAGACTACTCCTCACGGTTTTGGGCCCCTAAAATGCCAGGGCAGTATAGGAACCCCACAAGTGACCCCATTTTAGAAAGAAGACACCCCAAGGTATTCCGTTAGGTGTATGATGAGTTCATAGAAGATTTTATTTTTTTTGTCATAAGTTTGTGGAAAATGACACTTTGTGACAAAAAAACAATAAAATTCAATTTCCGCTAACTTGTGACAAAACATAAAATCTTCTATGAACACATCATACACCTAACGGAATACCTTGGGGTGTCTTCTTTCTAAAATGGGGTCACTTGTGGGGTTCCTATACTGCCCTGGCATTTTAGGGGCCCTAAACCGTGAGGAGTACTCTGGAAACCAAATGCCTCAAAATGACCTGTGAAATCTTAAAGGTACTCATAGGACTTTGGGCCCCTTAGCGCACCTAGGCTGCAAAAAAGTGTCACACATGTGGTATTGCCGTACTCAGGAGAAGTAGTATAACATGTTTTGGGGTGTTTTTTTACACATACCTATGCTGGGTGGGAGAAATATCTCTGTAAATGGACAATTGTGTGTAAAAAAATAAAAAAAATTGTCATTTATTTCTCCCACCCACCATGGGTATGTGTAAAAATACACCCCAAAACACATTATACTACTTCTCCTGAGTACGGTGATACCACGTGTGACACTTTTTTGCAGCCTAGGTGCGCTAAGGGGCCCAACGTCCTTTGAGTACCTTTAGGATTTTACAGGTCATTTTGAGGCATTTGGTTTGTAGACTACTCCTCACGGTTTACGGCCCCTAAAATGCCAGGGCAGTATAGGAACCCCACAAGTGACCTCATTTTAGAAAGAAGACACCCCAAGGTATTCCATTAGGTGTATGGGGAGTTCATAGAACATTATGTTTTTGTCACAAGTTAGTGGAAAATTACACTTTGTGAAAAAAAAAAACAATAAAAATCAATTTCCGCTAACTTGTGACATAAAATAAAATCTTCTATGAACTCACCATACACCTAACTGAATACCTTGGGGTGTCTTATTTCCTTCTTTTACCCCAAAACACATTATACAATTTCTTCTGAGTACGGCGATACCACATGTGTGACACTTTTTTGCAGCCTAGGTGTGCTAAGGGGCCCAAAGTCCTATGAGCACCTTTAGGCTTTACAGGGGTGCTTACAATTTAGCACCCGCCAAAATGCCAGGACAGTAAACACACCCCACAAATGACCCCACTTTGGAAAGTAGACACCCCAAAGTATTCAGAGAGGGGCATGGTGAGTCTGTGGCAGATTTCATTTTTTTTGTCACAAGTTAGCAGAAATGGAAACTTTTTTTAATTTATTTTTTGTCACAAAGTGTCATTTTCCACCAACTTGTGACAAAAAATAAAATCTTCTATGAACTCACCATACCTCTTAGTGAATACTTTGGGATGTCTTCTTTCCAAAATGGGGTCATTTGGGGGTATTTATACTATCCTGGAATTCTAGCACCTCATGAAACATGACAGGTGCTCAGAAAAGTCAGAGATGCTTAAAAATGGGAAAATTCACTTTTTGCAGCACCATAGTTTGTAAACGCTATAACTTTTACCCAAACCAATAAATATACACTTATTGGATTTGTTTTTATCAAAGACATGTAGTACAATAAATTTGGACAAAAATGTATATAGAAATGTTACTTTATTTGAAAAATCTCAGCACAGAAAGTTAAAAAATTATTTTTTTTGACAAAATTCATGTCTTTTATGATGAACATAATAAAAACTAAAAATCAAAGCAGCAATCAAAAAGCACCAAAAGAAAGCTGTATTAGTGACAAGAAAAGGAGGTAAAATTAATTTAGGTGGTAGGTTGTATGACCGAACAATAAACCATTAAAAAGCTGCAGTGGTCTGAATGGAAAAAAAAAGTGTCTGGTCCTTAAAGTGGACCCAAATTAAAAATACAAGATTTTAGAAATAAAATCTATTTCTAAATTAAAATAATATAATAGCCTTTTTTTTCAGCTGCATGATGACAAATATAAAATATTTTACATTTATTGGAGGAACCCCTCCCTTCCTTTCATATTGCCGGGACAGAATCCGGCAGACTGGTGGAGTAGGAGGTGTCCGGCAAAGGAAGAATTGCTAATGGCTGCCACCTGTATAACCCTAGTTATGAAAAGAGAAGGGTGAAAAGCATACACTGAAATGTTCATAGGCTTGAAGGAGTGTTTATTTATCTCTGTATGTGTCAGAGTGGTGCAACTAAATATTTTGCATTAAAAAAATGTTTGGTTTGGGTCCGCTTTAAGGGGCTTTAAGACTGCAGTCCTTAAGTGGTTATTTACATTATTTTCACTGGAGTTTCTCTTTAACTGACAGTAAAGAAAGCAAGACGTTTTGAATCAGGATGATACTATTTATTGGCTAACAAAGATACATAAGAGTAAACTTTCGACTCTTGAGCCTTCGTCAGACAAAAGCTTACTCTTATATATCTTTAAGTTAGCCAATAAATGGTATCATCCTGATTCAAAACGTCTTGCTTTTACTAATGGCTAACACGGTACAATACTCCACTATTAGTACAGAAATAATTTACATAGTCATCAAACTGGTTCGTTCACAGTTCCATTCCAAACGGCTACATAGGATAAATACATTGAGCAGACTTAGTTCTAACATCATGCATCTGTTTTTTTGATGTACTGGTCAGGGTCATCACACTGGTTCATCTTATATAGCACTATATATTTCCCTGGCCCGAAGCCCATTATTGAGTTATCTAAGATCAGTGGTACACTGGGTCTAATGCCAGGAATACACGGTACGTTTTTGTACCGTGTAATCGACCCGCTGATGGCTCGATTGATAAAATCCGACGTGTCCGATCACCTGCCGGATTGGTTCCGCGCTCGATACCGCGGGCAGGAAAATGGAAGAAAACGAGAAGATAAGGAGCGCCCGCGTGGACGATCGGGAATCGATCCAGGCGCCAGTGGGGACGCGCCGGAATCTATCCAGCAGCTCGATTACACGGTACAAAACGTACCGTGTATTCCTAGCATAATAGCCAGCTGAAGTTATATTTGAGTATTGATAATCATACAAGCACAATTAGCATTGGTTGGTAGATAAGAAGGCAAGAAATTATAAGAGAAGACTGTTAGTACTACAGTTGTCCACACCCCACCTTCTCTTCCCCGATCCCCACACCCCAGGCTATTTTTAGTTGGGATTTTCCAAATTGCATATGCATGGCATGCTTTGACTGATCAACTTGAAAGACCGGCACAGTGGTGTAGCAGGTAGTAGTGAGCACTACGAGTATGTAGCTACTCATGATCGAAATTTAAACAAGATAGCGTTGCCTGCGGCTGGGGGTTTAATTACCTATGCTGCCACTTATAGCCGATGCATTCCCACTTCCTATGTAACTCCACTACTTCCTATTTCTGGGTTTGAAGGAGGAAGTAGTGGAGATATGTGAACCACATCAGTTATAAGCAGCGGCGTAGGCAAGTTAACCCCCCCTCGTAGGCAGATCTAATTTACATTTCGATTACAAGTAGCTACGTACTCGTAGTGCTCACCCTTGCAGTGCTGAGACTCCTCTCAAGGAAAAGTGGTCTTAAAGAGAGCCCGAAGTGGGCTCAAAAAAATGAAAAAAAAAAAAAAAGGCTACCTGATCTACGGGGCTGAGTGGATCAGGTAGCTGGAAAAACCACGGCTCCTGTGGCCCCCTCAATAGCCCACTTTCACGACCTCTGAGTCACAACGCTGCTCTGAGAGACTGTCTCTCATAGCACGCAGGGAGGCAGGGGAGCAGCAGGAGGTGCGGCCAGGGAGAGAGAGCTGCCCAGTGGCAGCTCAGGAAACCCTGCAGGACCGCCCCTGGCGGGCGTTTTGAACAGGGAATCCCTCTCCCATTACCCCTATTGTCCCTTATCTCCGGGGGCTATAGCGCAGCGGTGGGGGGGCAAAGAGTGGCGGTTGGGGACACAGAGCCATGTCATTAGGCAGAGAACATGCCTGTGTCCCTTCTGTCCCCCGAAGATCCACCTCGGGTTCTCTTTAAGGTGTCCATGCACGCTAAATGTGCCCATACATCTACCGATTCTGCAGCCAGATCGTCCATCCGATTCAGTAATTTTATCAAATTGGATGAAAATCTGTGCCACAATAAGCGTGCCTGATCGATGATTCAAAAGATTTTAGGCATTTTGTGTGTGGGAAATTCATCAGGAATTTTCCTTCTTGGTCGATCTACCCATACATTGCTAGATGTATGGAGGGCACCCAATTGCCACCAAAGCCTAACAAACCCTCTCTGATCTGAAACCTCCACCCCCCCTATATACACTGCAAACAGATTTTACCATGAAATCAATTGAAAATCAGTAAGGCCACAGCATTGCACTGCTCGTTACAGCGCAGTGCTAAGGGCAGTCGATCTTCTGCTGCCGATGTGTCAGAAATGTTCCGTCCATTCCAATAGATTTTTGCTACGCATTGATCGAAAAATACAATTAAATGACTTTCGTTAGCTGTGGTAAAGAAGAACCCCCCCAACATGAAAACACATTTAGGGTTCCTTTACCCCTCCATCTGTAGTGCAGTCATGGTGCTTCCAGGCAGTGAAATTGTGTGGTGGGGCACCAGTACTTCTTCCCTTTCTTGGGGCAATAAGGTGGCCTACACGTGGCCGGGGTGTTCTACCGCAATAATACACAAGCCCATTGCAGCAGTAGTCCCATTCATAGACTGAAAGGACAGTGCCCCATGCTGGACAAAAATATGTACTGCAGTATGTTCCTGCAACATGTTGAAGTACACTTATCACAACACCCTTTTTAAACCACTTAAGCCCTCAGTCGTTTTCACTTTATGCATCCGAGCAATGTTCACCTCCCATTCATTAGCCTATAACTTTATCACTACTTATCACAATGAACTGATCTATAGCTTGTTTTTTCCGCCACCAATTAGGCTTTCTTTGGGTGGTACATTTTGCTAAGAGCTACCTTACTGTAAATGCATTTTAACAGTAAGAATAAGCAAAAGCTGAATAATAATAATACATGCCTCCATAATTTAAACCCACGTATTTGCTTATGTGTCCCGGTTATTACACCGTTCAAATTATGTCCCTATCACAATGTATGGCGAAAATATTTTATTTGGAAATAAGAGAGCATTTTTTCCGTTTTGCATCCATCACTATTTACAAGCTTATTAAAAAAATTTAAATATTTCATCTTTACATAAATATTTAACAAGTTTAGACCCTTAGGTAAATATTTGTGTTTTTTTATTGTAATTTTTTATTATTAAACATTTTATGCGGGTATTTTTGGGAGGGTGTGATGTAATTAGTATTTGTTTGGGGTAAATATGTGTGTTGTTTTTTTTTTTTTAGATTTAGATGTAGTTTTACTTTTTTTTTTTTGAGTTTGTTTACATGACCTCACTCTAAGCGTACAATGTACACTTAGGGACATAGGAGGCAGAAAAAGCGAAACTTCCGAGAGCAGCTGACGCCTTTTCTGCGTGGGAGAGGAATCAGTGATCGGGCACCATGGCCCGATTCATTGATTCCTGGGCTAACGATGCACGGCCGATGCATGGGAGCGCACATGTCCTCCTTGACATAGTTCCGCATCAAGGAGGACAAAGTGGTTGAACAAAAAAAATAAAATAAAAAATGAAGGGACTGCAAATGGATGCAGTATTGTATTGTTGTACAAAGCAACATACATAGTGCCAGTGCTGGTCCGAAATTACGCATTAGCGTAATTACGCATCGTAATTCACTACAAATGCACCGTAAGTGTTACGTGTAAGGTTACGGTATTACACGTAATTAATTACGCGTAGACCGTAGGTTACGTTATTACGCGTAACAAATTACGCGTAAGACCGTAAACTCCTATTGAAATTACACAGTCTGCCGTAATCGCGTAATATTACGCTCCCGTATAATATAAAAAAGCCGCCGACTTTAAGGGTTAATAGCAAAGCCCCCTTAAGTGCTAAGAGCCTCAAATTTGGAGAATATATTAAGGAGATCAGAAGGAATAAGAGGAAATTTTTTTTTTTCAAAAAGACCTTATAGTTTTTGAGAAAAATCGATGTTAAAGTTTCAAAGGAAAAATATATACATTTAAAAACCCGCCGACTTTAACGGTCAATAGCAAAGCCTGCTTAAAATTTAGGAACACCAAATTCCCAGGGTATATTAAGGGGATCAGTGGGAATAAGAGGAACATTTTTTTTTTCAAAAAGACCTTATAGTTTTTGAGAAAATCGATTTTTAAGTTTCAAGGGCAAAAATGTCTTTTAAATGCGGAAAATGTCAGTTTTTTTTTGCACAGGTAACAATAGTGTATTATTTTTATAGATTTCCCCAAGTGGGAAGAGTTTTACTTACTTCGTTCTGAGTGTGGGAAATATAAAAAAAAACGACGTGGGGTCCCCCCTCCCAGACCTCTTTAACCCCTTGTCCCCCATGCAGGCTGGGATAGCCAGAATGCGGAGCACCGGCCGCGTGGGGCTCCGCACCCTGACTATACCAGCCCGCATGGTCCATGGATTGGGGGGTCTCGGAAGGGGAGGGGCAGCCAAGCTTTCCCCTCCCCCTCCGAGCCCTTGTCCAATCCAAGGACAAGGGGCTCTTCTCCACCTCCAAAGGGCAGTGGAGGTGGAGGCCGCAATTTCCTTGGGGGGGGGGTTCATGGTGACATCTGGGAGTCCCCTTTAAAAAGGGGTCCCCCAGATGCCCACCCCCCCTCCCAGGAGAAATGAGTATAGGGGTACTTGTACCTCTTACCCATTTCCTTTAAGAGTTAAAAGTAAATAAACACACAAACACTTAGAAAAAGTATTTTAATTGAACAAAAAACATAACCACGAAAAAAGTCCTTTAACCTCCTGAGCGGTATGGACGAGCTCAGCTCGTCCATCACCGCCGGAGGCTGCCGCTCAGGCCCTACTGGGCCGATTTTCTTCAAATAAAGTGCAGCACACGCAGCCGGCACTTTGCCAGCCGCGTGTGCTGCCTGATCGCCGCCGCTCTGCGGCGATCCGCCGCGAGCAGCGGCGAAAGAGGGTCCCCCCAGCCGCCTGAGCCCAGCGTAGCCGGAACAAAAAGTTCCGGCCAGCGCTAAGGGCTGGATCGGAGGCGGCTGACGTCCATGACGTCACTCCGCTCGTCGCTATGGCGACGATCTAAGCAAAACAAGGAAGGCCGCTCATTGCGGCCTTCCTTGTTTATTCTGGGCGCCGGAGGCGATCGGAAGAACGCCTCCGGAGCGCCCTCTAGTGGGCTTTCATGCAGCCAACTTTCAGTTGGCTGCATGAAATAGTTTTTTTTTTATTAAAAAAAAACCCTCCCGCAGCCTCCCTGGCGATCTCAATAGAACGCCGGGGAGGTTAAAGGGGAACTTCAGCCTAAACAAACATACTGTCATTAAGTTACATTAGTTATGTTAATTAGAAAAGATAGGTAATATAATTTTTTACCCACCCTGTTTTAAAAGAACAGGCAAATGTTTGTGATTCATGGGGGCTGCCATCTTTGTCATGGGGGCAGCCATCTTTTTGGTTGAAAGGAGGTGACAAGGAGCAGGAGACACAGTTCCAACTGTCCTGTGTCCTGATAACTCCTCCCAGCTGCACACGTTAGGCTTCAAATGTCAAATTAAAAATGTAAAAAAAAAAATTTGCACCAAAACAGCAGAACGAGAGCAACAACATCAGAAATCCCATCATGCTTTGCACAGCATCAGGGGAAAAAAGCCCGGGCAGTTTTCTTCTGTGCAGCTAAAAATGAGGCTTGTATAAGAGAAACAAAGTTCTGATGCTGTGAATCTGTTAAAGAAACACCATGCCTTTTCAGTACTGCTGAGTCGATTTTTAGTCCGTAAGGTTCACTTTAATATTCTTAATTAACCATTAATACTTACCTGTCCCTTTAAATAAATGATCCCTCGCAATAGCCTCGGAAATGTTCTATCAGTTACAATGTAACAAAGTTATTACAATGTAACAACTTTGTTACATTGTAACTACGCCGCACCAGACGTCACTCGACGCTCAGCCGCCGCATACACTTACGCGTCCGTGCAGGACGCTAAGTCCCCGCCGGCTCCCGCTGTCCACCCCGCCCACATCTGTCACCCACATGTAGGTGACATGTGGGAGAGGCGGGGAGGGCAGCGGGAGCCGGCGGGGACTTAGCGTCCTGCACGGACCCGACAGAGCTCTGAGCTATATAGCTCAGAGCTCTCTAAGCATCTTTGAATTTGGGCTCCAAGGAGCCCCATTGGTCCTTAGCAGACCAATGGGGTTCCTTCAAATCTGATTTGAAGGAACCCCATTGGTCTGCTAAGGACCAATGGGGCTCCTTGGAGCCCAAATTCAAAGATGCTTAGAGAGCTCTGAGCTATATAGCTCAGAGCTCTGTCGGGTCCGTGCAGGACGCTAAGTCCCCGCCGGCTACCGCTGCCCTCCCCGCCTCTCCCACATGTCACCTACATGTGGGTGACAGATGTGGGCGGGGTGGATAGCGAGAGCCGGCGGGGACTTAGCGTCCTGCACGGACGCGTAAGTGTATGCGGCGGCTGAGCGGCGAGTGACGTCGGGTGCGGCGTAGTTACAATGTAACAAAGTTGTTACATTGTAATAACTTTGTTACATTGTAACTGATAGAACATTTCCGAGGCTATTGCGAGGGATCATTTATTTAAAGGGACAGGTAAGTATTAATAGTTAATTAAGAATATTAAAGGACTTTTTCGTGGTGTCTGTGTGTTTATTTACTTTTAACTCTTAAAGGAAATGGGTAAGAGGTACAAGTACCCCTATACTCATTTCTCCTGGGAGGGGGGGTGGGCATCTGGGGGACCCCTTTTTAAAGGGGACTCCCAGATGCCACCATGAACCCCCCCCCCCCAGGAAATTGCAGCATCCACCTCCACCGCCCATCGGAGGTGGAGAAGAGCCCCTTGTCTTCGGATTGGACAAGGGCTCGGAGGGGGAGGGGAAAGCTTGGCTGCCCCTCCCCTTCCGAGACCCCCCAATCCATGGACCATGCGGGCTGGTATAGTCAGGGTGCGGAGCCCCACGCGGCCGGTGCTCCGCATTCTGGCTATCCCAGCCTGCATAGGGGACAAGGGGTTAAAGAGGTCTGGGAGGGGGGACCCCACGTCGTTTTTTTTTATATTTCCCACACTCAGAACGAAGTAAGTAAAACTCTTCCCACTTGGGGGAATCTATGAAAATAATACACTTTTGTTACCTGTGCAAAAAAACCTGACATTTTCCGCATTTAAAAGACATTTTTGCCCTTGAAACTTAAAAATCGATTTTCTCAAAAACTATAAGGTCTTTTTGAAAAAAAATGTTTTCCTCTTAATTCCACTGATCCCCTTAATATACCCTGGGAATTTGGTGTTCCTAAATTTTAAGCAGGCTTTGCTATTAACCGTTAAATTCGGCGGGTTCTTAAATGTATATATTTTTCCTTTGAAACTTTAACATCGATTTTCTCAAAAACTATAAGGTCTTTTTGAAAAAAATTTTTTTCCTCTTATTCCTTCTGATCTCCTTAATATATTCTCCAAATTTGAGGCTCTCAGCAATTAAGGGGGCTTTGCTATTAACCTTTAAAGTCGGCGGCTACCTAACATTGATCCATGCGTCAACTTTTCCGCTTGGGAGCATGGCCTTACGCATTCATTGCTAGTAAGAAATTATGCTTAAGCCAATAACGTAACAACCTGCATTACGGTATTCTTACGCGTAATTGCGTAAGGGCCATGCGTAATTACAGACATGAACCGTAGATAAATGTCTACGCCGTAAGCGTAATTCCGTAATGCGTAATAGCGTAAAATTACGCGTAATGATCCGTAAACGTAGTTTTTTTCCATTACGCCCAGCACTACATAGTGCCAATAGAACCTGGCCTGGTACACACATCCAATTTTACCACTTCAATGTAGTATGAGTGCCAACAGATATTGAATACAATTAACAATTATGTAGGTTAGCTCATATTATATGGAGATGGTAAAATTGGCCAATCAGCAGAAGTCCTTACCTTAAGCCCCATCTACACCATACAATTTATTGTCCAATTTATTTTGCAATGGCAAATTGAATCAAATCCCGATCGGACATGTTGGATTGAATCAAATTGAACAAAACGTATGGTGTAGATGGAGCTTAAAGAAACACTGAAGCGAAAAAAAAAAAAAAAATGATATGAATTGGTTGTGTACTATGAATAATTACTAGAAGATTAGCAGCAAAGAAAATATTCTCATATTTTTTGTTTTCAGGTATATAGTGTTTCTTCCAACATTGCATCATTCTATAATCTGTGCAAATTACACAACACTCAGCATTCAAAATGATTCTTTCAGAGCAGTCTGTGAACTAATGACCTCTCCTCTGGCAGAGAAAAAGAAATTTATTCTCTAACGCCTCATCTACACGGGTAGATGAGGCAGCGATGCGGCTTATCAATCGAGCCGCTGATGCGGCTCGATTGATAAGATCCGACAGGACGGATCTCCCCACCGCCGATTCCCTGCTTGTTCCCCGCGAGGGGTCAATGGCAGGGAATCGAGCGGAAGATAAGCGGCACCGGCAGGGAATCAAATCCGGCGGGTACGCGGAAGAGGCGATCCGGCGGCTAATTGAGCAGTCGGATCGGAGCCTCATCTACGTGTGTAGATGAGGCTTAACAGTTGAGATAATAAAAGTCAGAAGACAGCCCTCTCCACGACTTTCTCGTAGAGCTTAATGGCTTTTTTTGCATAGAGATAACAACTGGAGTTTCTTAACTCTTCCTGTACTGGAAACAATTAGACTGATGTATCTGATCTTAATATTTTATTTCATAGCTGCACTACACATACAAATCATAATTTTTTCGCTTCAGTGTCTCTTTAAGGGCCCATTCACACTTGGGCGATTAGTGGGTGATTCCCGCTAATCACCGAAGCTCTAGCGCTTTTGTAACCCTATGGCAGTGATCTCACTGCCGTGATTGCTGCGGATTGCAGACGTTTTGCGATTAACAGCAAATGCAAAACGTGCTGCCAGCATTTTCCCACGATTCAGGCGCGATCACGATACAGTGCTTATAAAAGCGTTGATTGCGATTGCTCTGAGTTGCGAGTGTACAGTGGTTTTACAGAGCCAATTGCGGTAAAATCACCTGCATAAACCGGTAGCGTTAGGAGCTACCATTTTGCGCTTTATAAGTGTGAATGCGCCCTAACACTGCATTGCTCAGTACTGGAGTAGTCATTGCCTTCTCCTTTCTGTCCAGTGACTCCATGTTTCGTAGTAAAACAGAAACTTTTATAGTGAAGCACGTGTGGGGATCAACGCATAGCTCTGCCGTTCAAAATCATTTTGCTGCAAGTTTCATTGGCTCCTGACCCTGTCCATCAATGTAAGCCAATGGGATTGGCTCAGTGATCACATGGTCAGGAGCCAATGAAGTCTGCTCCTGCCTGCCTCACAGAGCTCTGCTGTCATAGACGGCAGGGCACGTAAACTGCGGCAGGGAGAGAGCTATGCGATTGGTGCTAGCATGCGGAAGGTGAAATCTACGTCCTATCAAAGCCGCCTGCAGGAGGTAGATTTCAACCAATGCGGTCCACAAGCACTAGGTCCACTACAACCCCCTTATGCTTAATTGTATTACAGAAAGGATCACCGATTAAGTTATGCTGGGTCTTTCATATAGTACTGTTAGCTTCAGGAGGCAGATATACTCCTGTGGTGACACCTTGCCTTACAGCCACAGACCTCTCACTTGTAGATCAGGCAGCAGGCAAGGCTTATGATGGATTAAAGGGAAGCATGATGGGGGAGGCACGACAGCAACAATCAAAGCTGAAGTGGTTCAGAGAAGAGGTGAGCTTCAAGAGACTCACAACATTTTCAGCCTTAGTTCTTCTATCCTATAAGTTCCTTTGCCTGTTCTAATGTGCTCTGGCTTACTGCAGCCTTTCCTAATTGCACAGTAGCGGTGTTATCTCTGTTATATGATCTAATCTTCTCTTCTGTGGGCTCTGTCGGCAGAGGCTGGAATGTGCTGCACTGCTTGTCATTGGCAGAAGCTATACACACCCCCTGCAGGCTCTGTATGACTCACACACTCTGCTTATGTGAGCCTATCACAAGCTGGTTAGTTTGTTTGTAAACACTGCCTAAAACTGGCAATTACAAGCCAGGATTGCAGCAGAAAGTGGCAGAAACAGCACAGAGGGGCGCAGGAGAACATAATGAATAGAATGGTATGCTTTTTGCTGCAAAAATTTTAGAGTACAGATTCTTTTTCAGGTACCTCCACTGCTCGTAACTTACCTATGTTGCCGCCTATAGCTCATGCGGTTCACTCGCACTCCACATCACGCACACTTCCACCTTCCAGGTTTGAAGGCAGAAGCGTGAGTGATGTGGACCACAAGTGATCCTCATCAGCTATAGATGGTGACATGGGTAAGTTAAACCGTCAGATTACAATTTACTGCAGGGAGACTTTAAAGGGTCATTAGCTCTGCTCTGTATCAGAGTGTAAAATGCAAAGTGTGGTTTGTAAACTGCAAATATTAGAGAATGATGCTGCAATGATGGAAAAAAAAAAAAAAGCGATATAGCTGAAAATAAAAATATAAGACTCAAATCTGTGCTACTAATGTTCTATTAATTATCTGTACTACACAAACAATTCATCACACTTTTTTGCTTCAGTGTCACTTTAAACAATGTAAATTTCCTGGCTGTCCCCCTGATGCTGTGTCTCTAATGCTGGGCATACACAGCTCGATTTTGCCACTCGATTCTCCTGATCGATTCCGCAGGTGATTCTCGTATCTTCCGCTTGTTCTCTTATCTTTTTGCATTGTCCTCAATGCGGAATTGAGCGTCGAAACGATCGGGCGGGAGATTGGATGTGTCGGAAATTATCTATCGAGCCATCTGAATGGCTCAGAATCGAGCCGTGTATTCCCAGCATAAGGCCTGGGACCCACTAGCAGTACATTACTAAGCGCTTGTGATTTGAAAATCTCTTGCTAAGGTAATACTATGGGTGTGATCCCACTTTAGCTATGCGATTTTATAAAAGCATCAGCGCTTAGAAAAGGCTGCTTGTGGGTTTGAGCCCGGATACTTTTAGCCATAGACCAGTGATCTGCAAACTTGGCTCTCCAGCTGTTAAGGAACTACAAGTCCCACAATTCATTTGCCTTTATAAATCATGACTGTGGCTGTCAGACTTCCACAATGCATTGTGGGACTTGCAGTTCCTTAACAGCTGGAGAGCGAACTTCACAGATCACTGCCATAGACCCTGAACAAGCATGCAGATCACATTTCTGACTGAAATCTGAATGGATTAGCTACAGGCTTGTTTCAGATGTAGTATTCGAACACTACCGATGCCTGAAAGATCAGCCAGGCAACTGGTATGGTTTAAAAGGAAATAATTACGTCAGCCTCCACATCCCTCTGACCTCGGGTTCCCTTTCAATCCTGGACATTGGGCATTTCAAAAAGGTTGTCGATATCAAACAAAAATAAAAAAAGGGGACACAGATAAAGCTCAGCCAGTAGTTTATTTGTACTGCAAATAAGCTTGACACATTTTCTTTTATTCTACATTGCCTCAAATATGAGGCATTAGAGTGAAATGGACAACATACATGACACAGTATAAAAGAATTGGTAGAATCTGGGGGGAAAAAAACATCAACAAAAAAAAAAAAACTTAAAGGTTTAGGCCTCGTTCACACTATCCACGTTGCTGTGCGCATTTCAACAATGCAGATGGTGTGTGAAACGCAACCTCAGAAGTGCACAGACCGCGCTGTCTCACTTTATGCAGTAAGCAGCAGTGTGTTGGGATATTGCACGCATTCTTTTTTTGTGTGCAAAATGCAGTGCTGTCCGATTCACTGTAGTGAAGCAGATCAGCAGCGTAACACACACTGAGTGCGTTGCGTTCTGAACGCATGGCCATCTGCATTTATTAATGGGAATGAGGGCTTACAGTCTGCAGTTCTTTGTTTGGTTTACGTAGCAAAACACTGCAGACACATTTAAATGAACACGGTACAGAAATTATATTAGAGTACTGCCAAAACACAGTAGACCATTTGACTTTATAGACCATTTCTGCTCAGGACATCCACGTAGCACCGCTCTCCCAAGCCTCGCTTCAGCACTGAATTACTACATTACTGTTTATCTTCTTTTTTATCATCTTTTGGCTCTTCCTTCTGCTCTCCACTACTGCTACCTTCCCTTTCTGATGCCATCTGAAAAAAAACAAACAAGGTTCCAGTTATAAAATTGGACATTCAGCAGAAGTGCTCACCTTATACTGCATTGCTCAGTTCTGGAGTCACACTCTACAATGAGATTACTTTTAGGCAATCATTTCACTCCCTCACCAACACCAAGGAGGCGCCAGGTTTATATGCATGGACAATACAGGTGTTCCACTAATTTTGCCTGAGGAAGCAGGTATACCCACAAAACTCATTACAGTGGATTTTTTGTTGTACTTTTTTGCTTATTGAATAAAGATCTACCTTGAAAGTAGACAGTGAGTGTTCGACTACCCGGAGGCAAGTCCACCACTACCTTCCTTTTATGCTGGGCATACACAATGAGATTTTTCAGTCAATTTACTGTCTGATCTTATTTTCAATCGATTTTCTTATCCATTTCCATTCACTTCTATGAGAAATCAATCAGAAAAACGATCAAAAATAAGATCGGACATGTCGGAAATTATCGAACCATCTATCTGCTGAAAAAGCTTATGGTGTACTCCCAGCATTAAACGTCTAAGTATTTTATTCTGATTTGGTGCCTCTGTTACAAATGTTATTAACACCAAGAAGGGTCTCCAACCCTTCCCAACATACTAACATTATCCCCTGAAGTCCTAGGGTTTATGTCACTCTGGGCCTTCGTTATCTTTTGGTGGAGGGGCTATTGCAATGTCACAGCAGTCCAGCAACTTGTAGTCATTTCTCATAGACCAGCGTCAGAGGCATAGTTACCACAGGAATGATGCTGCAGGAACTCTGAGGTTAGCATGGTGGTTTTTAACCTCCTTGGCGGTAATCCTGAGCTAGGGTCGGAGCAAAAACTGCAGCTAAGAGCGGTAATCCCGACCTCTGCTCGGGGTAGCCGCCGGGAGGTCTGTGCAGAGTATAGCGCACAGCGGGCGGTTTTACATACCTCCCGGGGGATCCCAACGTTGGCCGACCTTCTTCCTCTCCTCCGGGGCTCCGCTTCCTGCTGGTGAGATCGCCGGCTGTCGTCATGACGACAGCCGGCAATTTCACTTTAGAAGTTGCAGCGCCACCCGGAGGATGAAGGCATAACTGCAGCGCTGGAGCCAGGGAGGTGAGTGATTGCTGGGCTGCTGCAGATCTCCCTGACAGCATGATTTTCTTCCAGGTCTTAAGGTCTGAAAGGGTGCAAAAAAATTGCACCGCTTTTAGATCCTAAAATCCGGAAAGAATCATAGCGCCAAGGGGGTTAAAGAAAACCTGAAGCGAAAATAAGCTTATGAGATAATGAATTGTATGTGTAGTATAGCTAAGAAATAGTACATTAGTAGCAAAGAAAAAAAGTCTGATCATATTTTCCAGTACAGGAAGAGTTAAACAACTTCAGTTATATTTGCAAAAGAGCTTCCCTGAGCTCAGCTCCTGTTTTCAGAAGCCCTTAACCAGCCAAGAGACAGCTTGAGATAAGGTTTTACTGCAGAAAAGTTCAAAGGGTCATTGTCTTTGTTTTATAGTTTAAACAAGTGTGGTTTCCAAATGGCAAATACGACAAAATGATGCTAGGTTATATATTTTTCCCCCTATTAACTGAAACTAAACATAAGAGTCTCTGTTCTTTGCTACCAATATTCTATTTGTTATCTACACATACAAATTCATTATATCATAAGTTTTTTCACTTCAAGTTTGCTTTCAGCTAATGGCACAGAGATTTGTGGGAAGGGGAGTGGCCAGCTCAACAGTCATCCCTATGGGAGGAAGGAGTGACCAAGAAATGGAGGTGGCATTGAAATAGTACCATCCGGAGGTTGAACTTGTAACATCCAGGCAGTCCATTTGTAAGGCGGGGGTCACATGAAGAGCTCTGGGAGTGTGGAAGGGGTTTGGAGGTACATTTTTAAGTCTACTGGGTTGGGATGGGGGTAAATGGGAATAAAAATCAGCATTTGGGTTTTAAGAGCAAATTAAAAGGGCGATTGTCCTGTACTTTACTGCTGAACAATGAAAACTCTTTATCCTTGCTTCTGAATGAAGTTTCAAAAGACCATTGAACAAAGAAACCACGTGTGGTTAGTTTTATTCAGACACACAAGAACTTCTTTTGTATGCTCAAACAATGCAGCAACAGACCAGGGCAAAGCAAACCCATTACTACTCAGTTAAAGTGTAACTGTCGGGCATAAAATCAAAAATCAATTCTTTATTTTTATCTGGTAAACAAACAATAAGGATGCCAACCAAGTAATCCAAAAGTTAAAAAGTCCTGTCGAACTGTCCAAGCGGAAGATTTTGCTCGATCGCCGGTGGGTCTGGAGTGCGTCGATAGCGACGGTCGAATGTCCGACAACCGACGTTAGCAGCAATACATTACTTGTTCCGCCGGCGTGTGTCCCAGCTGGGCTCCGGCTGGCTTCACTTACTGCCTGTCGGGGGAAGTTTAAACAGTAGAGCGCCGACTACTGGGGGGGGGGGGGGGGGGTTTGAGAAGGTGGCAGCTACACAGATTGTGAATCGGTTTCATAGTGAAATCTATTCAAAATCTGTTTGCAGTGTAGGCAGCCAATAGATCCCTCTTTGATCAGATTAGATCACAGGGGGATCTATCTGCTGCTTGATCTGGTGGCAATCGACCAGTGCATGGCAGCATTTACTTTTCTTGTTGATAAGAGTCAGGTAAACTGGAGAATGGTTATTTGGTAGACACAAAATTTGGTACACAAAAAGGGCATGCTGGGTTGTCCTTTTTGCTTCTCTACTTACCCTCAGACTTAACTAATGCAGCACGATTGGCTGAAACCTTTTTCCCTCCTATATTCCCCTCCCACACCTCTGTTCCTCTCTGGTTGGCCAATATTTATCATGCTGAGACAATTCTATAGTGAAGGGCGGGCAAATCAGGCAGAGGAGAGTAAGGGAGGAAATGACATCAGGATTGGCTTCAAAATAGCCACAGTTAAAATGGGGAATGCTAAAAAAGGATTTCTCTTTTTACTGTAGAAAAAAAACTAAAATCAAAACATGGACAGCGCAATACATATGTTAAGTAGAGCAAGTATTAATCTACTTATGTGATTTTTTAAATCTGAGATAGTATGGCTGACAGCTCCTCTAATTCTCTCCTCGGGAGGGGGCAGCCTCTGGATCCTAATGAGGATTCCCACTTCCTCCTGCGCCCCCTGGAGCCAGCGATGGGACCTCTGGACTGCAGCTGACGATAATAATTACCTCTGAGATCCAGAGCAGGTGTGGTACCAGCTTCCCCCTCAGGCTCTGGTGGAAACAGCAGAGCCCGATCGGGTCCGCTCTACTGTGCAGGCGCGCTTGCACAGTGCAGAGGACTTGATCGGTCTCAGCTGTTTCTGCCGGAGCCTGAGGGGGAAGCTGGTACCGCACCTGCTTTGGATTGCAAAGGTAAATATCCCAGTGATCACGCATCCACAGAAGACTGTCAGCAGGGGGGAGCCAGTGCTGGATTGGGGCTACCGCAGAGGAGGGGAGCCTAATTTAGATCCAGAGGCGCCCCCCCCCCCCTCCCAAGTACCCCATAGGAGCAATATTTTTCTCTTACAGGTTTTCTTTAAGCCCAGAAACTATGGTAAAGATAAAAAAAACCAAAAAAAAAACCCAACAATTCTATAAAATCACTTCTCATAGCCAGGCAAAGCAAGAAAACATTTGCATACTATATAAAATGAACCTTCTCCTGAGGTTGTAAATGGTGTGGGCCATCTTTTCCATCTAGAAGTGCTTCCAACAGAAGCGTGCGTCTCCCACCACTGCAATGTATGTTGGGAGATGTAGTCTTTCAATGTAAAGGCTGAGAGATTTACTCACATTGAAGGACTACATCTCCTTTCACTGAATATAAGTGCACAACATTAATTGGTGAGGATTTACTAAAGCTGGCCATACACTGTACAATAGCCAGAAAATCCTTCACTATTGCTGCGCCTGCTTGTTTGCCCCGCCCCCTCCATGCAGAAGAAAATGGGCTGCTGCATGTCTGTACAATGATCTGTCACCAGAAATGAGTACAAATGAGTGATTTGGGTGATAATTATCCTGGATGTGCTAAACAACAGAGCACTGAAGTTATAACCTGAGATTATTCCGCTTAGTATGCATGTCCCTTTAAATAGCCAATCATGTTCTATAGAATGTAAAAAGGAATCTTGTATCAAAGTGGACCTGCTATGTGCCTTCAAATAACCAATCATTTTATATTGAATGTAAAAGGAAATGTGTGTTAACTGGTTTTGATAATTGAAGGGGGACACACACACACACACACAAATAATAAACACACTTTTTATATGGAGTTTTCTCATTACCTTTTTGTATGCCATTTCGAATAGCTTTAATGATGCCTGTTGTAAGGAGGAAGCGGCTTGTCTTATGCTGTCTCCCGTCTCTTGGTCCTTCCTCGCCAGAAGCTCTTTCATTTTGCTGATCTCCTCTTTCAGCTTGTTGCACTTGGAAGGGAAGGAGAACAGAGTCAAGGGAAATCATTTGAGGCCAACAGAGAGAAGAAGGATTACATGTTCTGCCGTTGGAAGGAAAAGTGCAACTGAAGAGAAGACTTGTATACAGAAAACAGCAGACCAAAGCAAAATACCTGATCGTGTTATTTCAAGTTTATGTAAAAGCTCTGGTTGAAACTGTCAGTTTGAGCTGCAGAACAACCCATAGGACCCCCATCAAAATTAGCATTGGGCCTAGTCCTGGAATCCAAACCCCCCCCTCTATATAGGTGGGAAAACACAAACATACAATGCACCCCCGACAAATCCCCCCCCAACACACACCCTCTTTAAATAGAGTAGCAGAGCAGTGTAATCTTGTTTCTCTCCTGTTCTTCGCAGCAGCTGCACGCTCTATGGTTCTGTACCTCCAGCTCCCAATCACATGACATGCATTTGGATGCCAGAGGTATGCACCATAGTGCGTGTGGCTGCTAGGAAGAACAGGCAAGTATTAAACTGCTCCACTGCACTACTCTGCAGAAGGGGAAGGAGCAGGGTCCCCACATGTGTTATAGTTCTACCACTTCAATAAATTTTAACCACTTGACGACCGCAGTGGTAACCCCCTCTAAAGACCAGGCTAATTTTTGCATTGCTGGGCTGTGCAGGCTTTTCAGCCTTCTGCACAGCTCAGGTGCCCAGCGATCGGACTCGCCTCCTTTTTTTGTCCCTAAGGGGAGATGCCGCCGGAGGGGTCCGATCGCTGCAGGCTTTATTTATTTATTTATTTATTTTCATATGCCTCAGCGAGGCTCTCTCTCTCCCCGTCCCCCTCCCTCCCCTTTCCTCCTCCTCCCGTGTACTGCTATTGAAAGAGGATGGCTATCCGCCCTGTTCTGCCTCTCATAGGCATCAGCCTATGAGAGGAGGGTGCTCCCCGGCCAATCAGAGGCCGGGGATCGCCGGTCGGTACAGCGCTGCGGCCCCCGGCAGCTCTGTACGCTTGTAAAGAAAGAGGATTTCTTTCCCTTTACGTTTAACAAGCAGCGATCGCGGCTAGCAGGCTATTCACGGAACGCCATTCCGTGAAGCGTCAGGGAACGATCACGCATGCGCACGGCCGTTCCCTGGGAAACTGCAGCCCCAGGACTTGACGCCAATTGGCGTTAGACGGTCCTAGGGCTGCCGCTGCGGCCACGCCCATCGGCTTGGGGCGGTCGTAAAGTAGTTAAATATTATTTTACCGGAAATCCGCAACTCGCCTCTGTATTGGAGCACAGCGTGACCAAGCGTCTCGTAGGACGCGAAACGGCCGTCGCAAGCCCCATCTGGTGCCTGGCACCCCCCCACCTCCATCTCACCACCACCTGAGAATCCACAATATGGATGTGCCGAATACAAGCCATCTATCTTGATGTCACTGCCAATAAACAGTTTGGACGGAAGGTGCCCGGAATTCCGCTTCTTTGTTCTTCTGGCTTATGCAAAGTACAAAAGTGCACAGAATGCAACAGAACTTCTTCCCCTTTGGTAAATGATAATTTTTCAATACTCGATGTTTCAGCTTACAGAACAGGCATGCAATGGCTGGCATAAACAGCCCAATGTGACATCCATAAATACAATATTTTTGTTACATAAAACCAACCTCATCTTCAGGCAGCTGGCTCTTAAATTCTTCCATCTTGGACTCTGTGTCATGAATAATTCCTTCTGCGTTGTTTACTGCTTCAACAAGTTCCTAAAAAAAAAAAAAAAAGTTATTAAAGCTTTTTGTAGACTTCAAAATTCAGCTCCTAACTCTCAAATTCGGTCCCTCTGTGACGGCAACTTTGAAATAACAGTAACTCTCTAAGGCCGCTTGCACACTACATGCAATTCGATTTTTTTATAGATCCGATGTTTTATTCTGAGTAAAAAAAAATTAATCGGAATCGCGCGTAGTGTCGGGCATAAAATCAGTTCTTTATTTTTATCTGGTAAAGAAGTAGTACGGATGCTAACCAGGTAATCCAAAAGTTAAAATCACTATTTCTTTTCTTGTTGATAAATGATCATTCCCCAGTTTGCGATCTGCTGTCCCCTCCGCCGTGCTAGCGACACGCACAGCGGAGGGGACAGCAGATCGCAGGGGGGTCCTGGGGGCACACCATAGGGCAACAGAGGCTGGTGATGTTGTGCACAACCAGCCTCTGTGCCCCACTAATATACCGTATATACTCGCATATAAGCCGACCCGCATATAAGCCGACCCCCCAACTTTTACCTGAAAAACCAGGGGAAAATGATTGACCCCCATATAAGCCGGGGGTAGGAAATGCTGGCCGCCTTATTCCCCTAGTGTGTCCCAGTATAGCTAGTAAAGTGCCCAGTATGGGTAGGTAGTGCCCCAGTATAGCTAGTATAGTGCTCAGTATAGCTAGTAAAGTGCTCCATTTTAGCTAGTATAGTGCTCAGTATAGCTAGTATAGTGCTCAGTATAGATAGTATAGTGCCCCAGTATAGCTAGTATAATGCTCAGTATAGCTAGTATAGTGCTCAGTATAGCTAGTATAGTGCTCAGTAGAGCTAGTATAGTGCTCAGTAGAGCTAGTATAGTGCTCAGTAGAGCTAGTATAGTGCTCAGTATAGCTAGTATAGTGCTCAGTAGAGCTAGTATAGTGCTCAGTAGAGCTAGTATAGTGCTCAGTAGAGCTAGTATAGTGCCCCAGTATAGCTAGTATAGTGCTCAGTATAGCTAGTATAGTGCTCAGTATAGCTAGTATAGTGCTCAGTATAGCTAGTAAAGTGCCCCAGTTTAGCTAGTATAGTGCTCAGTATAGCTAGTATAGTGCTCAGTAGAGCTAGTATAGTGCTCAGTAGAGCTAGTATAGTGCTCAGTAGAGCTAGTATAGTGCTCAGTATAGCTAGTATAGTGCTCAGTAGAGCTAGTATAGTGCTCAGTATAGCTAGTATAGTGCTCAGTATAGCTAGTAAAGTGCCCCAGTTTAGCTTGTATAGTGCTCAGTATAGGTAGTATAGTGCTCAGTATAGCTAGTATAGTGCTCAGTATAGATCGTATAGAGCTCAGTATAGATCGTATAGTGCCCCAGTTTAGCTAGTATAGTGCTCAGTATAGCTAGTATAATGCTCAGTATAGATAGTATAGTGCTCAGTATAGCTAGTAAAGTGCCCCAGTTTAGCTTGTATAGTGCTCAGTATAGGTAGTATAGTGCTCAGTATAGCTAGTATAGTGCTCAGTATAGATAGTATAGTGCCCCAGTTTAGCTAGTATAGTGCTCAGTATAGATAGTATAGTGCTCAGTATAGCTAGTATAGTGCTCAGTATAGCTAGTAAAGTGCCCCAGTTTAGCTTGTATAGTGCTCAGTATAGGTAGTATAGTGCTCAGTATAGCTAGTATAGTGCTCAGTATAGATAGTATAGTGCCCCAGTTTAGCTAGTATAGTGCTCAGTATAGATAGTATAGTGCTCAGTATAGCTAGTATAGTGCTCAGTATAGATAGTATAGTGCCCCAGTTTAGCTAGTATAGTGCTCAGTATAGATAGTATAGTGCTCAGTATAGCTAGTATAGTGCTCAGTATAGCTAGTAAAGTGCCCCAGTTTAGCTTGTATAGTGCTCAGTATAGGTAGTATAGTGCTCAGTATAGCTAGTATAGTGCTCAGTATAGATAGTATAGTGCCCCAGTTTAGCTAGTATAGTGCTCAGTATAGCTAGTATAGTGCTCAGTATAGCTAGTATAGTGCTCAGTATAGCTAGTATAGTGCTCAGTATAGCTAGTAAAGTGCCCCAGTTTAGCTTGTATAGTGCTCAGTATAGGTAGTATAGTGCTCAGTATAGCTAGTATAGTGCTCAGTATAGATAGTATAGTGCCCCAGTTTAGCTAGTATAGTGCTCAGTATAGATAGTATAGTGCTCAGTATAGCTAGTATAGTGCTCAGTATAGCTAGTAAAGTGCCCCAGTTTAGCTTGTATAGTGCTCAGTATAGGTAGTATAGTGCTCAGTATAGCTAGTATAGTGCTCAGTATAGATAGTATAGTGCCCCAGTTTAGCTAGTATAGTGCTCAGTATAGCTAGTATAGTGCTCAGTATAGCTAGTATAGTGCTCAGTATAGCTAGTAAAGTGCCCCAGTTTAGCTTGTATAGTGCTCAGTATAGGTAGTATAGTGCTCAGTATAGCTAGTATAGTGCTCAGTATAGATCGTATAGTGCCCCAGTTTAGCTAGTATAGTGCTCAGTATAGCTAGTATAGTGCTCAGTATAGATAGTATAGTGCTCAGTATAGATAGTATAGTGCTCAGTATAGCTAGTATAGTGCTCAGTATAGCTAGTATAGTGCCCCAGTTTAGCTTGTATAGTGCTCAGTATAGCGCTCAGTATAGCTAGTAAAGTGCCCAGTGTAGGTCCGCGGGTCCCCTCCCCCCCTCCGCTGGTCTGCGGGTCCCCCACTCCCCCCACCGCCGCTATTACCTGGCCGCATCTTCTATTCCCCTCTCCGTGCTTGTAAACATTCACAGCAGCGCGCCCGGCGCTGCTACTGTGACGAGCGGCGAGCCAGGAAAGAGCGGTTCCCATAGTAACAGGAAGCCGCGCTCTTTCCTGCCTCGTCACAGTAGCAGCGCCGGGCGCGCTGCTGTGAATGTTTACAAGCACGGAGAGGGGAATAGAAGATGCGGCCAGGTAATAGCAGCGGCGGCGGCCGTGGGGGGAGCGGGGGACCCGCGGACCAGCGGAGGGGGGGACCCGCGGACCAGCATGACTCGCATACAAGCCGACCCCCCAACTTTTGACCCCCTTTTTGGGGGGCAAAAATTCGGCTTGTATGCGAGTATATACGGTAATTAAATCCCACCTCGGATTCTCTTTAAAATGGAGAATGCTAAGGATTTTCTCTTTTTTTTTTTTTTTTTTTTTTTTTTACTGTGGAATAAAAAAAAATAAATCACTAAAATCAAAACGTGGACAGTGCAATACATATGTTATTTAAGTAGTTAAAGTATTTATCTACTTTTGCATGTGGTTTTTTTTTTCTGGGATAGTATGGCTGACAGCTCCTCTTTTAACCAGGACTATTCCCATAAGCATTTACTATGGTCAAAATTAAAAAACAACAACAACAAAAAAAAAAAAACAATGAACTTGCCTTTCTCCTCCTGTCCTCTTCTGCATACTTCTCTGCATTTCTGACCATGTTTTCAATGTCCACCTTGCTGAGGCCACCAGATGACTGAATGACAACTAAAGAAAAATATGCAAAGAATTATAGTTAATTGTCAACTTATACTCCACTTCCACACTTGTCAGCTTCTGTTACAGTTTCTAGATAGGACACCAAGAGCCCTTTTACACTGTTGCATTGCAAGTGGCTGCACAAGTGCATGGCACCTGTGTAGCCCTCTGTTGCAGGGCTGACCCCCTAGTGATTAACCATGCAGCTTACAGGATTACCATAATGGTTAGGAGGTGAGGCACTTTATTTGATCTGTACTTTTCCACACGAAATTGTGCTGTGGAGTGTTGCTTCTGTTGTGCATAGCACAGTTTTAGGGCTCTTGCACACTACATGTGATTTTGATTTGCAATTTTGACGCAATTTTTCATGCGATTCTGATTTTTAATCTGTACTGCATGCTGAGGTTTTGGGCCTCTTGCATATTACGTGCGATTCCAATTTTTTTTTATACAATCTGATTTTTGATTCCGATAAAAAATAAAAATCGGATTCGCATGTAGTGTGCAAGAGGCCTTAATGCGTTGTTTCCCTTCTTATTTTAAAAGCATCCAGCGAAAATTGGAATCACAAAAGCAATTCGGATTTGCAGTTTGCAGGGGGCCTTAGGTGTGATTTTATTGAAAGTGAATGATTTTAAAAAAGCGCTAATCGAAAAACGCTCAGAAAAGCGCTTCTAGTGTGAATGGACCCTTATTCCACTACACTGGCCAATATTTCCAAGGCCAGTTCACCGGTGCCAGACTCCTGCGGGTACACCACTCCTGCAGCACACTGGATCCATGTTTCGGGCGTTGCCGTTCCTCAGGTGCCCACCTGAGGAAGGACAACGCCCGAAACATGTCATGTGTATCTTGCACTTTTGTCTACTCCAATACATTTGTATGTTGAACCTTTGGTGTGCCGTCTCCATTCTTGAATTGTTTCTTGCCAGGATTTCTTTCTAGCTTTTTGACTTCTTGCATATTGCACAGAGGTGTTGCTGAAAATGGCTTAGCAATGCAAAAGAGTTGATTTGGGGAGATTTGGGTGCACAATGAGTAATTTCGGTGCCGTCAGAAGACGGAGCAAAAGTTACATTTTAAAACCATATAATTCGGCTTCCAGCTATAGCTGGACGCCAAATTATATAATTCCCCACTATCCACGTGGACCAAGAGGGGGAATACTAAGTAACATCACCAGAAACTTGTGCAGCAGCAGGATAAGCCATACCGGCTGTATCCTGCGCACAAGTCACCTGGCTGCGATTACATATGCACGCCCCCATCATGTTTTTACTCAGCATTAGTTTATTTACCTTCTCATCCATTCTTACATAACATATAAGCATAGAGCATGTCACAACAAGTATTTCCTGAAGTGTGAACTCACTCTGCTGTTCTCGTCCAGTTCCTTTGTCTTTTGCTGATACATGAACGATTCCATTGGCATCGATATCAAATGTTACTTCTATTTGGGGAACTCCTCGAGGGGCAGGTGGAATTCCAACCTAGAAAAAGGGAATATTCTTTATACCAGTGTTTCTCAACATTTTATTGGTATGTACCCCTTTTGAAACCCTGAACTCACCAAGTACCCCCTAGCATAGTAAACATTATTATCACAATTACCCCTTGACAAATATATATTGAATCGTAGTACATGATAATTGGTTCTAAACAATTTACAAACATTTACTATGGCTTTTAATTAGCTAAAATACTAATTTGGCTTTGTTTAAATAAGGTTTATAATTTTCTAAAACTCTAAATTTGTTGTTCTTGGTTATATATATCAAGCCTGAGTACCCCCTGGAACCATCAGAAGTACCCCCTGGGGTACGCGTACCACATGTTGAGAACTTAGGCTTTATACCATACACACTGGGTAGTAGGGTTGCAACCGTATGAAAATCCACGGTATGATAACCGTCAAAAAAAAAACAAAAACCACGGTATGACGGTATACGGTATTACACAATTCTCATTTCAATTAACCTGAGCCTGCATGATCTGTGGCTGGAGATGCAGGTTCTCTTTAAAAATGAACTTATCTGCCATAGTGGCAGTCAGGTCACAGGTGACATGGGGAGAGATCAGACACATTAGACTTTGATTATGGTAGGATTAGATTGTGAGCTCCTACGAGGACAGTCAGTGACATGACTATGTACTTTGTAAAGTGCTGCAGAAGATGTCAGTGCTATATAAATACATAATAATATGGTGGGCATTAGACTATGGTAGGATTAGATTGTGAGCTCCTATGAGGGCAATCAGTGACATAACTATAAAGGTTATAAAATCTTTACTGAAGCACTATACAATAAATACATCAAACTTAAAACAGTTTAGAGAGAGGAAAGTGAGAGAGAAGGAAGGGAAATACACAGCAGTCTGTGAGAGAAGGCAGGTAGGGACAGTAATGCTGGGTACACACGTTGCGATTTCCCGCTCGATCCCGAGCTCGATTATTTCCGACATGGTCGATCGGGTCTCGATTAATACAGCTGTCGATTTACTCATGTTAAGTATGCAAAACCAACAGCTGTATCAATCGAAACCCGATCGAACATGTCGGAAACAATCGATCGACCAGGATCGGTCCCGTCGATCGAGCGGGAAATCGCAACGTGTGTACCCAGCATAAGAGACAGCAGAGAGAGATGCAAGAAAGTGGAAGAGTGTCTGGAAATAGAGGAGGTAGAGGAAAAGGAGAGTGTGGGGGGAGTAAGGCCGATAGAGGAATGTAGGAGGGACAGATGCTGTGGGAGTCAGAGGAGAATGAATGAGTGAAAGAGAGGTCTCACCATAGGTGGTTTAGTTCAGCAGGGCAGGGGTTAAAGCACTGGGAAGGGGGATACAAGAAGGAGGGAGGGTGAGAGGAGCATATGGGTTGTAGAAAAGCAAAGCAGGACAATAACAGGGCAGCTAGACACAGGAACTTCGCTTGCTTATCTACAGTAAATCTAGTGCAGACCTTCCACTGTGCTTCAGCGTCTCCGATTCTGTCGCTGGAACACGCAGAAGAAACAGCTCATCTCTCCCTACATCCTGTGCATCTCTGTCATCTTAGTCTCTGCAGCTGATAAACTCACCGCTGCTGGCTTTCATGCTGGTGTCTGCCTGGCACGCACTTTCAAACAAGCCGGGCGGGAATGAGAGGGGGCGGCACTCATCCTTAGAGCAGGAAGCTCTGCTGTAATGTGAGCTCCGTGTCTCTGGCCGGGAGCTTTCTGCTGTGCGTTCCAGCTGCGGCCAGGAGCTCCCTGCATATGCGCTCCAGCCGCGGCATGACGTCCTGTCCTGTGCGTCACCATCCGCCACCAGTCAGCAAGCTTTGGGAGCTTGCTTTTCTAATGGGAGTGAGACAGAGAGCTGGGCAATAGCGGCGCGGTGGCGGGCATAAAGCGGAAGGCAGAGAAAGCATAAACAAAAAAAACGGTATTTCTATGATCTGCATGGTAAGATTACCATGCAATGTGAAACCGCGGTATATCGTGATACCGGTATATCGCGACAACCCTACTGGGTAGTGTGAGACCTTAGACAGGGTACTCCCTCTGCATGGGGTCTCGATCATTCATTTACACCCTTTAGGCCACGTTTACAGTGGTTTCAAAGGGTAAAGTAGAAACACAGAATACTGGCACCAAAAATGCAGAAGGCATAGATTGTTACCACACCTGGGCTGACCTGCAGCATGCTCCAGTCCACATCCATGTTTACAGCAAAAAAAGAAGATGAGAGGTGGGCACAGCTGCATAAAAAAAACCCTAACCTTTATTGTGGCTGGGTATACACGGTGGTTACAGCAGTGGGGGTAAAAAAAAGATGTCCGACAGCTGTTCCGCAGAGATTAACCAGTGTCTCTGATGAAGCAGAGTTAATCTCTGCGAAACAGCTGTCAGACATCTTTTTCACCCCCACTGCTGTAACCACTGAGTATACCCAGCCACAATAAAGGGTTTTTAATGCAGCTGTACCCATCTCTCTATCTTTTTTTGCTGTACACGTTTACAGTGGTGCGTTGCAGCCTAAAAGAATTCTGAGCTTTAAAATTCGCTATGCTGCCTTTGTAATATTTTCAATTATAAAATTTACGGTTTGCAAATCGTCGCCTTGTTCAGTGTCCAAACCTTCAGATCAGAGAGGAATCTGTCTGATCGCATACACACACACACACACAGACACACCACACACACAGACACACACCACACACACACACACACACACACACACACACACACACACACACACACACACACACACACACACACACACTATTTAAAATCTGTGTGCCCTGCCTGCCAGGTCCCCATTTTAGTCAGTATTAGGAGAATGTTTAGGAGAGTATTATACAACACAGCCAAGCCAGTAAATGCATACATAAGACTCTATTTTATTAGAATGTACGTACGATACAGCTCAGTATCTGCTTACCAAAGTGAACTGCCCCAGCAGCTTGTTGTCGCTGGCCATTTCTCTTTCTCCCTGGCACACTTTAATCTCTACTTGTGTCTGTCCATCAGCCGCAGTGGAGAATACCTGAATACAAGAAAGAAGAGGTTGTAGTGATAATGTCCTGCATACTATACTGGAGAATACTTTAATTATTCAAAATATTCACAAACTTGCAAGATTTCAGTTTATAAAATTATAACTGTACCTTCCATTTCAATACAAATAGTAACATGGCTACAGCATACATTTATTTTTTACTGAAATTTGAAAGTGTTTTATAAGATGGGAAAACTGCTCACCCAATGCTTAGCTAAAAGCTTTGCACACATGCTACATCCGTTGCAAAGGTGGCAGTTTGGCGCCATCTCTGCCGAGAATCTAGAATGTGCACAGATCCTTAAAGTGGACCAGAGATACACTTTTATTCATTGAATAATTGTGTTCCTTTCATATAGTTTATAGAGCATTTATCAAGCCAAATACTTTTGTTTTAATACTCTAATTCCCTATAAACTAAACAAGCCTAGCCCTCAGCTTCTCCAGTGCCTTGGCACTTTTTGAGACAGATGTAGCAAGGACTTATGGGAGCTCAGTCTGGGCAGGAGTAGGCGTTATTAGCCAGAGATTTCAGAGGCAGAGCGGAGGAGGAGGGAAGTTTTCACAGGTGGAGGGGAGGAGATGCAGAGCAGCTTTGTAATGTGACAAACAGAACATGGCCGCTCTCATTGTATCACAGCAATAAATAATCAAACTGTTGAAGCTAGATTTGCTGTGTAAAATAAAGTTTAGATAAGATATATAGACAAGTTACTTGTTTTTCATCTCGGATCCACTTTAAGTGACCTTCGAGCGCATTGTCTCCCCCTCCTCCCCATTTTTGTTTTAAAATCAACCTCTTCAATAAAAGGAGGTCATAATAGTTAAAGGGGGCTGTTCCTATGGCGTCTTGTCCATTTTCATGGGTCACCATCTCCTCCGCACAGTGCCGCCTGTTTCATTTTGTCAGGGTTGGCGGCCCGTTGCAATGCATGCAGGGATATTTAAGTCTGTGGATGCTAGGCGTTTCCAGTCTACATCTCCCAGAATGCATTGTTGTGTGCACGCGACAGCTGACTGAGCAACACACCAGTCTGGCGCATGTATAGAGGAAGAGGCTACATAACCAAATAACTATTGGTCATATGACCCACCACTTCCAAACAAGACTTCATACTGTTTAGCCTCTTTATCTTTTACAATAGGATGTTAGGCGACATTACCAAACCAACCCAGAGAGATCTCCATAGGTCCCTGTATTCATAGCATTCAAATTAATCAGCTTCACTGGGATGCAACATAGCAGCGCAACTACAGGAAGCAAGGAATGCCTTTTCATGTATACCAAGACTGATAATTTCTTCTCAGACTACAGTTAAAACTTTCACTTGCTACTTCAAAAGCCCACGCAACTGGATTTCAAGCGGTTAATATTTTGTGAACAGTTAAGTATTCTTGGCACTGCAAAAAGGTTTTAGGCCGTCAGAGAGGTATTTCATAAGACTATCACACAGTGGACTTTTGGCCAGACTACTGAGAGAAAGAGATTAACAACTGGACTGCGCTTATGAAAATCTCTAAACCAGTAGCTGAAATGTAAAAAGTCCCAGTTATCCGGAACTCAGGCAATAGGAAGTCTTAACCAGCATGCCTGGGGGTTAACGGGAAAGCACTAGAAAGCTGCTAGGAGTGACATCCTGTAGCTCCTAGCAGCTTTCTGGTGTCCGTGCACGGCTCCTGGCGTGTCATGGGACTAAGCACAGGTCAGGCGACATGGGGGGGAGCCATACACGGAGGACACCGGAAAGCTACAGGACGTCGCTGGAGACTCGATGAGTATTTTATCCTGCACGGGGGGAGGGGCAGATGGAGGAGGGCGCTCTGCTTTTTCGGCTGGTTGCTCAAGCCGGCAAGCACATCAGTCAGGCGCTCCCTGCCGGTGCCAGATGCTAGGGACTTTGCCGTACAATGAACATATTAATGTTAAAGTCATCACAGTATGCGTAAAAAGAGAAAGGGAAGTATATAATACAAATGGTGGTGCTGTATTAATAGTGGAAGTACCTAGCATAACACTTTGCCAAGGTGTATCCTCAGCAGTCGCAAAGGGCAGAGTCAAGCAACCCACCCTTCAGACTCATAACTGTGCAATAGGGAATAGTTTGACACAAAAAAAGTAACAGAAAAATAAGCATTAGCTGACATAGCCATATAGCTTTGATTTTCAACTTCTATCATTCCACCTATCCCATATGAGGTGTAATTGCTTTTGCCTATTCCTTAGAGTATATATCAATTTACGATACGCTAAGGTTGCATTAATTCTTTTACACCATAGAGGCAGCGTGGGAGGAGAGGGCAACAGCAACCATAGTGCCACTTCCTGTCTTGCAGCAAATACCATCTCCATCATAAAGACTTTGGTGCTGGAGTGCAAGCCATCATTAGATTGCACCTAGCAAGCACATATCAGGGGATAAGGTGGTGCAGCCCCCATAATACCTTTAATGTCAATTTTGATAACATCATTACTGGTGTATAATGTGATGTAATATTCATTATTACCTGGCTCTTCTTTGTAGGGATAGTTGTGTTTCTGCCGATGAGCTTTGTGAACACGCCTCCAAGAGTTTCAATTCCAAGGGAAAGAGGGGTGACATCCAGCAACAAGACATCTGTCACATCTCCAGCTAAGACACCACCTTGAATGGCAGCACCGATAGCAACGGCTTCATCGGGATTAACCGCTTTGCTGGGAGCGCGACCAAACAAGTCTTGTACGGTTTGCTGAACCTAAATCAAATGGTGACAAGTTATACTTTCCCCATCTTACTCAACTCCAAGTAGCCTTCTTTCTAATTATCGTGCTTTGGTTCAGAAATATTAGCAAAGTATTGATATTATATCAATGATTAAAGTGGACCCAAGCTCTTGCACAGAACAGACTGAAAAGTGTTCATTCCAAATATAAATGCTGTAGAACTCAGCGGCACTGAGCTGTGTTAGTTTATTTAACTACAGTTTAGTGCAATTATCTGTAGGAGTGTTATCAGTAGGCATAACTCAGCGCCTCAGTGCTGGCTGTACAGGAAAAGACATGCTTTAATCCTTCCTTTGCTCCATGAACGTTTATCCAGTATATTTTTTAGGGCTTTATTGGGATTTCTGTGCATTGTAAAAAATATATTTTTCCCCATTTATTGTATTTATAAAGCACCAACATATTCCCTGATTGTTTTCATACTGTGCCTAATCTTTTACAGCAGAGAGGAAGCTCTGAGCTCAGGTCCATTTTAATGAGACGTGGTGAGCTAAAATGGAATCACTTCACATGAACAAAGCTATGAGTACATGTCTTACTATTTCGCAACAACAATGTTATACTGTATTGCAAATGCGCAATGCTCTGTTTTGTTTTTCTTTGCAGTGTCAATCTTTCACAGCATGTTTGATGTAAAAAAATAAATAAAAAAATACTACTCATACAATGTTGTAGCGGAATCTAAAAATAAATACGTAGACAGTTAATGTTAATAGCAAAGACAAAAAGAACTAATGACTGATTTTGCACAGTAGAAGAGGATTACATTTGTCAGAAATATTATTCTCTTAATTTTCGCTTTATAGAATGTTTCTTTAGGTGTGTGGTGTGTGTGTGTGGGTGTGTGTGTGGTGTGTGTGTGGTGTGGTGTGGTGTGTGTGTGTGTGTGTGGTGTGTGTGTGGTGTGTGTGTGTGTGGTGTGGTGTGTGTGTGTGGTGTGGTGTGTGTGGTGTGTGTGGTGTGTGGTGTGTGTGGTGTGTGTGGTGTGTGGTGTGTGTGGTGTGTGGTGTGTGTGGTGTTGTGGTGTGTGTGTGTGGTGTGTGTGGTGTGTGTGGTGTGTGTGTGGTGTGGTGTGTGTGGTGTGTGTGGTGTGTGTGGTGTGTGTGGTGTGTGTGGTGTGGTGTGTGTGGTGTGTGGTGTGTGGTGTGTGTGTGGTGTGTGGTGTGTGTGTGGTGTGTGTGTGTGTGTGTGTGTGTGTGTGTGTGTGTGTGTGTGTGTGTGTGTGTGTGTGGTGGTGTGGTGGTGTGGTGTGTGGTGTGTGTGGTGTGTGTGGTGTGTGTGGTGTGTGTGGTGTGGTGTGTGGTGTGGTGTGTGGTGTGTGTGGTGTGTGGTGTGTGTGTGTGTGGTGTGTGTGTGTGTGTGTGTGTGTGTGTGGTGTGGTGTGTGTGGTGTGTGTGTGTGTGTGTGTGGTGTGGTGTGTGGTGTGTGTGTGTGTGTGTGTGTGTGTGTGGTGTGTGTGGTGTGTGTGGTGTGTGGTGTGTGTGGTGTGTGTGGTGTGTGGTGTGTGTGTGAATCATAGCTAGATAAGAGGCGGAGAAAATAGAAACATGAAAGTAGCCAGTCCATTACTAGAAACTGAAAGCGTTCTGGTGATAAACAGGGCTAAATGCACAGTTATGCCATCGAAGGTGTACAAATAAGCTATATTAGGCTGAAGGAGGGATTTTGCTTTTCTCTAGGACAGGGGTGCCCATTGGGTAGATTGCGTTCTACCGGTAACGGTAGATCGCAAAGGACCTGACCGCACTACATTTTCCATTTTGTATATACAATTGTGCTCCTAAAATAGTACATACCAGTAGGTAGATCATTTTGACTTGCTAATTTAGCTCACAAGCCGAAAGGATATCCAGCTCTAGTCAGGATATGAATTATTTTATGCATAATTTTTAGTGGTCCTGAAGAAATATCAGCAGATATTCTAGCTTTTGCCATTTTGATTATAACCTTGCTATATGCAATCTTTGTATGTTATCATCACAAGAATATATTTTACGTAAAAAAAAATAAAAATATTCTAGTTAGGCCCCTTTTACACTATAAGCGGTCCGTTACGTCACCGAAAACCACCACATGCCGTCACATTGAGCGGGGTGCATCAGGTGCATGCAGTGCCTTACTGGCCAAATAGCGCATATAACCTGGAAGTGAGGCATACTTTCTCCTCTATTAAGCATGGCTACAACACGGGGTGCGACTTCTCTGGCAAGGTTCGATCGTTAAAGTTCGAACCACACCAAGGGTAAAGCAGCCTAAGCAGTAACTGTTACAAATCTATGGTTAACAGTTGTTTTTAACCCATGTAACCAAAGTAAAGAGTTATTGAGTTAAGCTAAGTTAGTTATCTTCTCTAGTATAGGAGTGATCATATTTAGAGACTTCACGTAGGAAGAACTTACCTTTGGCATTCTGGTCATTCCACCCACTAGAAGGACTTCCCCAATGTCACTCTTGCTGACTTCGGCATCTTGCATAGCCTTCTGGCTTGGTGAAATGGTCCTTTTAATTAGATCAGCCACAATGCCCTCAAACTGAGATCGAGTCAACTTCATATTTAAATGTTTTGGTCCAGAAGCATCCATAGTCAGGTATGGCAAGTTAATATCAGTCTAGAAATAAGAGGTTTTGTAAGTTGCAAATATACCAGGGCGTTATTTAGATTATTAAAATTATATTAAAGAGATCTGGAGCTTAAAAAAAATACCTGTTTACTGGGCAGTCCTCTTCAGCAATAAGACCATAGCTGAAACGCTGCATTCTCGCGGCAGAACGATCAATTAATACCCCCTGAAATCCCGGGAAAAAAAAATTGCATGACTTTCCAGGTCGTGGATTTGCTGCCAGGGGAGGCAGAGCTTTGCGCTGTAGCTCTGCCTCTGCTCGCGTCAATCTCCGCCTCCTCCCGCCTCTCTCAGTAAAAGAAGACAGAGGGGCGGGAGGAGGCAGAGATCGGGAATGCGGCGTTTCAGCTATGGACTTATTGCTGAAGAGGACTGCCCAGTAAAAAAAAAAAACAAAAAACAAAAAAAAACAAAAAAAAAAAACTTATTTTTAGGCTTCAGGCTATTTAAACTGACAGTCAAAAATATTCTCGGCAGGGGTGGTCGTTAAAGAGTTTCATCTAGAAAGTGTACGGACCTTCCAATCAAACTCTTGATAAGTGAACAAAACATTTTTGCTGACTTGGCGGGCCGCCCCGCGTATCATTGCATGCATTCCCGAAGGTACAGCATGCTATTGCAGGCGTCAAACACATAACTTTGTACGCGTCGCACCTGCAACGCATACAAAGATACGTGTTGACGGCCGCAATAGCATCCTGTACCTTCGGGAATGCATGCAATGATACGTGTGGCGGCCCACCAAGTCAGCAAATACGAAACTAGCTGGTGACGGGGACCAGAGGATCCGGGAGTGACTTCAAGGGCACAGGATGGCTGCAGGGGGCTGGTAACAGCCCCAGGTAAGAAACTTTTTTTTACACTTGAGTTTAGGTTCATGTTAAGGCTACTACAGTGGAAAGATGGACATTTTTATTGTCTCCGTTTTACCACATCAGAAATCTGACAGTGAACGATCGGATCACATTTTATAAATAGTACCCATTCACACTTGTCATTCTGCAACAGATCAATTGAGGAAAGCAGACCACACTTGTGTGGTCTGCAATTTTTCCTGTGAAGTGGATGATTTTCCCATATAGCCTATGGTTGAAGCACATCTGCTCCGGCCGCAAACCGGACCACAATCAACCATCGGAGCAGAAACTACACTGTCCGATGACCGTTCAATGTCCGAAACGAGGGGGAACCCGGCCTTAAAAAGGACAGAGTGATTTATCAAAGTAAAATAGCACATAAATGCAGTCTCTGATCTTAAAGAGAATCTGTACGCTAAAATTCTTACAATAAAAAGCATACCATTCTATTAATTATGTTCTCCTGGGCCCCTCTGTGCTGTTTCTGCCACTCCCTGCTGCGATCCTGGCTTGTAATTGCCAGTTTTAGGCAGTGTTTACAAACAAAAGACATGGCATGTGATAGGCTGAGAGGAGCTCAGTCTGACTCACACAGAGCCTGCAGGGGCATGGAGAGGGTGTGTAGAGCTTCTGCCTATAACAAGCAGAACAGCACATTCTTGCCTGAGCCCGACAAAGCCATCAGAGGAAAGAAGATTAGATTATATAACAGAGATAATGCAGCCATGGTGCAACTAAGAAAGGCTACAGTAAGACTGACCACATTAGAACAGGTATAGGAACTTCTAAGATAGAAGAAATAAGGCTGAACATTTTGTTACAGAGTCTCTTTAAAGATAACCTGAACTGAGTAAAATTTTTTAACAAACACCGAATGTAGCTACAAATGAATATTACATACTTTCCTCACCGCCAGTTCCTCTCAGAAGCTCATCAGTTTCTTCTTACAGTAATCCTTTCCAGTTCTGACAATATTTTGTCAGAACTGAACTATACCAGTTGCTGTCAGTTACATGTCCATGTTTCCCTATGGCTCAAGTGGGCGATATTACAGTTTAACAGTGTGTTGACCAGGAAGCGGTTATGGGGTAATCGCCATTTTCAAAATAGAGGACAGAGAATTCCATTGCTCACAGTGGACAAACAGCACGCAGGAGAGGAACAGGAGATTGAAGAGTAGACTACACAGGAGGTAATTATGACGCGTTTATGTTCATTTTGACTTTTAAATTTTCAGTTCAGGTTCTCTTTAACCTTCCTGGCGGTGAAGGGGCGTGGTCAACATGGCGACCTAAGCGGACGCGTGGTGAAGAGGCTCCGCTACCTAGTTTTCTTTTCTCCGCTACTACTGCTCAAACATAGCTGAATCCTGCTCTGCATACCCCCTGCAAGCCCAGCATACACCCAGGCGCAAACTGGAGAGCTGGTTCGATCCTCCAGCGGAGGGATCTGCGGAAACCGGTGCCGCTGCTACCTCTGACTGGGGAGAGTCTGTGGGTCCTGCCCGGGAAAAGTTATCCTCATCTCGTCATCACCCCTACGAGGCCCCAGCAATGTCGCAGCGCAACAAGCAGAATAAAGAAAAAGAGAAAGGGGACAAAACTAAACAGCCAGACCAACCTACGGCTACCCCGTCTGCCCAGAAGCTGAAAGAAAAGGGCGATAAGGAAGCAGACATCATGGTCGCAGCTGAAGAACCTGAGCCACTCCCGCTATATGTGGGCACCATCATGGAGGCAATACAGACATGTCAGGCTGCCCTTACAGTTAAAATTGACCATGTGGACGCTGGCTTGGGGCTGCTTCGACAAGACATGTGCAACATTCGGGAGCGAATGACTGAGGTGGAAAGACGCACTTCAGACAACGAAGACACGGTCCGGGCACACAGCAGTGACATCCCCGCCATGCAACGACGGTTGAAGACCCTGGAGGAAAAATCGGTAGATGCCGAGAACAGGAACCGGCGTAACAACCTGCGCCTGGTTGGTCTCCCGGAGGGATCTGAAGGGGACGATGTACCCGCATATGTTGAACAACTACTCAGGCGCCTTCTCCCTGACAACACTTTCTCCCCCTTCTTCGTGATTGAAAGAGCCCATAGGGTCACCAGCAAAAAGAATCCTCCTGGAGCACCTCCGCGAGCCCTGATATTCAAAATCCTAAACTTCAAGGATCGAGATAATATCTTAATAGCTGCAAGAAACGTCGGTGACCTGTTCCTCGAGAACCACCGTTTAATGATTTTCCCGGATTTTACCAACGAGACGCAGAAACAACGCCAGTCCTTCTCACAAGTTAAGCAGAAGCTACGAGATCGTAGTATCCCGTACGCCATGCTTTTCCCAGCAAAGCTCAGGGTCCAGGCAGATGGAGAGACCAAGTTTTTTACAACACCTGCTGAAGCTATGACTTGGATAAATACCTTACCACGTATACCTGAGTAATATGTTTATTATTGCTTGCCTACGGAACTGTAAGTACAATGTTATCTCCACTTTGATGCCGATAATCAGACGCTGGTCCAGATATTCAGATTACCATGAGCATATACAATATCCCCCTGGATAGCCCGGCAGACTGGTCGATGAGAGATCACTCCCGGCGTCTATCTAGCTCCTTCATAACTAACTCGGATATGTGAACCTGGTTCGATTTTGTTTTTGCAGTCCGCTATATATGTTCTCTCAGGACGTTCATTCATTTTTTTCTTCTAAGTGTTGATAGTGGGTGCACGGTTTATTGCTCTGAGACTGTCTATTAGGCAGTATCGGGATACTGATATGCAAGTCCCTCAATCATCAGCCGGACTTGTTGATGTTATTTCCGTTATACTGTTATTTTCTTCTACTGTTCAACTCTATTTTATAAACTCCTGTAATATGCTATACCATTGCTGTGAAACATAATGGGTGTCTTAAACGAACCCCTGCAGTTGGAACTAGATCTCTCCGTTTATTTCAGAGACTGTTCAACAGACACAAAGTGAATGTATACTTCTCCTGCCTTTATCTGTATATATGTTGCCGGCTATAGACGACCCAGGGGATCTAATGTACCGGCCCAACAGGCATACGCTAAATCTGATCCGCCATTATACTCCGATTGGCGCGCTAATGACCTTGTTGCTCTTCGTTTTTAAATTGCCCGCCCATATCTTTTTATCTTTTTGGCGCGCGCGCGGTGTACATAACGGTCAGTTGTAATCCCCGGTTCTTCATAGCCTGTCTGCTAACATGATATACCCTAATACTCGGTCTCCTGGATCGTCTAGAGGAATTAATGCGGTTTAATTTTTCATACTGCGTGCCTGCAATGTTAGGTTAGGATGGGAGTATAGATATATATTAGTGAATTGTGATATACTGATATGATTAATACAATCAGGCGCATTGGTAATGTGACTTATTGCACAGCTAAGCCCTTAAGGATTGAGAGATGCCTGAAAATGTGTTCTTTATTTGCTTTGTGCCTTGTGCCGGTGACGCCTCGGGGGACCGAGCAGTTGAAATCTTCCTGAAGGGAATGCTATGCCTTTAATACTTGCAATAATAATTACAGGAAAGGCCGGTTACTAGCCTTCATACAATAAGCCTCTTCAAACTCTTACATTCCTTGATTTCGGATGGCTCTGCATGTACTGCCTGCAGCTGGTCTCCCGCGGCGTCGCTGGTGGGGGGCATCTCTATTATTCTGTATTTTAGTCTATCCTTAGGTACTTTATGGTAAATGGTCATATCCATTCTGCTTGCAGATTTGGCCCACGATGCTAGGCATATAGGTAAATAATACCCTTCCTTTCACATGCTGGATCCACTCGGTCCTTTCTATGGTTAAGACACTCCGTTTGTATACTACCCTTTAGTTCCACGTTTTAGTGGAAAAATACCCTGGGGTGCGCTTCCTATACTGCCATATGCTAACCCTCAGTGCCTAGGACATGTTCAGTTAATGATTATGCCTACCGTGTAGGCTGCACCATCCTAAAAACGCCGTACTGTGCAGCAGAAGGGTGTACGAGGCACCGTGATTATACCACTCCAGTATTACGGGGCCCGGCTTTATTATATGTATGACCCTGAAAGTGAGTAAATACTATATTTCTGTGATAGGGGGTCACTGAGGATGTTTACAACACCTCCCCGATTTATGACGGAAGAGTCGACTCACATACTTTAATTAGTGGCTTCATACACAGATTGAGTCTCTCTTTAGGTTGGAAATATGCCTCTAATTCTGACCATAGACTGCATTACCCAGTAGATGGCGGTATAGCACCAGATATACAATATTCACAAGAAACCATAGCTCCTTACACATTAAGAAAACTGAACGATGGACTGGGTGCTGCGCATCTGAGGCTTTTCCCTCCCTTTAAAGGGTAACTTTTACTGTTAATGCCCTCCTTTTTAGATAGCAGTCTTAATCTAACTAGGGGCAGAGTGTACATATGAAATTTGAGGAACTTCTAATGGCTCCTGTTGTTTGGATAACTTAGTAGTGCTCGCTTCATACTCCAGGCACCGCAGCATCACGTTGTGGCTTGAATGGTCACACAGCTCTAAATTGGTCCTCTATAAAAATGCGTTGTGGATTAGTGGAAGCAATACCCTATTTTCCCGGCACCACGCACAAGAGAATGTGGAGCGCTGAACAAGATATAATATAGCCACATAGCTTGGCCACTATACTCTGGTCCAGCTCCGCAAGCTTTCCCAATTCTCCATGGTACTATGTCTTGCAATGTTGTATTTCCTATGTTTGAAACGTTAAGATATGCACCCCCAGCCCATTTTGGGTTGGGTGCACTAGGTGGCGGCCCCCCACGCGCTGTCCGCTTCCCCTCAGAGGTGGCCCTATCGGAATTTCATCCATCAAGTTAATCTTCGCAAGCTTGACTACCTCTGCAGTAGATTGTTAGTTAGGGTGCAGACATGCTCTACCTGGTGTTGTTGGTAAGAGATGTAGGGTGGGGGGTTCTGGGGGTTTTGTTTTCTCTTTCTTCTATTCTTTTCTATCTTTCCCTTGGCTCTGGGCTCATCCTCTGGTCACGGCTCAACAGGTTGTTGTTCACACTATTGAATGACCTCTGGATGCCTGCAATGTGGACAACATATGGCTCTTGGAACAAGCACTGTAGGTATGCTTTATTAATATTACTAAACACTGTAAATGGATACACTTAAATGTATATGTTGGAACACAAGAGGGCTGGGCTCTAAAATTAAGAGATCCTTAGTGTTCAATTATTTAAAGCAGTATACCCCACATATCTGCATTCTACTTGAAACACATTTAACAGGGAACAAACTCTTGTCACTTAGGCGCCCCTGGGTGTCGCAGCATTATCACTCATCATACTCTTCTTACTCTAGGGGAGTCTCGGTACTCATCCATAAATCCCTTCCACTACGGGTGGTCGACTCGTGCTGTGACGGCCAGGGACGTTTTGTTTTACTTAATTTTGAACTATACGGCCTCGACTATATCATAGCAGGAGTATATGTTCCTCCGCCAGCAAACAAACAAATTTTATATGATATTATTACTAAGTCCTCTAGGTGGCATGGTGACAGACTTATTATAATGGGTGACTTTAATTTAACTATGGACCCTGCATTAGACAGAACCAGTGCCTCCTCCAGAGATGGTACTGACCTTAAAACCTGGGCGGAAGGTAATCACCTACAAGACATATGGAGATGGAAACATCCCACAGACAAAGCCTTTACATGCTTCTCCTCTGCGCACCGCTCTATGTCCCGGATAGACCTAGCCTTTGCCTCCCCACCTATATTACCCCAGGTACAGTCGATTGACATACTACCATCAGGTATTTCAGATCATGCTCCTATCCTACTCACAGTAACCATTTCCACTAAACCCAAAGACCGGCTATGGAGAATATCACGCTTCTATATAAACGAACCCCTTATACAACCTCAAATTTCGCAGGCCTTACGAGACTACTGGGCTACAAATTCTGGATCCACTTCTGACCCGGTGGTCTGGGATGCGGGGAAAGCAGTTATCAGGGGGCAGTATATGACAGAACTCAGGACATATAAAGCAAACTCTAGGGCACATGTGCTGAGCCTTGAGAACAAGGCTAAGGACGCTGAAAATACCTTTATACAATCTAACTCCCCTGAGTCCTGGAGATCTTGGCAGCAGCTAATTAGGCAATGGAGACTAGCTCAAATATCCTTAACTAAGAATATCATGCTACATCAAACGCAACGCATCTTTGAATTTGGGGACAAAAATAGTAAATTGTTGGCCTGGCTGTCTAGGGACTCTGGTTTACCTACAGCTATTCCTGCTATAGTAGACCAAGGCAATGTCACTCATATGGATCCAGAAGAAATTAATAAGGTCTTTTCTAATTTCTATCAAACACTATATACTACAAGGGCCCATTACTCCGCAGAGGAACTAAACAACTACTTAAATAATATAGATGTGCCAATGCTATCTGAACAGAATAAAGCGATCTTAGATAAACCAATAACCATTGAGGAAATACAAGATGCCATATCCGAGCTTAAACCTAACAAAACCCCTGGATCAGACGGTTTTCCTTCTGAATTCTATAAATGCTATACTGATATCTTGGCTCCTAGGCTGCGCTCCCTCTTCAATGAAGTTCTAGAGGGATCTCCCTTACCTGAGTCCTTCTCAGAAGCCATAATCATCCTTATTCTGAAACCAGGGAAAGACCCAACACAATGCGGGTCCTATAGACCAATTTCATTACTCAACACAGATGCTAAAATCCTTGCTAAAGTATTAACAAATAGGGTTAAGCCAATAATAACCTCCTTAATCCACGGTGATCAATCCGGCTTTATGCCTAACAAAGGCACCGATATTAACCTGCGCAGGCTCTTTAACAACATCTCTCTGTCCTCCTCGGTGCCCGGCCATAGGGTAGTTGCCTCGCTGGACACCGAGAAGGCATTTGATTCAATAGAGTGGCCCTATCTCTGGGAGATACTAAATAGATATGGGTTTGGTAATAGTTTTGTCAAATGGATTAAAGCTCTATATCAAGCTCCCAGGGCAAAAATTCGCACTGGAAACAACATTTCTGAGTCTTTTCAATTGCAACGCGGTACCCGCCAGGGGTGTCCGCTGTCCCCATATCTCTTTGCCCTTGCAATAGAGCCCATGGCCATTTTAATCCGTGACTCTGAACACATTCGGGGAATTCCGGTGGGGTGTATTGAGGAAAAGATATCACTATACGCGGACGATACCCTGCTATATCTAAATGACCCAGAGAAATCTCTGACCTCGGCTTTAGATATCATCACAACATTTGGCTCATTCTCGGGTCTCAGGGTCAACAAGGATAAGTCTGTCATCATGCCACTCGACGATTCTCAACCCCAAACATCTTCTAACTCATTACAATGGGTTTCTGAATTTAAGTATTTAGGTATTTTAGTAACAAACGATATACGCGAGTATTCTAAACTTAATATTAAACCAGTTGTGGAGGCCTTTCGGAAAAAATCCCAGACTTGGAAACAATTGCCGCTCTCACTCATTGGGAAAATAAATATATTCAAAATGATTTATTTACCCAAATTTTTATATGTACTCCGTAACTCACCAATTATGATCCCCAAAAAATTCTTTAAAACCCTACACTCTTTAATCTCAACATTCATCTGGTCGGGCCAAGTCCCCAAAATTGCTTTGACTACGTTGCAATTGGGAACCGACCAAGGTGGTTTGGCGCTTCCCAATATGCAACTTTATTACTACGCTGCAACATTAGTCACAGCTAGGTGGTGGCTCTCTCAGGACCAATATAATCCCGCTGTAGTTACGGAGGCGGCGTGCTTGGGATCTTACGAAAGACTTACTCTCCTGTTGTATAGAGGCACTACCAACGATGAACGCTGTACCATCCCAATGCAAACGGTTTGTAAGATATGGTCAGAGGTGGTTAAATATTTAGGTGTAGATACTTATATTTCTCCATATACTCCCATATGGGATAACCCCAACCTACTGCACTTTGCTCAGATCCCAGACCCTAAGATATGGGCTAAGGCGGGAATTAAAAGCCTACAACATATCATCAAGGATGGTTCTTTATTAACATTTAATGAACTAAAACAAATGTATTCCATTACAAACAAAATGTTTTTTCGCTACCTACAACTCCGACATGCCTTTGCGGCTCAGTTCTCTGGCGGCGCACCTATATTGGTTGTGCATGATCTCGAACGCACTCTCCTGACAAAACATCTAGAAAAATCCCTATCCGTAATTTACTCAGTCCTTATGTCTAAAAATAATGAAAAAACCCTTCGCTGTCAGGAAAAATGGAACATAGACATCCCAGGACTAGATAACACTGACTGGGAGGATATTCTTGAAGATTTTGTAAAAGTCCCCATCTCAGCCAGAGACAGGCTAATCCAGGTCAAATTTTTGCACAGAACCTACCTAACCCCGACCAGAATGCATAATATCTGCAGTGGCAATAGTGCGTTATGCCGGAAGTGCTCTGCTGCAAATGGCACGTTCTATCACATCTTTTGGACCTGTGACAAAATTAAGATATTTTGGAACAATATATTTGATACTATAAACGAAATCCTAGAGACGTATGTCGAATGTACACCAAAACTTGCGCTACTGGGGATATTTGAAGAACCATCCTATAATAAATTTACACAATACTTGGTCCGCATTTTATGTTTTTATGCACGTAAAGAAATATTAAGAGTATGGAAAGGTGAGGCAGTACCTTCACTCAATATGTGGAAACGCACTATAAATCGAGCTCTACCACTATATCAAATGACATATAAGAATCGTAACTGCCCATTAAGATTTCATAAAATATGGGCACCATGGTGTGACAACCTCTCTACGAATGGGTCCAACCTGGAGTCTGATTAATCTCCTGCTCCTTCTATGGAACAACAGCGGGTCTATGGAGGATAAGGCTGCCTGGGTGGTGGCTGGGGGTGAGCCTGGAGCCAATCCCTTTTCTTCTCTTCCTCTTTTTTCTGTCTTTCCTTACTCTCTCTTCCTTCTCCTCCCTAAATACGCCTCTCTTGTCGGATACTGGGTCTCCCACGCGCAGTTTGCGGGGTTGACATCACATCTTAGTAGAAGTGCCAATCCGGGTATATATGTGTGGACTTTCTATGTATCCGTAACTATATCCTTTTGTTACTCCGCATGAGACTGATGAAATTCCCTCTGGAATACTGCATGATAACACTGTTTCCTGTTCTACCTGTGATTGTAATACCCATTGTGACGAGAATGTAACTAAGACATATTCTCCCGTGTGTGGGGGCTCAGTGTTCCTTCACTGTATCTGTATTTTTCTGATGTTTGTTTTTCAAAATAAAAATTGATTTGTTAAAAAAAAAAAACCTTCCTGGCGGTAACCCCGCGCAGGAGGTTTTCTCAGGCCCTGCTGGGCCGATTTGCGTAATTTTTTTTTCTTGCTAAACGCAGCTAGCACTATGCTAGCTGCGTCAGCACCCCGACCGCCGCCGCGCCGATTCGCCGCTATCCGCGCCGCCGCAAAGCCCCCCCCCCCCTTAGACCCCTGCGCTGCCTGGCCTATCAGCGCTAAGGGGTAGATCGGGACTCCCTTAGACGTCACGACGTCCATGACGTCGGTGGCATCATCCCGCCCCGTCACCATGGCGACGGGGGAAGCCCTCCAGGAAATCCCATTCTTTGAACGGGATTTCCTGATCGCCTATCGCCGGAGGCGATCGGAGGGGCTGGGGCTCGCTACATGATTTAAAAAAAAAAAAAAATGCAGCGCTGCCCCCTGGCGGTTTTTAATAGACCGCCAGGAGGGTTAAGAGCTTGTAAAAGATGAGATAATGCAGTTAAAGTGTACCAGAGACCAATGATACTTGCCTTTTTATACATACCTGGGGCTTCCTCCAGCCCCATGGGCACGGATCGCTCCCACGCCGCCAGTCTGCCGCAAGTCAAGTGCGCTCTCTACGCATCTCTCCAGCGGCTGCTGGAGAGATACGTAAAGAGCGCACTTCCTCTTGCGCAGACAGGCCGTGACTACTTGAAGTAACGGGACCCAATACCGAAACTGCAGGCATCGGAGGACGGCGGCGTGGGAGCGATGGGGCTGGAGAAAGCCCCAGGTATGGGTGTATATATATATATATATATATATATATATATATATATATATATATATATATATATATATATATATATATATATATATATATATATATATATATATATATATATATATATATATATATATATATATATATATATATATATATATATATATATATATATAAATATATATAAAGTATCGTAGGTCTATGGATTCCTTTAAAATAACAAAATACTCACCTGAACTGCTGAGGATAGTTCACATTTTGCCTTTTCCGCGGCTTCTCTCACCCTCTGTAGTGCCATGTTGTCTTTTAGGAGATCCACACCAGTCTGTCAAAGAAATTACCAGGAATTTTATTAAAAATTTATTGAATTGAAATCAACAAAACAAAGCTAGCCCAACAAAAAAACGGAAACACCACCCTGTATGGTCAGAATGGTAATCACTTAATATCTGCAGACCAATGGATAACTTTCTCAAGTAATTCATAATCTAAATACTAACGTCTCTTTTGAATTGCTTCACAATGTGCTGCAGCAATGCTTGGTCAAAATCTTCACCTCCCAAGAAGGTATCACCGTTCGTAGATTTCACTTCAAACACGCCCTTCTGTATTTCTAGGATTGAAATGTCAAAAGTTCCACCGCCAAGATCATAGACTGCAATGCTGCAAATGGGGAGAAAAAATACAAATAAAAAATGGAGGGTATGAAAAGGTTTGTGAAAACAATCACATAAATTAAGTCCATATTACAGGTCTGCTGTTCTAGTCATTCCCTTCTTTACCTGAACATGAACCCAAGGCGAGTTTAATGGAGGCTTCCATTTTAATTTACTTCTAAGCCATACCAGTTTCCTGGCCGTCCTGCTGATCCTCTGCCTCTAATACTTTTAGCCATAGAATCTGAACGAGCATGCAGCAGATCGGGTGTTTGACAGTATTGTTAGATCTGACAAGATTAGCTGCATGCTTGTTTCAGGTGTGATTTAGAAACTACTGTATCCAAATACATCAGCAGGGATGCCAGGCAACTGGTATTGGTTTAAAAAGAAACAAATATGGCAGCCTCCATATCACTCTCACCTCGTGTTCACTTGAAGGGAAAGAAAGTGCCCCTAGGGCAGGGGTGTCAAACACAAATAGACAGTGGACTGAAAATAGGACCAATATTGATATTTATTGAAAAATGGTCAATTTTTTTTATTTTTTTTTACACACAGTGGACTGTAATATAGCAGCTAGAGATCATGTGTGTCCCTCTAACATCCGAGAGCGGGTGCTAGTAGGTGGCATGTGAGGCTTTGCTCAGCCATTCCAGCATTAGATCCAGGATAGCTGGCAGGGATAACAAGAGAACAGAGCAGTCGTAGAGGACAGCGAGGTAACCCACAGACCTCGTGGGGCTGGAGGAAGCCCCAGGTAAGTATAAATACACCAATAATGAATGTTTCACTTTAAGAGCACTCGTCCAGTCATTAGGAAAATATATATTTTTTTGTATTGGTTGTACCCTGTCAAGTAGCTGTAGACCTTCTTGAACAAAATTAAAATGCAACAATAAAATAATAATAATACACCACCGAATCAGGAATTGTTTTGAGTGACCAAATTATAATGGATGTAATTTACTTTATACTGAATGAGAAGCAAATATTAGTCAGTAGTGGTTCTTGCAGATTTAGCCTCCCCAATGTAGTACATTTGTCACACTGCACCTGATCTGCCCTGACTGCTGCGTGAAAAAAGTCCCAAAATATATATTAAAATCCAAAAGTAGCATTGTGACGGCCAGAAAAAAAAAAAACACAACTGGTTGGAAGCCAGCGGCAGTAGAGAGGTTCCCATTAAAACCTTTTAGTAACATAAAAAAACAAAACAAACAAAAACCAAACACACAAACTTACACTTTATCATCGGATTTATCTAGGCCATAAGCCAGAGCAGCAGCAGTAGGTTCATTAATGACCCTCAAAACATTCAGTCCAGAGATCTGACCAGCATCTTTTGTTGCCTGAAATAGAAAAAAAAAAAAAAAAGGCATTAAAAGGGAATCTGTAGCGAAGAAAAGTGAACCGACTGAAGTCACATTGAGAAGCATTCCCCATCCTTCTACCGGGCTGTTCCAGCGCTGCCCCCTCTGCAAAACCGCCGACAAGGGCTTATTGATTTGTGCACTCGCATTAGCACACACCTGATCGTGCTAGGCGATTTCCACCAAAAGGTTCCAGGGGCTTCCACGTCTCAAAGTATGTATTGTTTATGGCTCCCCCCCCCCCCAGTTTGCTTTAAAAGGGAACCCAAGGTGAGAGATATATGGGGCTGACATGTTTATTTTCTTTTAAATAATAGACATTACCTGGCTGTCCTGCTGATCTTCTACTTCTGATACTTTAAGTCATAGACCCAGAACAAGCTTGTTGATCAGATGTCTGAAAAATCTGGCAAGATTAGCTGCATGCTTGTTTCAGGTGTGTGTATTAGAGGCAGAGGATCAGCAGGACAGCCTGGCAACTAGTATTGTTTAAAAGGAATTATGGCAGTTTCCACTCAGGTTCCTTTTAAAGAGAACCCGAGGTGTGTTTAAAGAATGTTATCTGCATACAGAGGCTGGATCTGCCTATACAGCCCAGCCTCTGTTGCTATCCCAAACCCCACTAATGTCCCCCTGCACTCTGCAATCCCTCATAAATCACAGCCGTGCTGTGAGGCTGTGTTTACATCTGTAGTGTCAGTCTCAGCTGCTCCCCCGCCTCCTGCATAGCTCCAGTCCCTGCCCCCGTCCCTTCCCTCCAATCAGCAGGGAGGGAAGGGATGCAGGCGGGGACTGGAGTTCTGCAGGAGGCGGGGAGAGCAGCAGACTGACACTATAGAGATAAACACAGCCAGCTCTGACAAGCTGTTTGTCAGCAGCGTGGCTGTAATTTATGAGGGATTGCAGAGTGCAGGGGGACCTTAGGGGGGTTTGGGATAGCAACAGAGGCTGGGCTGTATAGGCAGGTCCAGCCTCTGTATGCAGATAATATTCTTCAAACCCACCTCGGGTTCTCTTTAAAGAGAAGGCACCATAAACAGCCAAAATTTTTACTGTACCCTATAAATTATAGCAAATGGTTGCATTTTAAATTGCAAAGCATAGTTGACATTGGTGACCATGAAAAACTATCAAGGCCTGCCCATTAATATAGAATAGAGATCAGCAAGCATCATTCTGATTAAATGAAAGATGTTCATAGCATAGGCTCTAAACCCTTCCTTATGTTAAGTGTTTGTATTGCTGTCCAATTTACAGATAGGAAGAAAGCCATTTATTTCCACTGCTAAGCAGACCCTTCATTGAGGTGTCCCTCCTAACAGCGACACCTAAAGCAGTGCTGGGCCAAAATTACGCATGAGCGTAATTACGCATCGTAATTCAATGTAAATTTACGCGTAACTTATGGTCTTACGCGTAATTATTTACGCGTAAGACCGTAAGTGGTATCGTAATTACACTGTCTACCGTAATTGCTAGGCATGCGTAATTTTACGAACACTTACGCGTAATTACTAACGTAAAATCTCCCATTTTCTAAGAGTAGCCAATCAGTCAACATCCTAAGCAACCAATAGTATCTTCTCCCGCCCTTCAGTATAAGCGTACGTTTTGACGCATACGAATGATATGTACGCAATAACTGTCACATTGACGGCTATTGCGTACATATCGTCCGCATGCGTCAAAAAATACGCATTAATGGTTATTACGGCACTACGCGTAACATCGTAGTGTAAGCGCCTTCATTACGGTATCCTTACGCGTAATTGCGTAAGTTTACGCGTAATTACAGTGATGTACCGTAGATAATTTCCTACGCCGTAACCGTAATTGCGTAATAGCGTAAAATTACGCGTAATGATCCGTAAGCGTAGATTTTTCCATTACGAGCAGCACTGACCTAAAGTACTAAGAGTAATAAAACCCCAAGACAAAGGCTCTAATTCTTTATCACTATCCAAAACAAAAAGGAAACTTACAATAAAAATAATACCGCTTTAAAAAAGGGACCCTTGTATGGACCATAAAAATATTAATCTGAAGGTGACCCCTGATGGTGGTGGGATGGCGAGGTGCTTCCAATCTGTGAGATTCTTTCCACCATCCTCATTAGTACTAAGGCAGCATTCCCTCTAGTAATGTGTACTTCTATCTGGCTGCTGGAATGGAGAATATCCAGACGCGGGTCCAGTCTCCTTCCATCTAAATCTCACTCACCTGGTGGGAAAATCACATCGCAAATGGAGGCTGGCAGTGTCTGGGTCAGCTCTGGCACAGAATACAGATTGGCAGAAATAATACTGCTATATCACCAAAGAGGATAATGGTAGGAGGGAGGGATCGATCCTCATCAGTACATTCCTCACCTGGGACCACCTTTACATTACCAATACAGCATCCCTTTAATAGTACAAAAGAAATTCCATTCTATCCATCCTTATCCAACACATTTAAATTGAAGCAATACTGAACTGCCCCCCCCCCCCCCCCCTCAGAGCAGCAGGAACTACTCACACGTTCCTCAACTCCCAGAATCCTCAGAACACGGCTACCGGTGTGTCACCAGGAGCCGTGCACGGACATCAGAAAGCCACTGGCAGTTACAGAATGTGTAGAAGGCGGCGCCTGGATGTCAGTGCGTAGTCCCCTGCTGCTCCAAACTCCCCAAAAACTCAGCTTTGTTATCCTACTCAGGCATGACGGTGAGTTTAGACTTACAGATAATGGGGACTTAGTGGTTATCTATATTACACCAAACAGGATTCTTACCTGTCTCTGGGAGTCATTGAAATATGCAGGCACGGTGATGACAGCATTCTTGGCATTATGGCCAAGATAGTTTTCTGTAGTGGTAAAAAGGACACTATTATTATGCAACAAAATAAAAAAATTTTTTAAGTACATACAGTAAAGTATACAGGCAATGAAAAGCATGCTTTCCTGTACGTGGTAACATGTGTGTGTTTAGAGGTAAGACACTGCAGCAGTGCCTTACTATAACGCTACATGTTACCATGCAATGCTAATGTCGCACTGTGAACGTCGCATAGACTTTATTGCGGTGCGGTAAGCTGCGTTATAAAATGTTATGGACGCAGCTCCGCAACGCCTCCCCCTGTGAACCTAGCCTAAAGGATATCGTCAATTCCATGCAGTCAGTTTCCATCAGAGCACATATCGTATATACTTGCAAGCAAGGACGAATTTTTGACCCCCCAAAAAGTGGGTCAAAAGTTGTGGGGGGTGTTTCGGCTTATATGCTGGTCGGCTTGCTTGCAAGTATATACGGTACCATTAGTAGAGAAGACTGATCAAAAAGTGCTCTTAGGCCTCTTTCACAGTGCGACGTTAAAGTCGCACGTTAGAAAATTTAATAACGCAGACTAACGCACAGCAATACAAAGTCTGTGCGACATTCACAGTGCACACGTTGCATTGTGTGTAACGTGTAGCTATATTCAGAAAGTGCTGCATGCTGTGCGTTTAGCAATTCATTATTATTATTATTATTTTTTTTTTTTTTATTTATATAGCACCAACATCTTCCATAGTGCTGTACATAGTACAAACAAATAATGGGGAACAAATATACATGAAGTAAAAGACACTGTACAGTCATGGCATTGATTAGAATACATACAAATACATACATAGTTGATGTGTTGTTGGTACATGTGCATATGTTAAAAATACAGCGGTATGAGAAACACTAGGAGGAGGTCCCTGCTCTTGCGAGCTTACAATCCTTTTTTTTTTTTTTTATAAATATAACGCATGCGCCGTTTTCGTTCTATTACTGTGCAATGAAAACGGCGCACCAAACGCAGGGCTAAAGAATGTACTATAACGTCCAAGTTATAGTCTTTCAATGCGTTGCATTAGGGGCACGTTATGTGACCTTCGCATCAAATGCACCGTCCCACTGTGAAAGGCCACAATGCTACGTGTGCTCAGGTATAAAGCTACCAGACTCAAATATTCCGGCAGCACGGTAGTGGACAGCACTGTTGCCTTGCATCCCCAGTTCAAATCTATGCCATGACAGTACATGCATGGAGTTTGTATGTTTCTGCCCAGTTTGCGTGCGTTTCTTCTAGGTACTTTGGTTTGGTCCCACAGCCTCAAATAGGCCCTTATCTGCAGGTCACCTGTACATTCAACAGAATGTCATCAATAGATCATGAACAGCAGTTTCCAGTGGAAGATGTGTACGATCTGCAGTGGTAGTAACAGAATCAAGCTCTCTCTCTACTAACCGGCTGTTTCTTTCATCTTCATCAGTACAAATGCACCAATCTGACTTGGAGAATAGAGTTTCCCATGAGCCTCTAGCCAAGCATCACCATTGGAGGCACGTACAAGCTTGAATGGTACATTTTTTCTACAGGAAACAAAAAGTTGTATAAGATGCAAATCACAACTTTAACAATAAAAGCAAAAGTTAAAGCAGTCAAAACAAAAATAAAGAATTAAAAGAAATCAGTTTAACTTTTGTGCAAGATGAAACCTACTTCAAACTTACCTGCAGATGTCCTGTGCCCACACCAGGACTAAATGATCCTCCGGTCCCCCGCTGCAGCTCAGTTTCACAGTCAGCGGGGACTGTGCCAGACCCTGGCCGCTCCCATCCTTTATGTACGAGGTCTTCTTGCTCAACCTCTGTGCAGGACGCCCCCGACAATGGTAGCGTGAACAAGGACGTGCGCAGCCAGGGCCGCACAAATGTAGTGGCCACTGACTTGTAAGTCGACGGAGCTGAAACTGAGCCATGGCCGTAGGACCGGAGGATAACGTTGTCCCGATGCAGGCACAGGACATCTGCAGGGGCCGGTAGAAGCCCCAGGTAAGTTCAACTTTTTTTTTTTTTTTAATTATTATTATATTCATTACAGGTTTACTTTAGCTTTCATCTGCCAGGTTAACCTCTTCCCTCCATGCTCCGCTAATCACATGACTGGAGAACACCAGTAACCATTTGCTCAGCAGCATTAACACAACCCAACCCACTCCCACCTACCCATAAATGAGGAGTGTGATGCTTTTGTCTGTAACAAGGTATTTTTATGTACTTGCCCGTCAGAAAAATCTCCTCTCTCCCAGCACTACTAGTGTGCCTAAAATAAAATGTATTTAATTGAAAACAGCTGTTACTTCCCAGATGACTTTAGTACAGTAGAGTCTAGGTTATGCAGCTGATGCTGGATAAGTGTGCTTTCTGGTTGCTTGAGACTCAATGTTATAAATAGGCCTAGCTAATGCAGTATAATACCCCACTCTATATACATACCATAAATTCTGTATTAAAGGAAATCAGAGACTTCAGAAAGTAAAGATTTGATACTTACCTGGGGCTTCCTACTGCCCCATAAACACTTGCGAGTCCCTAGCAGACTCCCGCGGTTCTCTGTTCTGCAGCGATCAGCCCTGGGAACTGCTTCAGTCGTGTCAGTCTGGGTCTTCTGCGTATACACAGGAGGTCCGCCCAGAAGACGCAGACTGGACCCGACAGCCAGTTACCAGGGCTGATCGCTGATGAACAGCAGACCGCGGGGAGGACGGAGAGGAACTCGCATGTGTTTATGGGACGGGAGGAAGCCCCGGGTAAGTATCAAATACTTTTTGAAGTCTCTGGTACACTTTAAATGTTAAAATACAGTAACTGAAAGTATATTATCCTTGGGGCAGCCGTGGAACCGAGTGTTTAACCACAGCTCAGCACAGAAACAGCCTTAGAAGTTGGCCTTCACCACTGAGTACTGCTGGCAATTTTCGCTGGTTGGCCGAGACGGTTTGTTAGCCAAGTTCAGGATAACAGGGACTCTACTGTATGTGACCCTGGATAGGACAGTGCTGGGGATAGAATAAAAAAAAACAAAAACACAAAACGTTCTTTCAAAATGCGCTGTTGCCCAAAGCACTACTGGGAACATCAGATGATGCAGTTTATGCACGGTGGTCGACTTTATAGTATGGTCACAACTGATTTCATTCTATTGCTCAGCACCTCTGTGTAGAAGCATAACTACTTGTGTCTGAAATGCAAGTGAATCCTGAATTAGCGAGCCATTTCACTGACATTTCTTCCCAATTTTAATTATTTTATGACTGAACTCCCATCAGCCAAAGCTCACTTACATATCTTTCTGTACTTCAGGATCATCGAAACGGCGACCGATAAGGCGTTTAGTGGCATAGAATGTGTTGTTGGGATTGGTCACTGCCTGTCTCTTGGCTGGCATGCCGACCAGTCGTTCCCCATCTGCGGTAAAAGCCACAACGGAAGGAGTTGTTCTAGCACCTTCTGCGTTTTCAAGAACCTGGAAAAAGACGTAAAATGTATCACACTTGAACTAACCACGGAACTGACCATTCAATAACACTGCATCAAACCAAATCAATTACAAACTACAGCCCCACTGATCAATTTGAGATCAAATGGTGACTGGGAAAGGTTGTTTTAACTGGGTTTAGGACATGAAGTGTATCAGGACATCCGATCTGGCGATCGCCAAACCCCGATTAACTTCTCCCTCTAAGTTGCTACAACTCAGAGGGAGTTGCTGTTGAAAACAAAAGAAAACCCTGAGAATCCCCTATGAGGAGATGGAATGGCCCAAAACCTGTCAGTTCTGTCAGATTTTAACTGCCTACTTTTTTTTTTTTTTTTTGCGATAGTGGTCCTTCAAAGGGAACCTAAACTGAGAAGGATATGGATTTTTCCCTTTTAAAATAATACCAGTTGCCTGACTTTCCTGCTGATCCTGTGCCGCTAATACTTTTAGCCACAGCCCCTCAACAAGCATGCAGATCAGGTGCTCTGACTGAAGTCAGACTGGATTAGCTGCATGCTTGTTTCAGGTGTGTGTGATCCAGCCACTACTGCAGCAAAAGAGATCAGGAGTGCCAAGCAACTGGTATGGTTTAAAAGGAAACATCCATATCCCTCTCAGTTAAGGCTCCCTTTAACTTACCTTTGCTTGTTTTCCTTCCATTACAGCAACACAGGAGTTTGTTGTTCCCAGATCTATTCCAATAACTGCCCCTTTAATGGCTTCAGAGCTATAAAAAAAATAAATAAATAAAATAAATGTAAATATTGATATACAGTTACTCCACAAATCAGAAATGTAATTAGATTTAAAATAAATAAGTAGGAGACCCTGTCACCACCAACTAGGTTTCCCCTTATTTGTATTATAGAAGTGAAGGTGAGCAGGAACCTTCCCAGCAGGTACACCGGGAGCAGCAAGTTCCCTGCTCCTGTCCCCTCCTTCCTGTCTGCTAAAGTCATTGGCCACACGTGTTTCACTGGACACCACAGACTGTACAGAGGCCGACATTGTGGATAAAAGTAAGAAGTACATCTTCTCTTACTTTAACCACTTCTCTACCACAGGGTTTTTCACCTAAAAACCACAGCAATTTTCACATTTAAGGGAGGCAAGGGTTAATGGGCTTAATGGGGGTATAATTTATTTAAAAAAAACCTCACTGATGCTGATCAGTCACTAATGCTGTGCTAGTTATCTGAGATCCTCTCACGAGTGATCTCAGTAACTGTAACAGCATAGTGACTGATACAATGTTTACACACATTCTGCATGAATGATCACCGTCATTGGCTTTGTGAATACATGTTCACATCAGCCAATCACGGACCAGCAGGTGCCCGACGCGTATGCACATCCGCGTGGACGCGAACGCGATCGCGAACAGCAGCAAAATAAACAGGAGTTGCCTATCTACGCCCCTGTGACTCAGGTGAAGTTTAAAGGGGCGTAGATAAGCGTGGCAGAGGTTGTTAAGTGGTTAAAGGACAGCATAATCACATACACTGTTTTTTATAATTCAGGAAAAAAAAAAAAAATAGACCTATAGACCTGACAGAGGTATAGAAATACTCCAGCTGACATATAAAAAAGTATAAAAATGAAATAGAAGAGCAAAGCAAAGAAAGAAATGATATGGATTATCATTGTAAAAAAAAAAAAAAAAAAAAGGACTTACGCATAGTTTCGTGCGAACATCCCTCTGAGAATTTCTTGACTGAGGCCATTGAAGTAGTCCTAAAATTCAGAGTTGTGTTAAGGACATTTTAGTCATTGTTACAAGAAAAAAAACAAAACAAACAAACCCCATTAAATGGATTATGTAGATAAGCATACGCATGCAGTTTCAGTTTGTTTTTAATCGTTTTTTTTTTTTTTTTTTTTTTTTTTTTTTTTTTTTTATTGGTTAGGGCCTAAGGGGGAATAAAGGGGGGGGGGGGGGGATGGATGAAATGATGCATGCATCAGAATCCCCATTGTTAAGGCACAGCAAATTGATACAGATGCGACTTTGCATCAGTATGGGAACGGAGGAAGCACCCCAGTGGAAATGCAGCATCAGGCCCCTTGAACACGAGCACACTGCCGCAGTATTCTTCCCCACCACAAGGGCCATGAAAGTCTATGGAGACTTTCATACTTCATGCAACATGGCGCACCAGAAGTATATACTGCAATCCCGGTGCAGAGGCTGCAGCACATTACCGCATGATCCCAGCGTGATGCAACACGGACCAATGAGAACCCCAGCTACGTAGTTCCTGCTCAGCAGGTAGTACGTCACTAGCCAGGGGGCGGGGTTCCTATGGATTTGACCTTATTGCCACACCGTGGCGCAGGGTAATATGAATTCTCATCACATCCGCTGTAAAAAACGGCCACAAAGGACACCTGAAGTGAGAGATGTATATACCACCATATTTAATTTTTAACAATGCAGATTGCCTGGCAGTCCTGCTGATCCTCTGCCTCTAATACTTATAGCCACAGACCCTAAACAAGCATGCAACAGATCAGGTGTTTCTGATGAAAATCTGACTGGATTAGCTGCTATGTGGCTCAGACACTACTGAAGCCAAAATGATCAGCAGGACTGCCAGGCAACAGGTATTATTATTTATTGTATTTATAAAGCACCAACATATTACGCAGCGCTGCACAATAGATAAATGGGTTAACATACAAGGTAGAACATACAGGAAACTCACAACAAAACAAGATCATGCAAATGATTTGATAATAATACAGTGTCATAGGTCAAAATAGAGACTGTTCTAGTCCACGAGAGCGGTGATTGTCAGTAAGTTTGCATAGTCAAGCTGGAAACACTAGGGAGGAAGGCCCTGCCAGAGGCTTACAATCTAAAGGGTGGGGTGGAGACAATAGGTGCATCTTTTGAGAGGGTGTCTAACAGAACATATTATGGTGCTGGTGTAGGGGGGTATGCGAGCGTGAAGAGGTGAGTCTTGAGAGCTTGTTTGAAGGTATTAAAGGTGGGGGCGATTCTGACGGCTGGTGGGAGCGAGTTCTAGAGAGTAGGGGCAGCCCTGGTGAAGTCCTGAAATCGTGCGTGTGACTGAGTTAGGCGTGGTGCGACTAGGCGCAGGTCATTGGAGGATCGGAGGGGGCGGGCTGGTATGTGCCTGTGGACCAGATCAGAGATGTAGGTTGGGCAAGTCTTGTGCACTGATTTGTAGGCCAAGCACAGGATTTTGAAATTGATCCTAAAGCTGATGGGGAGCCAGTGTAGGGCTTTACAGAGTGGAGTTGTAGAGGCGCTGCGATGAGAAGAATGTATCAGTCTGGCTGCCGCATTCATTACCAATTGAAGTGGGGCAGTACGGTTAGAGGGGAGGCCAGACAAAAGAGAATTGCAGTAGTCTAGGCGGGAGATGATAAGGGCGTGGATAAGGAGTTTAGTGGTGTCAGGGGACAGGTATGAGCGGATCTTGGAGATGTTGCGGAGGTGGAAGTTGCAGGATCTGGCAATACCTTGGATGTGGGGTGTAAAGGAAAGTTCAGAGTCCAGGGTAACGCCTAGACAGCGGGCTTGGGAGGTAGGGCGGATGGTAGTATTTTTGATAGTGATGTGCAGATCTGGGAGGGTGGAGCTGTGCGGGGTGGGAATATTAGCAGCTCAGTCTTGTCCAAATTAAGCTTCAGGTACCTGGCAGCCATCCAGGAGGAAATGGATGTGAGGCAGGCGGAGAATTTGTCTATGATAGAGGAGGAGAGATCTGGGGTGTGGAGGTACATCTGGGTGTCATCGGCATACAGGTGGTAATTGAAACCCATGGAGGAGATGATTTTGCCAATTGAGGCAGTATAGAGTGAGAAGAGTAGTGGTCCTAGGACGGAACCTTGAGGAACACTAACTGAGAGGGTTGTAGGAGTGGATGAGGAGCCATTGAAAAATGTTGTGAAGGAGCAGTTGGAGAGGTAGGAGGAGATCCAGGCTAAGGCTAGGTCCTGAATGCCCATTAACTGCAGGGAGTGGAGGAGGAGGGAGTGGTCGACAGTGTCAAATGCCGAGGAGAGGTCCAGGAGGAGCAGGATGGAGTATTTACCTTCGGCTTTGGCAAGGTCATTGACCACTTTGGTGAGGGCTGTTTCTGTAGAATGGGCTGTGCGAAACCAGATTACAGAGGATCGAGAAGGGAGTTGGAATTGAAGTTGGTCAGGCGTTGGTGGGCCAGGCGTTCAAGAATTTGAGGCAAAAGAGAGGAGAGAGATTGGGCGGTAGTTGGATGGCAGAGCAGGGTCAAGTGAAGATTTCTTTAGCAGGTGAAGTACAGTGGCCTGTTTTAATACAGAGGGGAAGATGCCGGTGGAGAAGGAGAGGTTAAACAGGTGGGTGAGGACAGGGGCCAGATCAGAAAAATGTGGGCACAGAGCATCAGACGGGACCGGATCTAGGGGGCAGGAAGTGGCAGGTGAAGTTGCCAGCAGCTGGTTGACTTCCTCCAACGTGACAGGATTGAAGGAGGTAAGGGAGGAGAAAGAGGTAGGAGTAGGATGGGGTGATGGAGAGAAATATCCTTCCGGATGGTTGTAATTTTGTTGATAAAGTAGTCTGATAGGTCAGTGGCTGAGAGGGTGGAGGTTGGGGGGGGGGGGGGGGGGGGAGGTGTGGGGTTGAGTAGGGCATTGAAGGTGGCAAAAAGACGACGGGGGTTGGAGGCTTGGGTAGCGATCAAGCGAGTGAAGTATATCTGTTTGCTATCAGCGAGGGCAGTATGGTTCGTCTGCAACTTGGTCTTGTATCCCAGGAAATCATGGTTGTGGCGGGACCTCCTCCATTTGCACTCGTGTTTCATTTTGTAATTTTTTTTGTGAGGGCAGTGTGCCAAGGTTGGGGCGACAGTTGGTACGAAAGGTCAGGGGAGCAGCATGATCTTATGCCGGGCATACACGGCACATTTCTCCATTCAATTATGCGCCGACTCGAGCCAGCGGCTGGATGCCGGCGCGTCCCCGCACGGATCGATTGCCGCTCGTCCCCGCTGCAGCGGCTAATAAGCCGCTCGTTTCTGGGCATTGTTCTCCCCGCTGGTATTGAGCACAGTATCGATCCGGCGGGGTATCGGACTCGTCGGATATTATCAATCGAGCCATCAGGCTCGATTGATAAGCCTCCCTTCCTGCCGTGTACGCCCAGCATAAGGCTGCCGAGAGGTTACGGTTGTATTGAGCTGCCGCTTCGTTGGGGCAGGTTAGGCTGGGGAGGGAGGAGGAGAGGGAGTGGAGGGGTGTGGCTAGTGCGATGGGGTCAAGGTTGCGCAGATCTCTCTGCCAGCATCCAGTTTGGGGAGGGGGACAGGGGTGCTGGACGGAGTGAGGGTGAAGGGGAGGAGGTGGTGGTCGGAGATGGGGAATGGTGCAACGTCCTGATTTGTAAGTGTGATGGCTTTGGAGAAAATTAGGTCCAGAGTATTACCAGCGCTGTGGGTGGGGGCTTTAGTATGCTGAGTGAGGCCAAGGGAGTTGGTGAGGGAGAGAAGCTGAGTGGCAGCAGAGGTGGTAGGCTCATCAAATGGAATGTTAAAGTCTCAGAGGATGATGGTTAGGAAGGTCGGTGGGAACCAGGAGGCAAGGTTTCCTAGGAAGTGCAATATTGTACTGGAGGTGGGGCAATACAGGACTGCAATAATGGCTGGGAGGGGATGGTAGAGGCGGATAACATGGGCCTCAAAGGAGGTAAAGTAAAGAGAAGGGGGAGAGGTAAGGACACGGAAAGTGCAGGACGGGGAGAGGAGTAGGCCCACCCCTCCCACAGGCCTGTTATCTGGTCTTGGGGTATGGCTGAGGTGTAGACCCCCGTAGGATAGAGCTGCAGCCGCAGGCAGGTCAGAGGGGGTGAGCCAGGTCTCAGTAAGGGCAAAAAATGTGAGGGTTTTTGAGATAAAGAGGTCATGGATGGTTGTAAGCTTGTTACGGATAGAACTGGCATTCCAGAGACCGCCAGATAGAGGAAAAGATTGTCTGAGTATGGGGCGGATGGGAATGAGATTGGGGTGAGAATGTTCGTGGGTATGGGGAGGGTGGGAGGTGCGGCGGGGAGAGGGGCTTGGTGGGTGAATTTGGTTGTGGTGGACGAGGGGGGGGGGGGGGAAGTAAGAGGAGGGGAATGGGGGGCTGGGAGACAGGAGTGGGCCTGGGGTTAAGATGTGTGGAGAGAAGTGGACAAGGGACCAGGGGAAGGAGCAGATGGAGCCAGAACATGAGGCACCAATAGGGCGGTGATCAGGGGAAAGAGGAGCAGGTATGAGGGGGGTACGCATAATGATGTGTTGGGGATACATACTGTTGCACTGGGAGTGGTGGTGAGGTAGGTACGTAGGGAAAATGGTGCAGCAGAGGCTGGAGAATACTTGGTGGTGGGCTTAACTAGGGCAATTGAGCAGCGTTTAGTAGATTATCAGTGCAGTTAGTTTGTTTCTATTTGGTGGGGTGGCTTGTAGGCAGTGCAGTTCAGATACAAGTAAATACAAAATACAAGTAAATTACAACAAAGATAATGTTACCGTGATGTGGTGCTTATTTCTGCTGAATTCGGGTAAATTCGTTTTTTCGTCCTTTGAAAGCTACCCTTAGAAAGCGAACCCTATTGTCGGCGAACCGACAATGTGCTCTCCTTATATACACAGAGCTAGAGCAATGTGTAATCAGGAAGACCTGGTCAGCTGGCAGACAATATGTTAATTAAGGTATTGTTTACAAAGAAACAAACATGGCAGCCTCCATATGTCTCTCACTTTTAAGTTACTTTAATGTAAATAAATTTACTTGTAAAAGTACCAAGTAAGGAGCCCAGATACTATCTGCATGACACACTGCACTATACAGTAGGCCACAACCTTCTCAGAGAGATTCATGCTGTGCCTTTCACCTCTGCAGTATGAACAGTAGGAATGATGCAAGCCAAGTGCAATCAGCAGCCCCACCACAGGCTCTCAAACAAAGTCCATTTAAAGCCTATGCTGCTGGTCAGGTGATCATAATTTCATGACGTTTCTAGCGGAAGAAACCTCATTCACACAGAAAGGTAACATCTAAGCACTCTGTATAGTAAGCCAATACATGATATTTTTGGATCTTAGCCTTCACACGAGTTCATTTACTGCTTAACCTCCTGCGCGTTACGCCGCTCAGGAGATTTTGCCAGTTTGTGTCCCCCAAAATTAATTAATGCGATCAAATGGCTGTTAAATGTTAAGCTAGCACTAGGCTGGCTAGTACAAGTGTCCAGCACCCCCCCCCCCCCCCGATCCCCCGTTTATACATTACCCAGCCTCCCCGCCAGCGTTGCCAACCGCCCGTAAATTTACGGGCATACCGTAAATTTAGTTACAAATTTAGCTGCCCGTGAATTCCGTAAAGAATTCAGCAGCGTCCGTAAGGGCGGTCAATTGGCCGCCCTATGACTAGAAGGGGAGCAGCGCAGAAAAGAGGGAGCTCTCCCTCCCTCGCTCGCTCTCCCCTCCAGAACGAAGTGTTGTGCGGTGGCTGGCAGCGGGCGGAACTTACCTCCGTCTCGCTCCAAGCGCTGGAAGTTCTGGTGCCGCTGCTCTGGACCAGACTAGCGGCAAATCCATCAGACCATCCCACGCCTGCAATGAGACGGAGGGAAGTTCCGCCCGCTGCCAGCCACCACACCACACTTAGTTCTGAATGGGGAGAGCAAGGGAGGGAGAGACCCAAGGAGAGGGAAGGCGGGGGGAGATGCCCCCCCCTTCCCCACAGCTCTCCTCTGCGCTGCTCCCCTCCTGCTGGCTACCTATTTTGGGGACATATACCCCTGCCTACATATACACCTCTGGCTACATATACTGGGCACATATACCCCTGGCTACATATACCCCTGGCTACATATACCCCTGGCTACATATACTGGGCACATATACCCCTGGCTACATATACTGGGCACATATACCCCTGGCTACATATACTGGGCACATATACCCCTGGCTACATATACTGGGCACATATACCCCTGGCTACATATACTGGGCACATATACCCCTGGCTACATATACTGGGCACATATACCCCTGGCTACATATACTGGGCACATATACCCCTGGCTACATATACTGGGCACATATACCCCTGGCTACATATACTGGGCACATATACCCCTGGCTACATATACTGGGCACATATACCGCTGGCTACATATACTTGGCACATATACCGCTGGCTACATATACTGGGCACATATACCGCTGGCTACATATACTGGGCACATATACCGCTGGCTACATATACTGGGCACATATACCGCTGGCTACATATACTGGGCACATATACCGCTGGCTACATATACTGGGCACATATACCGCTGGCTACATATACTGGGCACATATACCGCTGGCTACATATACTGGGCACATATACCGCTGGCTACATATACTGGGCACATATACCGCTGGCTACATATACTGGGCACATATACCGCTGGCTACATATACTGGGCACATATACCGCTGGATACATATACTGGGCACATATACCCCTGGCTACATATACTGGGCACATATACCCCTGGCTACATATACTGGGCACATATACCCCTAGCTACCTGTTCTGTGGACATCTATACCGCTGGCCACCTATAGACCCAGGACTACCTGCGGGGCAGCACAATAAAGCAAATTCCTGAAAGATTTAATGCTAAAATTGATCAACAAATGAGCTGTGGTTTATGGCGCCCAACGGATCTTTCTCCGATCTGAGAGAGATCTGTCTCCTGGTCCTTAGCCCCCCAGTAACCTTTAACCTTCCCACCTGTTAGCACTAGCCTCTTCATTATGTCTAACCATAATCTCCCCCTACCCACCAATATGAATCCCATTTTAGTTACCACCCACTTACAAGAATATAAACACCCCCCCCCCCCCCCAATTTAGTGGAATAGTAGACAACCATTTCATTCTAGCAACTTGGTATTTTATTTTCCTCCTAACCCTGCTAACAGCAGTCCTCAGAGCAGGCTGTGCATGGAATAGGAATGAGGCTTCAGCAGGCCTCCATGCTGGATGGTGCAATCTGATGACGTTTTATGTAACCTTGCCGGGTGCAGGAAGAAGCATGAGATGGACTCCTTACACAACACACACACACTGTGTGCATATATGATATACAGCCTTAAACACCACCATATTATATATATATATATATAATAAACACATATCTAACACACATATATACAGTGTATTACTATCACACAGCCTTACACAACACACAGTGTATATAACAGAGGACAGAAGCAGCAGATCCTTCTCTGCACTATTCACATATAGCTGTTTATTATGATGTACACCACAAGACATTCTCTTATGGCTGAAGCGCTATTCTCGCTATGTGGAATGCCCGATATTCTATGCCAGCACCCCCCCTCCCCCACTCTGTCACTAAGGTCACCCAGGCACAGCAACATGACCAGGCAACCCATGCATGTAGCGTGTAATCACCTGACGGGCTCCGCTCCGGGGCACACGTGACACGAGGCGGGTGACGGTCTTGCTGGCGCTCAGCATGGTGTAGCCGGTCAGTGACGGGGACACAGCGATGGAATGAGCCGGGCACACTGGGCCACTTCTAGAAGTATCTGAAGCACGTGGGAGTGACTGCAGAGTTCACGGCTGGGAAGGCTCTGCCGCTGGCCCCGCCCTCCTGCTGTCACACGGGAGCCTGTCTGGGCTGCGTGCCGCTCTGTGGCCAGGGTCCGCTGTGCGTACGTCCGCCGGGGATGCTGTGCGTGTCCGGGGCGCTATGCGGGCTGACGGGTGGGATGTAGCCGCGGTGTCATGGGGAGACAGGCACACACTGGGCGAGCGCGGCGGGGCCATACGGGGGCCTCAGCCTCAAGGTCACCAGCAGGGACAGGAAGTAGCAGAGGGCTCAGCGTGGAGAATGCTGCTGCATGTGATGCCGGGTGCTTCTGTCACTTATTAATATAGGCAGGAAGCTTAGAATCGGGGTGATACCATTTATTGAGAAAAGTCAAAAAATTATAGATACCTAATTCCTGGTACACGTCATGCAATGTCCCATCAGATTGACTGGTCAAATAGATTAAGGGCTCGTTTCCACTGTTGCGGTGCGGAATCGCCTGGATTCCACCGCAGAAGAAATTGCATGCGGCTGCGTTTCCGCATGCGGATTTAGCCGCGATTTTGCATGCAATTTCGCATGGCAAAGAGCCAGGCGAAATTAACCATGTCACTGCCTGAGTAAAGCTACATAGCAAACCTTGCGAAATCGCGGGGAAATCCGCATGACAAAGCCGCATGCAATTTCCCTATTAAATGCATTAGCGGCGATTCGCCCGCATTCCTCCCGAACGCGAAATCTGACGGCTCTGCCGTGCAGATTTCTGCCGCACCGAAAAACGATCCTGCCGCCGCACAAGTGGAAACAGCCCCATCCACTTACATTGACCATGCGAATCCGCATGCAGTGCCCGCATGCGGATTCGCTATAGTGGAAACGAGCCCTCAGGCTTCCTGCACAATGCATGTGATTCGCATGTGAAAAAGGATTAAAAATCGGAATCGCATGTAGTGTGCAAGAGGCCTTTAATTAGGCTCCCTGCACACTGCATGCGATTCCGATTTTTAATCATTTTTTACATGCAATTCCAATTTTGAATTGTTGCTGCATGCTGCATTTTTTTCTGTGTTTTTCTGTTAGCATTCAGGGAAAATTGGAATCGCAAATCGGATTTGCAGTGTGCATCAATTTTTGATCAATTTTTCTAATTCTATACAAAAACGATCGGACATGCCGAAAATAATCGATTCGGCCTGTCTATCTTCACGGAAAATTTCATGGTGTACCAGGCCATCTTTTAACCTTCCCGTCCTATTGGTTTTCAGGGTCCTCCATGTACTGCTTCCGGCGTGTCTCCTGACCCCGTCAGGTGATATGACATGCCAGGAGCCATGCACGGATGCTGGAAAGCCTCTAGGAACTAAAGGAAGGTTTGAAGATGGCGTTGGAGACTCAGTAAGTATTTAAAGAGAACCCGAGGTGGATCTTCGGGGGGCATATGGGACACAGAGCCATGTTCTCTGCCTAATGACATGGCTCTGTGCCCCCCAACCACTGCTCTCTGCCCCCCACTGCTGTGCTATAGCCCTTTAAAGTCGCAAACCACTGTGGCTGCGTCCTCGCTCCCGCTGACGTCACCGGGAGCGTACTGCGCAGGCCCAGTACGGTCTGTGCCTCCGCAGTATGCTCCTGGTGATGTCAGCGGGAGCGAGGACGCGGCCGCACCGGTGCAGTGGTTTGTGACTTTAACCACTTGAGGACCACAGTGGTCCCTAAAGACCAGCCTGTTTTTTTCATAATTGGCCACTGCAGCTTTAAGGCCAAGCTGCAGGGCCGCACAACACAGCACAGGAGTGATTCCCCCCTTTTCTCCCCACCAACAGAGCTCTCTGTTGGTAGGGTCTGATCGCCCCCCAGTTGTTTGTTTGTTTTTTTTGTAATTATTTTTAATAAATAAATCTATTTTTTCTTTTTTCCCACTATCCCGCCCACCCCCCGCCAGCCAATCACAGCGATCGGCTGTCATAGGCTTCTGCCTATGAGAGCCAATCGCTCTCTTGTCCCCCAGGGGGACAGCCGTGCCACACGGCTGTCCCTAGTACAGCGCTGCTGCTGATCGCAGCGCTGTACTGTGTAAATAGACGGCGATCACACCGTCTAACAGTCTCCCGAGCGGCAATAGCCACTCGGAGACTGAAGACGGGGTGGAGCTCCGCCCCCCGAGAAGGAGATGCGCGTGCTCCCTGCGCGCAATCTCCTTCAGTAGCCGGCTCCAGGACCTGACGCTAATTGGCGTTAGGTGGTCCTGGGGCTGCCGCCGTGGCCACGCCCATTGGCGTGGAGTGGTCTCAGAGTAGTTAAAGGGATATTTAAGTCTGGCCAAAAAAAACGAGTTTTAACTCACCTGGGGCGTCCCTCATCCCCCTGCAGCTGATCGGTGCCCTTGCAGCTCCGCTCCGATGCTCCTGGGCATGGGAACGCGAGTGATTGTTCGCGTTCCCAGCCACAATAGCACCCCCTATGCGACTATTGCGGCCTCCTTGCCGCAATAGTCGCATAGGGGGTGCTATTGTGGCTGGGAACGCGAACAATCACTCGCGTTCCCATGCCTGTCGGCCGGTGACGGGGAAACCGGAAGTCGTCGCCGGCGGTTCCAGGAGCATCGGAGCGGAGCTGCAAGGGCACCGATCAGCTGCAGGGGGCTGAGGGACGCCCCAGGTGAGTTAAACTCATTTTTTTGGCCAGACTTAAGTATCCCTTTAAAGTCGCAAATTCCGGAAGTGAACCGGCGGCGGGGACCGGAGCATCGGTGAGTGGCTGCGTAGGCACAGGATGTCTGCAAAGGAACCAATAGATGCTCCAGGTAAGTTCAGCCCTTTTTCCCCCTACCCCCCTACTTTAAGTTCACCAATAAATGGTATCCTGCTGATTCAAAACTTCCTGCTTTTACGGATGACTTCCACGTGATGGTACATTGCTCTACAGTGTAATTGTAAGCCAGTTTTTCTCAACCAAGGTCTCTTGAGTACTCTGCAAGGCTTCCCAGCATGGGGTGTCAGCTTATTTGGGGGCATGGGAAAGTAGTATGTATAAATATTTAAATTGCATACAAAATTTGCATTCTCCTGCATCTTCTCTGAATTATTTGCATCTCATTGGTTATTTCTGGGCTTGATTTAATTACACAATAAAAAGGAAATAAAAGCGCTCGCTCCAAAATAAGACAATTAATATACTCTCACTAGCTGATGACCCGGCGTTGCCCGGGTATGTATTTGGCTGGTGTTGACTCCGCCCACTTTTTCTAACCCGAACACACAAACAATCAATGACCAAGTTTGTGAGCTTTGGGGTCTTTGGCATCAATAATTTGTATATTCCTATAGAAATTAAACAAATCAGTTGGCTGTTTGTGACTCCGCCCTTCTCCAGCATTTGAACCCAACTGTAGCAGGTTTGAGGCATCTGCTATTAACAGTGTAAAAATGGCAGCAATATAAATATTCCGCTTGAAAATCAACAGGTGAATTTTGATTGGCTATTATAGGCTCCACCCACTTCCCTGAATATTAATCTCAGTCACCAAGTGACCAGCTGGGCAAAGTTTGAGAACCCTGCCATTAACAGTGTAAGAATGGCTGCAGTTTATATTTTCCAAGTGAAATTTGTTTTTGGCTCTGCCCACTGTTTGTAACCTGGACACATAGGGCTCTATTCATAAAAGGTTACCGCAAGTTTTCCGCTCAAAACAGCGGATTTTCCCGTCCATTTAGCAAAGTGGGCATTCATAAAAGCTGTTCCCGCATGAAAATCTACAATCCCCCAGCAGAGCGAGAAATTTCCGCCCTCTCCAGTGTTTTTCTAGATTTATCTAGAAAAAAGTAACAAAATGGCCATTCATGAAGTTTAGAGGAAGCGGTATGTGGACGGGAAATACAGCTTCCTCTGATTTTGCGGATTACATACAAGTGAATGGGACAGACCTCCCAGAGAGAGAAGTGCACGGAGGGACTCTGCCGGCTGAAGTGTTTCTGCATGCCTTCCGACAGCTTACCGCCAGCTTTCAGCGGGAGATCTCCGCTGTTGCATCGCAGCTGGCAAGATTTTTTTGAATGACCACCCAGAAGTGTAAAATACCGCTGCGGTATTTTCCCTCCAGGAGTTTTTTCGCCACAACTTTTTTATGAATAGAGCCCATAGTCACTCAATGACCAAGTTTGTGAGCTTTCGGGTCCTTGGCATCACAAATTTGTATATCCCTAGTGAAATTAAACAAATCTGATTGGCTGTTTATGGCTCTGTCCCCTTTTCTGAATTTGAACCCCAGTGACCCAATGACCAACTGTACCAGGTTTGAGGCTTGAGCCATTAACAGTGCAAGAATGGCAGCAATTTTTATATTTTTCTTGAAAATCAACAGGTGAATTTTGATTGGCTTATTTAGGCTCCACCCACTTTGCTGAATATTAATCCCAGTCATCCACTAACCAACTGTGCAAAGTTTGAGAACCCTGCATTTGCAGTGAAGAAGGGCTGCAGTTTACATTTTCCCAGGGAAATCTGTTTTTGACTCCACCCAATTTTTTGAACCTTGACACACAGTCATTCAATGACCAAGTTTGAGAGCTTTCCGGTTCCCGGCATCAAAATTTTGTGAGTGGAAGCAGTTTATCCAGCAAAGATATCTGATTGGCTGTTTGTGGCTCTGCCCAGTTAGTGAATTTGAACCCCAGTCTCTTAAAGAGAATCTGTATTGTTAAAAGCGCACAAAAGTAAACATACCAGTGCGTTAGGGGACAACTCCTATTCCCCTCTGTCACAATTTCGCCGCTCCCTGCCGCATTAAAAGTAGTCAAAAACAGTTTTTAACAGTTTGTTTATAAACAAACAAAATGGCCACCAAAACAGGAAGTAGGTTGATGTACAGCATGTCCACACATAGAAAATACATCCATACACAGGCAGGCTGTATACAGCCTTCCTTTTGAATCTCAAAAGATCATTTGTGTGTACCTTCTGTCCCCTGCAGCTCTCATGCACTGAAGAGTGACAGGCTGTGAGGCTGATTGTTTCTTCCTGCAGACAGCTCTGCCCGTGTCTGTAATTCCTCAGCATGTGTCAGCCCAGCTCCTTTCACAGCCTAAAGGTGCATACACACATCAGACTATAGTCTTTGGAAAATGAAAGATCACAGACCAATCTTACCACCCATCATGTAGTATGAGAGCCATACTCTACACAGTCTATTCTATGGAGCTGAACTCCCCATCAGAAAAAAAATCTTTGCAAGATGCTGAACACAAACATGCTGCACACACAGATGCTGTACAGACACAAAAGATCTGTAGCTGCAAAAGATCTGTTCCTGCCAAAAATCCATTCCTGCAAATTGCAATGATAGTCTATGAGATCTGCCGATAATCATACACACATGATTTAACTGACATTCATCTGCAGATCAGATCCACCAGGATGGATTTTCAGATCTGCGGATGATTGCTTGATCACCCAATGATCAACTGTAGCAAGTTTAAAGCCTCTGCCATAAACAGTGTAAGAATGGCAGCAGTTTAAATATTGTCCTTGAAAATCAATAGGTGTATTTTGATTGGCTGTTGTACGCTCCACCCACTTTTTGTAACCTTGACACACAGTCACTCAATGACCAAGTTTGTAAGCTTTCAGGTTGCTGTCATGAAAAATGTGTGAATGGAAGCAGTTTATCCAGCAAAGAAATCTGATTGGCTGTTTGTGGCCCCGCCCCCTTTAATGAATTTGGACCCCAGTCACCCGATGACCAACTGTAGCAAGTTTAAAGCCTTTGCCATAAACAGTGTAAGAATGGCAGCAGTTTAAATATTGTCCTTGAAAATCAATAGGTGTATTTTGATTGGCTGTTGTATGCTCCACCCACTTTCCTGAATATTAATCCCAGTCACCTAGTGACCAACTGTGCCAAGTTTGAGAACCCTGCCATTAACAGTGTAAGAATGGCTGCAGTTTACATTTTTCCATTAAAAATGAATGGCTGAAATTTGAATGGCTGTTTTATACTCCGCCCACTTTTCCTGGATTTGTAACCTCTGAAGTGACCAACTGTTCCAAGTGTGGGGACTCTGGCTTGATTACTGTGAGAATGGCAGCCTTTTACATTTTTTCCATTGACATGAATGGGTGAAATCTGATTTTGTAGCACCGCCTAGGTCAGCAGGGGGGACACGAGACCCCCAGAACAGCTCATCCTAGGTAGTAAGGGATCTGTAGAAAAGGTAGCAGTAGGTTGGCACTACAGCCATAAGACATTCGTATTGAGTTGTGCAAAATGATGATATGCCATGTGTCCTTTATAATGGATGCCCACAGCGTGCTCTAGCAAAAATAGTCCATTACATTGTCATCAGTAGAGGCGAGAAATAGCTGGCACTGCTGCGATTTGCAAACATTTATTAAACATCTGAATGCATCAAAGGTGTAGTAGAACCATCACAAACAAGGAGGCATCAAACATACCATTGAGATGTGCAGGGGCACGTGGTGGTACTGTGGGTGCAGGGTAAAGAAGGAGCCTGACGACCGTTTCGCACATTGCTGTGCTTCTACGGAGGCTGTACAAGCGGGGGTTTAGGCTTCTGGGTTAAATATCTTCTGAATCCCGTCTGCGGCATGACGTTGCACGCAGCGCTGCCCCCCGTTCCTCAAGCTTACGAGCACACCGCTTCCCATTGCGTCCTTGTTTACGTGTGATGCGTACATGTATGTATAATAATGCATTGCCCGCATCAATGGGATGTGGCCATATTTCCGCATCGTCGGTACGCATGGAGCACGTAGTGCTGATCGATCCCACGCGCTGATCGATCCCACGCCGCCGTCCAGCGCTGCCCGCAGCTATCAGAACTGGGACCCCGCTCTGCCGCCAGTCAGAGCCAGTCTAGAGTAGCAGAGGTGCGCTCTTTGCGTATCTCTGCAGCAATGTATGGAGAGATACGTAGAGGGCGCACTTCTTCTGCGTAGCCCGGCTCCGATGACGTCACTGACGGGAGCCGGTTCTCGTAGTTGCGAGCAGCGCTGGACGGCAACGTGGGATCGATCAGCGCGTATGGGGCTGAAGGAAGCCTCAGGTATGTATAACTTCTTTTCTTTACAGGATCTCTGGTTCCTTTTAAAGGGACTCTGACCAGTAAATAAAATCAAAATCTGAACTTACCTGGGGCTTTCTCCAGCCCCACCGTAGGTTGGGAGGTCCCTCGGCGTCCTTCTGGCTTCTCTCCCAGGCCCTGCTCAGAAATGGCTCCCGGCGACACCGGGTCTGAGTGTCGGGCTCCCTCTTCCGGAAAGATGACGTCAGTCGTCACCATGCCGGCCGCCTCGCGTCATCACGGCGGCCGGTGTGACAGTACGACAGTACGGCGCATGCACTATTAAACCGCGCATGTGCAGAACTGTCACGCCTCTGGCTGGTGCCTGGCACTTCTACTGACCATATATGCTATTGCTCCGTTGTTATTGCCTGATGAAGCGGGATCAAACCTGCGAAACGCGTTGCATATTTGGAGTTCATAAATAAAATATATTGACTGTCTTTACTACAGTCTGTGAAGGATCGCGGAGAAGCCGCCGCTTGTGCTGACTGTGAGGCGGTGGTTTCCGCGCACAGAGCGGCGGTTTCCTCACAGGAACTTGCGTCTGGGTTATCTGGACCTAGTAGTGCACACAGATGGAGAGCTACGCGCGTGCGCCGCAAGACAGGCTCTTTATGCCAAAAGGAGAAGGGTCAGCTGATCGGAACGGTCAGCTGACCCCAGCTCAGCAGATGATTGGTTGATGGGAGCTGGGCGGCGCTGAGGAGCGCTTCACTACATATATCTCTTGCTGTTCAGTTGCTGGTTGTCTGGCGTTGCGAATACCTATGTGTTAGCACTCAGACCTTAGTCAGATCCTTCAGTGTGATGGAACCAGGAGGACCTGGGAATCCACACTTAGCCAGTTTACTGTGTATCATCTGTGTTATTCATTAGACCAGTTCCAGGGTGTAGAGACCACGGACCTCACACCCCAGACTAGGAATACTGTGTATCATCTGTGTTATTCATTAGACCAGTTCCAGGGTGTAGAGACCACGGACCTCACACCCCAGACTAGGAATACTGTGTATCATCTGTGTTATTCATTAGACCAGTTCCAGGGTGTAGAGACCACGGACCTCACACCCCAGACTAGGAATACTGTGTATCATCTGTGTTATTCATTAGACCAATTCCAGGGTGTAGAGACCACGGACCTCACACCCCAGACTAGGAATACTGTGTATCATCTGTGTTATTCATTAGACCAGTTGCAGGGTGTAGAGACCATGGACCTCACATCCAGACTAGGGAATTTGTGTTATTAATCTGTTATACATCAGACTAGTTCCAGGGTGTAGAGACCACGGACCTCACACCCAGACTAGGGAACTTGTGTTATCATTCTGTTATACGTCAGACTAGTTCCAGGGTGTAGAGACCATGAACCTCACACCCAGACTAGGCATTGTTTGATATCTGTTATGACTTTGCTTTCCTGACTATTCCTCTGATCTCTGATTCGGTACCTTGCTCTTCTGATATTCCGTTGCCAAACCCTGCTTGCCTTAGATACCGAATCAGCCTTCTGTCTTTGTACTTTATCTGTCTGTGTGTTGTCGACCCGACCTGCCTGACCTGTCTGACTGTCACCCACCCCTTGGGTGCTCAGTCCTCCTGCAGGGGTACCCTGCTTCTCAGAGGGGGCACTGCTGCAAACCAGTCACGGTCTGCTCCCTCCTGGAGCCCTTGACTGCAGTAGAGTCTGTTTCTACTTATTGGACCACCTGCTACCCCAGTGGTCCGATCCATACTGTTACACCAAACACTTACACGTTTCAGGTGCCCAGAGGTTAGCGATATATCTGTATTATCGGTGATTCTGCAGATCATCAATAATCAGGTATATATCAGTATTCTTGGTGATACTGCAGATCGCCAATAATCAGATTCTCTCTGCGTGCTGACACCCATCGTTACAGAACGCCAGACCAAACCAATATGGACGCACTGGGCAGTCGTCTTGACACACTCACCACTTCGGTGGAAAATCTCATCAGAGTAATGGACGATCAGCAGGCCCAGATCTCTGCTTTATCTGGGTCTCTACAAGTCCTTCAGACGACTGTAAATACAGTGCGATCCCCTCCAGTTACAGATTTGAGAATGTCTGTACCCGAAAAGTTTTCTGGCCATAGATCTGACTTTAGGAATTTTAAGAATCGTGTAATGTCGTATTTTGAACTAAGGCCTAACCTGTCAGGAACAGAAGCACAGAGAATTATCTTTATTAAGACCTTACTCTCAGGGGATGCTCAAACCAGGGCGTATAATTTAGAGTCAGGGCATGAAGCACTCAGGTCAGTTGAGGAGTTTTTTAAGTCCATGGCCATAATTTACGATGATCCAGACATTTCCTCTACCGCTGAGCGGAAGTTAAAAACCTTGCGTCAAGGCAAGGATCCATTCGAGTTTTATGCAGCTGAGTTCAGGAAATGGTCGGTGTCGGCTAGGTGGGGGGCTTTTGTATTGCTAGATTGTTTTCTATCAGGATTATCAGATGCAGTTTCAGGATTGATGTTGGGATACCCTGAACCTAAAACCATTGAGAAAGCAATCTCTTTGGCAGTACGGGTTGATCGTCGGTTACGATATCAAAAACAAACCCGTGGTAAAGACCGGACCAGATATGTCTCCTATGCCACACCTCCACCTGTCTCGCCGCCACCTGAGCCAATGCAGATTGGTCAGTCCAAATTGACGCGGTCAGAAAGGAATCGCAGGAAAACAGAACAGCTATTTATACTGTGCAGAGAAGGGTCATAGAGTGCAGATTTGCCCCAGGAAGTCGGGAAACGCTGCCGCCTAGGAGTAGTCAGAGGTAATACCCTAGGCGCGCAGTCTTTACCTCTACATGACAATTGTCTGTTACTTCCCTGTTCTGTCACATGGGAAGGTCAGACTGTTTCCACTGAAGCTTTCATTGATTCTGGTTCCGCGGCTAACTTCATTGACTACGATTTTGCTAAAAGATTGGGAATACCCATGCTCCCCTTAGATCAACCGATCCGGGTCACTGCTGTAGATGACTCTCCTCTGCAGAGTAGACATCCGTTATCCCATACTCCTAGTCTACAACTCAGTGTGGGGGTCTTACATGGGGAGAGTCTGCAATTTCTGGTTTTGCATATGGCAACCTCTACCATCATTCTTGGCATGCCCTGGTTACAAATTCACTCGCCTCAGATAGACTGGGTTTCAGGTCAGCTAACGAGCTGGTCGTCCCATTGTTATCATCATTGTTTAGCGAAAGTAACCATGGGTAATAACAATATTCAGGTTGAAGGTGTACCGAGACAATACGCAAAATTTGCTGACGTCTTCTGTCCTAAATCAGCGGACAAACTTCCCCCCCATCGTACCTACGATTGTCCCATCGATCTGAGATCTGGTTGTATGCCGCCCAGGGGTCATCTGTATAATCTATCTGGACCTGAGAAACTAGCCATGCAAGAATACATCAGGGAAAACTTGACGAAAAGGTTCATCCGTTCCTCTTGTTCACCAGCAGAGGCAGGTTTCTTCTTTGTAAAGAAAAAAGACGGAAGCCTCCGTCCTTGTATTGATTACCGAGGGCTGAATAAGTTCACAGTGAAAAACCGCTACCCGTTGCCTTTGATTGACGATTTGTTCACGCAGGTGACAAATGCCAAGATTTTTTCCAAGCTGGATCTCAGGGGTGCATACAATCTAGTCCGTATCAGGGATGGTGACGAATGGAAGACGGCCTTCAACACACCCAACGGGCATTACGAGTACCTAGTGATGCCCTTCGGGTTGTGCAATGCGCCAGCCGTCTTCCAGGAGTTAATCAATGAGGTGTTCAGGGAAGTGTTGGGGAAGTTTGTTCTGGTTTACTTGGACGATATACTGATCTTTTCGTCCAGTCTCTCTGAACATCGCCAGCATGTCAGATGGGTTTTAAAAAAGTTAAGACAGAATCAACTTTATGCAAAATTAGAGAAATGCCTCTTTGAGGTAGAGTCAGTAGCCTTCTTGGGGTACATCATCTCCACATCTGGTCTCTTGATGGACCCAGGGAAGGTTTCGGCTGTCCTGGAGTGGCCTCAGCCTGTGGGGCTGAAGGCACTTCAGAGATTTCTGGGGTTTGCCAATTACTACAGAAGGTTCATTAAGGGGTACTCAACCATCATCGCTCCTCTCACCAGCCTCACCAGGAAAGGGGCTGACACTCATCACTGGTCACCAGAGGCTCATGCGGCCTTTTCGAACCTAAAGAAACTGTTTTGTTCTGCCCCGATACTGAGGCATGTCGATGTCGCCTTCCCCTTCATTGTGGAGGTTGATGCCTCAGAGGTGGGGGTGGGAGCTGTGTTATCTCAGAAATCAGGCTTGCAAGGCAAGTTGCACCCATGTGCCTATTTTTCTCGCAGATTTTCACCCGCCGAAAAAAACTATGACATTGGCAACCGTGAGCTCCTGGCCATCAAATTGGCGTTTGAGGAATGGCGACACTGGTTAGAGGGTGCAGAACACATTATTACAGTTTATACAGATCACAAGAATTTGGAGTATATTGAGGGGGCTAAGAGACTTAGCCCTCGCCAGGCCCGGTGGTCCCTGTTTTTTGCAAGATTCAGATTTGTAATCACGTATACTCCCGGAGGTAAGAATGTCAAGGCCGATGCTCTCTCCAGGTGTTTTGAGCCCGAGTCAGTGCAGCCAGCAGTTCCTGAAACCATCCTACCCCCAACGGTAGTTTTGGCAGCCACTGAGACATGGAGAGATTGGACAGCCACGTTGAGTCCCTACCAACAGGATGTACCAGAGGGAAAGCCTGAGGGGGTCATCTTTGTGCCGTTGCCTTTCCGCTTGCAAATCCTTCAATTCTTTCATTCTCACAAGAATGCTGGTCATCCTGGAGCCTCCAGAACTCAGGATCTACTAGCTAGATGTGTCTGGTGACCTACTCTGCCTATAGATTGTAAGGAATTTGTAAGAGAGTGTGCTGTATGTGCAAGAAGTAAACCCTCTCGTCAGGCCCCCGTTGGCACTTTACAGTCCTTGCCAGTCCCCAATGAACCCTGGACTCATATTTCCATGGATTTTGTAGGTGAACTTCCTCGGTCTGAAGGCAAATCAGTCATTTGGGTGGTAGTGGACCGGTCCAGTAAGATGGCACACTTCGTCCCTCTGAAAGGACTCCCCTCAGCCCAGGAATTGGCTGATCTCTTCACCCTGCACATCTTCCGGCTGCATGGCATTCCAGTAGTGTCAGATCGGGGAGTCCAATTTGTTTCAAAATTTTGGAGGGCCTTTTGCCATCAATTAGACATGGAACTCGCATTTTCATCAGGCTACCACCCACAGACCAACGGTCAGACCGAGAGAGTTAACCAATCGTTGGAACAATTTCTCAGGTGTTACGTTGCTGATGCGCAAACCAATTGGGTAAAGTTTTTGCCGTTTGCAGAGTTTTGCGCACAACAACCTGAAGAGCTCTTCTTCTGGGTTCTCCCCATTCCAGGTGGTGTCAGGGTACTGTGAAGGATCGCGGAGAAGCCGCCTCTTGTGCTGACTGTGAGGTGGCGGTTTCCGCGCACAGAGCGGCGGTTTCCTCACAGCAACATGCGTCTGGGTTATCTGGACCTAGTAGTGCACACAGATGGAGAGCTACGCGCGCGCGAGTCGCAAGACAGGCTCTTTATGCCAGATGGAGAAGGGTCAGCTGATCGGGACGGTCAGCTGACTCCAGCTCAGCAGATGATTGGTTGATGGGAGCTGGGCGGCGCTGAGGAGCGCTTCACTACATATATCTCTTGCTGTTCAGTTGCTGGTTGTCTGGCGTTGCAAATACCTATGTGTTAGCACTCAGACCTTAGTCAGATCCTTCAGTGTGGTGGAACCAGGAGGACCTGGGAATCCACACTTAGCCAGTTTACTGTGTATCATCTGTGTTATTCATTAGACCAGTTCCAGTGTGTAGAGACCACGGACCTCACACCCCAGACTAGGAATACTGTGTATCATCTGTGTTATTCATTAGACCAGTTCCAGGGTGTAGAGACCACGGACCTCACACCCCAGACTAGGAATACTGTGTATCATCTGTGTTATTCATTAGACCAGTTCCAGGGTGTAGAGACCACGGACCTCACACCCCAGACTAGGAATACTGTGTATCATCTGTGTTATTCATTAGACCAGTTGCAGGGTGTAGAGACCACGGACCTCACACCCAGACTAGGGAATTTGTGTTATCAATCTGTTATACATCAGACTAGTTCCAGGGTGTAGAGATCACGGACCTCACACCCAGACTAGGGAACTTGTGTTATCATTCTGTTATACATCAGACTAGTTCCAGGGTGTAGAGACCACGGACCTCACACCCAGACTAGGGAACTTGTGTTATCATTCTGTTATACGTCAGACTAGTTCCAGGGTGTAGAGACCACGGACCTCACACCCAGACTAGGCATTGTTTGATATCTGTTATAACTTTGCTTTCCTGACTATTCCTCTGATCTCTAATTCGGTACCTTGCTCTTCTGATATTCCGTTGCCAAACCCTGCTTGCCTTAGATACCGAATCAGCCTTCTGTCTTTGTACTTTATCTGTCTGTGTGTTGTCGACCCGACCTGCCTGACCTGTCTGACTGTCACCCACCCCTTGGGTGCTCAGTCCTCCTGCAGGGGTACCCTGCTTCTCAGAGGGGGCACTGCTGCAAACCAGTCACGGTCTGCTCCCTCCTGGAGCCCTTGACTGCAGTAGAGTCTGTTTCTACTTATTGGACCACCTGCTACCCCAGTGGTCCGATCCATACTGTTACACCAAACACTTACACGTTTCAGGTGCCCAGAGGTTAGCGATATATCTGTATTATCGGTGATTCTGCAGATCATCAATAATCAGGTATATATCAGTATTCTTGGTGATACTGCAGATCGCCAATAATCAGATTCTCTCTGCGTGCTGACACCCATCGTTACACAGTCGTTGTGTGTCTACTTGGAGGAGGTAAGTCCACCACTACCTCCTCTATTTACCAAGAATTTGGTTTTTAAGCTCACTTAGCTTCCTTTTATCCTTTTGGCGCCTCTGTTCTCCTGCATAATATGATATAGGAGACACACACAGTGATATTTGAGAAGTGAAATTAAGTTTATTGGATTTACAGAAAGTGTGCAATAATTGTTTAAACAAAATTAGGCAGGTGCATGCATTTGGGCACCACAAAAAATAAATGAAATCAATATTTAGTAGATCTTCCTTTTGCAGCAATTACAGCCTCAAAGTGCTTCCTGTAGGTTCCAATAAGAGTCTGGATTCTGGCTGAAGGTATTTTGGACCATTCCTCTTTACAAAACATCTCTAGTTCATTCAGGTTTGATGGCTTCCGAGCATGGACAGCTCTCTTTACCTCACACCACAGATTTTCAATTATATTCAGTTCTGGGGACTGAAATGGCCATTCCAGAACATTGTACTTGTTCCTCTGAATGAATGCTTTAGTGGATTTTGAGCAGTGTTTAGGCTCGTTGTCTTGTTGAAAGATCCAGCCCTGGCGCAGCTTCAGCTTTGTCACTGATTCCTGGACATTGGTCTCCAGAATATGCTGATACTAAGTGGAATCCATGCGTCCCTCAACTTTGACAAGATTCCCAGTCCCTGCAGCCCCACAGCATGATGGAACCACCACCATATTTTACTGTATGTAGCAGGTGTTTTTCTTGGAATGCTGTGCTCTTTTTCGTCCATGCATAGTGCCCCTTGTTATACCCAAATAACTCATTTTTAGTTTAATTAGTCCACAGCACCTTATTCCAAAATAAAGCTGGCTTGTCCAATTGTGCTTAAGCATACCTCAAGCGGTTCTGTTTGTGCTGTGGGCGGAGAAAAGGCTTCCTCTGCGTCACTCTTGCATACAGCATCTCCTTGTGTAAAGTGCGCCGAATGGTTGAGCGTTGCATATTAACTCCATCTGCAGCAAGATTATGTTGTAGGTCTTTGGTGCTGGTCTGTGGGTTGACTCTGACTGTTCTCGCCATTCGTCGCTTCTGTCTATCTGAGATTTTTCTTGGTTTGCCACTTCAAGCCTTAACTTGAACTGAGCCTGTGGTCTTCCATTTCCACAATATGTTCCTAAATGTGGAATCAGACAGCTGATATCTCTGAGACAGCTTTCTGTATCCTTCCCCTAAACCATGAAGGTGAACAATCTTTGTCTTCAGGTCATTTGAGAGTTGTTTTGAGGTCCCCATGTTGCTACTCTTCAGAGAAAATTAAAAGAGGAGGGAAACTTACAATTGACCCCCTTAAATACTCTTTATTATAATTAGATTCACCTGAGTATGTAGGTCAGGGGTCATTGGGGTTACCAAGCCAATTTGAGTTCCAATAATTGGTTCTAAAGGTTTTGGAATCAATACAATGACAACAGTGCCCAAATGTATGCACCTGCCTTATTTTGTTTAAACCATTATTGCGCACTTTCTGTAAATTCAATAAACTTAATTTCACTTCTCAAATATCACTGTGTGTGTCTCCTATATGATATATTTAACTGACATTTTTTATCGTAACAACCAATGATTTATACAGGAAAATCATGACGATTAACAAGGTTGCCCAAACTTTTACATCCCACTGTAGTCATGTCATTGACTGTCCTCAGAGGAGCTCACAATCTAATCCTACCATAGTCCTAGTCTAATGCCCTACCATATTATTATTATGTATTTATATAGAACTGACATCATGTTTCTTTTATGGGGGGGAGGGGCAATAAGTTTGCCTGGTATAGGACCCGCAAATTTCTGGAGCTGGCCCTGCTTCTATTCTGTATACTTTTATCCAGTGGAATCATATTTTGTATACTTCTGTCAATTTGATCTGTAAGCTTTCCTTCTCCTTTAAAGTGTACCTCAGATGAAAGCCATCTCAGGTACCATACTTACCTGGGGCTTCCTTAAAGGGGAACTGAAGAGAGAGGTATATGGAGGCTGTCCTGTTTATTTCCTTTTAGACAATACCAGTTGCCTGGCAGCCCTGCTGATCCTCTGCCTCTATTACTATTCGCCATAGCCCCTGAACAAGCATGCAGCAGATCAGGTGTTTCAGTGGTTCAGACTTATAAGTCTGATCTGACAAGACTAGCTGCATGCTTGTTTCTGGTTTTAATCAGATTTTACTGCAGAGAAATAGACCAGCAGGGCTGCCAGGCAACTGGTATTGATTAAAAGGAAAAATACATGACAGCCTCCATATACCTCTCTCTTCAGTTCCCCTTTAAGGCACCTTGAGGATGCTCAGTCCCTCGCTGTCTCCCGCAATACTGCCTGAAAACCTGGTCACGCTTCTTTGCTCATGCGTGGCCGAGCCAAGCAAGCTCCCTCATCGTACTCCTGCAGCTGGGAGGGTTATGCGCTTGCCCAGTACTACTGCGCAGGTGCAGAATGCTCCTAGGGATGGGAGCAGGCTTGATTGGGCCAGGCATGTGCAAAGGTTTTCAGGCAGTATTATGGGTGACGGGAGCCACCTGCTGGGACAATGAGGGACGAGCGGCCTCAAGGAGGGCTTAAAGAGAAACTCTGACCAAGAATTGAACTTTATCCCAATCAGTAGCTGATACCCCCTTTTACATGAGAAATCTATTCCTTTTCACAAACAGACTATCAGGGGGCGCTGTATGGCTGATATTGTGGTGAAACCCCTCCCACAAGAAACTCTGAGGACTGTGGTACTCCTAGTAGTTTCCTGTCTGTGAACCTTGTTGCATTGTGGGAAATAGCTGTTTCCAACTGCCAAAAAAGCATGCAGCAGCTACATCACCTGCCAACAGTAAAAATGTCACCATGTAATAAATGTCAGAATGTAAATCAGGGATTTAATGATTTTACAATGGGAAAACACTGACTAAATCATTTATACATAATTATTGTAAAAATGAAGCACTTTTTTTATTACATTATTTTCACTAAAGTTCCTCTTTAAGGAAGCCCCAGGTAAGTATAGAACCTGAGATCGCTTTCATTTCAGGTTCACTTTACATTTCTTTTCTTCTAAATTCTTGCGTACAGAGCCACATGCCCATGTCTGCCACACAAAATAGTCAAAGCAAAAGCATCTTTAAATCTCGTGCCAGGGCTTCTTATTGGTCCTTTTTTCGACCAATAAGAATTGTCCTTAAAGTGAATGGGAACCCGTATAAAAAAAAAAGTCAGATACTCACCTAAGGAGAGGGAGGCTCTGGGTCCCATAGAGCATTCCCTCTCCTTTCCCGGTACCCGCTGTTGTCCTGGCTCCCACGTAGCGGTAATCGACCGTTTCGGTCAAATACTGCTGTCTCCTGGCCGAAGGGAGGCTTCGGAAATGCTTCGGGAGCCTGAGTGCTCCCAAAGACAGGCCGCTCTACACTGCGCACGCGCGCGCCCTCTATCCTCCATGACGCACACTCGCGTGTGCGCCGCCTGTCTTCGGGAGGACTCTGCTTCCGAAGACTTCCGAAGTCCCCTCGGCGGGGGATAAAATGTAGAGAACCGAGAGCCCAATATAGTGTAGTATATTAAAACATAAACGAAGTAAGGCAAATCAGTGAGAAGAATATACTCACAAACGTGGATTACCACACAGGCAACCACTGTATAAGCAGGTGAGGAGATTAGACCTGTCCTCACTCAGGGCTAAGAAGTCGCTCTCTGTAGATGAGAAAAAGGGGTAGATCACCCCTCCACCAGAGGTGGGCACGATTTTGCAGTAGGAGAACAGAGGCGCCAGCAGAATAAAAGTGGATAAAACCTTTAAAATTTGCTAGGAGGAAGTGGTGGACTTACCTCCATAAAGCAGACACGAAAGACTGTCTGAAAAGTAGCAATCACATTTATTATATAGTACCCCAAAAGTGCAACGCGTTTCGCAGGCCAAGCCCGCTTCATCAGGCAATAAACGTGGGGACAAAACAGAATTTGAGCAATAGCAGGTGTAGCGCCTGCTTTATGGAGGTAAGTCCACCACTTCCTCCTAGCAAATTTTAAAGGTTTTATCCACTTTTATTCTGCTCGGCGGGGGATGTGAATGGAGGAGCAAGCGCAGCATCGGGGGCACCGGGAGAGGAGAGGGAAGGCTCAATAGGACCGAGCCTTCCCTCTCCTTAGGGGAGTATCTGACTTTTTTTTATTTAAATATCGATTCCCATTGGCTTTAACCCATTCGCGTTCCGTCGTTTTCACTTGAGCAATGTTCACCTCCCATTGATTAGCCTATAACTTTATCACTACTTATCACAATGAACTGATCTATATCTTGTTTTTTCCGCCACCAATTAGGCTTTCTTTGGGGGGTACATTTTGCTAAGAGCCACTTTACTGTAAATGCATTTTAACAGGAAGAATAAGAAAAAAACTGAAAAAAAACATTATTTCTTAGTTTTCAGCCATTATAGCTTTAAAATAATACATGTCTCCATATTTAAAACTCACGTATTGTATTTGCCCATATGTCCCGGTTATTACACCGTTAAAATTATGTCCCTATCACAATGTATGGCGACAATATTTTATTTGGAAATAAAGGTGCATTTTTTCCGTTTTGCATCTATCACGATTTACAAGTTTAAAATAAAAAAATATAGAAATATTTCATCTATACATTGATATTTAAAAAGTTTAAACCCTTAGGTAAATATTTACATGTTTTTTTTTATTGTAATGTTTTTTGTTTTTTTTATATTAAACATTTTATTTGGGTATTTTTGGGAGGGTGGGATGTAAACAATAGTTTTATAATGTAAATGTGTCTTGAGTTTTATTTTTTTTACTTTTAGTTGTAGTTTTACTTTTTGGCCACAAGATGGTGGCCATGAGATTGTTTACATGACGTCACTCTAAGCGTAACATACGCTTAGAGAGACGCATGGGGGAGGCAACAGCCAGAAAAAGCTAAGCTTCCGAGAGAAGCTGACGCTTTTTCAGCGGGGGAGAGGAATCAGTGATCGGGCACCATAGCCCGATTCACTGATTGCCTGGCTAATGAACCGCGGGCCGGGAGCACGCGTACATGCGCGCGATCGGCCACGGGAGCGCGCATGGTTCCTGGACGTAGTTTCTACGTCCAGGAACTAAAATAGGTTAAGGAGGATTCACGTTGATCAGACCAAAAGACCAGTGGGGGACCTGGAAGCAGATTCAAAGACGCTCCCTTCTCTCTGCTATAGGGGTTGTTAATATCGCCATGTGAAAGCATCGAAAGTCAATAGTACTGTTACTACTGCCAGTGGTGTACGGCCTGATACGCAATTGGCGTGACCCATGGTACATAACATGCGTTACTCCTGAATCGCGGGTCACCCTAAATGCGTAATGCATGGTACACTGCTGACGGTCGTAACGGTAATATTGTTGTGCGCTGCCTGTGCACAGCAATCTAACCAGCAGTTAGTGCATCAATCCTATAGTTACATAGCAGAGAACCACAGCAAATTCATTCTGTAAGATGTAAACCAACAACACTGGTGTTCCCTTCCTTGGGCCTAATTCACAACTGCAGCTAGAAGATTGGTTTCCTGTCAATTTATCTGGCATCAAAGTTACTGAGTGGTCAGTAGCTTTTGCATGCTTGCTGGGACCAAGCATGAGAAAAAAAGGTGCTTAGATTTAGTGGAGACTTTTCTACTGGAAGGCCGCAGTGTGCATGTCACAGATCTATGGGACTCTTTCTCAGGCCTCTTGCACACTACACGCAATTCCAATTTTTTTTTTCTTTTTATATAATCTGATTTTGGTTTCCGATTAAAAATCTGATTAAAAAATGTAGCAGCATGCAGTACTTTTTTTTTAAATCGGAATCAAAAATCTTATTGTATAAAAAATCTGGATCGCATGTATTGGCTACCAATTAATGAGAGGATTCAGTTCAAACTCTTAACCATAACCTACAAAGCTCTCCACAATCTCTCTCCCCTGTACATCTCCTCACTAGTCTCCAGATACCAACCCAACCGCAATCTCAGATCTGCGCACGAGCTTCTTCTATCCTCTTCTACAATTACCTCCTCACATTCACGTGTACAAGACTTCTCACGTGCCTCACCCCTCCTCTGGCATGCCCTTCCACAACACATCCGCCACTCTCCCACCTTCGAAATCTTTAAACGCTCCCTCAAAACCCACCTTTTCCGACAAGCATATTCTCTAGCTTAGGCCATGCACCCACTAAATAACCTAATTACGCACTGCCTGTACATATACTGTATACTTCCCCCACCTCTTGTTTCCACCCCATTCCTTTAGATTGTAAGCTCGCAAGGGCAGGGCTCTCACCCTTTTGTGTCATGGAATGTTATTAATTCAATTGCTTGCACACTGTTAGAAATTTATACATTTTAGTCATCATGTTAAATCAAGTTGTAATCAGCAGTGCTGTATCTTGTATCAGTGTTCATATTTCATGTATATCATTGTCTGTATCATTATGTATCCCTTGTTTGTTTTCTTACATTGTACAGCGCCACGGAATATGTTGGCGCTTTATAAATAAATAAATAATAATAATAATAATTGGTCACTTTGCTTTAGGTACTGGATTCAAGGATTTATCAGGCTTTTTGTAAAAAAAAAAAAACAAAAACAAAAAAACTGAAATAAAACCACCACAACCAGAAATAATAGCTTTTTGCTTCTATTCAGCGCTGCGTAATATGTTGGCGCTTTATAAATACAACAAATAAATAAATCAATAAATAGACAGCCAGAATTGCAACACTCCACCCAGCAAGGACTAAGAACTGCAAATTTCAAGATACCAAAATTTCAGTACAGTACATCTCTAATACAACACTGCCATCTTGTGTCAGTACGGCTAATTACAAGAGCAGCACATTGTTTACTTACCGGAATACTCTACTGCTACTTATAGGATTTAGAGTAAGAATCAGAATCGCCTTTATTTGCCAAGTACGCCAAATGACGTACCCAGAATTATTTTTGCCACACATGGCATGGCAGTAGTACATAAGACAGACATAGCGTTTGCAACATAAAAATGAAAAATGTCATTGATACAGGCATGGGAAGCATACATCCAGAGCAAGGGGTTGTGAGGCAAGTTCAAGCACAGTGCATTGAGTTCGGATGAGTGGCCAGGGAATGCTGACCAAGGGGCTAGAGTGCTGCCGTCAGGCTGACCTGTGAGGGGGGACTGGAGTCCAGCAGGAGGACTGCCTGGGGCATGAAGGTTTTTTTATGCCTGGTGTTCTGCAGGACATGACTCTGAAACGGTAGGGGGAGCTTAAATAAGCGACTGCATGGGAGGAAAGGGTCGTATGAAATCCTGGTGGCCCTCGTCCTCATTCTGGCAGTGTGGTGGAGGGCTAGAGGTGTCAGGGGCGATCCTATGATCTTTTACGCAGTGCTGACTACTCTATGGAGATTGTACTTAACCCTAGCGCTTGCCCCTGGATACCAGATGATGATGGAGAAGCAAAGGATGGATTCAACAGTAGCTGTGTAAAAGCTGGTAAACAGCTCACGTGGGGGTCCAATTTTTTTCAGTTGGTGCAAAACGAATAACCTCTGCTGCGCCTTGAACTGAGAGGATACCTGAACAGAGAGTAATATGGAGGCTGACATTTATTTCCTTTTAAAAATACCAGTTGCTTGGCAGCCCTCTTGATCATTCTGGCATCAGTAGTGTCTGAATCACACCCCTGAAACAAGCATGCCATAAGCATTGTCAGATATTTGTCAGACACATATGCTCTGCATGCTTGTTCAGGGTCTATGCTTAAAAGTATTAGCAGCAGAGAATCAGCAGGTATCCAGGCATCTGTTATTGTTTACTATTAGACAAATATGTCAGCCTCCCTATTTCTCTCACTTCAGGTTCACTTTAAGGCCCCTTTTCCACTAGCAATCGCTAGCGTTCGCGCTGAACGCTAGCGATTGCGATTCAGCAAAAGTACAAAATTTTGTGTCGATTTCCCGACATTTCCAAGCCCAAGTCTGCCCCCTTCTGGCTCTGCTTTCCCCTTTCTGTATACTTGCAGCATCACAGAGAGTTGTGATGAGATGGGAGGAGCTGCTAATGTAATGGTATACTGAAAATCTATATTTGTTAGTCATAACAGGTTTTTAGAAATGGCGATTTCATTTTGCACACAGCCCACTAAATAATATGCTTTTCTGATGAACTGTGTTTTGCATGAAGTTTTAGTAAAAAAACACAAAAAACGGCACACCAGAGCGGCAGAAATACCAGGTATAGCATTTATTTTGTAAAATCTATCGGGGGATATGTTTATTTTGTGCCAAAGCGTTTATCTCTGGTTTCCTTTAAGATAAGGATTAAGTCGTTATGTTAAGGAGTAATTCTTAAAGTTAACAACTGAATCCTTAAAGAGCACTTGAGATGAATAATAATAAAAAAATTCATACATACCAGGGGCTTCCTCCAGCCTCCTTCGGGCCTGATTTGTCCCTTGCTGCCATCCTCTGCCTCCTGCATCCTCCGTTATGGCTCCCGGTTACATTGGGAGTCGGGGCTTATTGTATATGCGCGGTCTAACCACGCTCCCGTTGCCTGGAGCATTCTGTGCCTGCGCAGAACGCTCCTGCCCACGGAAGTGTAACGGGGGAGCATGCAGGCCCGCACTGCACCTGTGCCAACTGGCGGTACAGAGTAGCCAAACTCCTTTTCTATATTGGCTGTCGCTACCACCACATTCACTGCCACTAGCCAGAGTTCAGCTTAACTATAGTTGGTTGAACTCTGACAACCAAATTACCGTCCATAGCCGGTATTAAAATAAAGTTGCATTGGTGCCTATGGTGGTGCCAAATTTATCTGGTTCACGCCCAAATTACCTGCTTCTCAAAGTTCTTTGTTTTACTTCTTTCTTGTAAACAGCTTTTAAAACAGTGGTACTGCTTTTCTTCAAATTCATGTTTCTAAAAAGCATCAATATGATTTTACATGAAAAGTACAAGCAAAGTAAACAGATTATTGCGTACGTATTATAACATCGCCGGTGAGCTGGGCACAGGGTGAGCTGAATGACTGCTCACTCTGCTGCCATTCAGATTCAAGGTGGTGTTAAATACTGTTTCCCCTTCAAGTCATAGCAATTCGAAGGCAGAAGTAATTTGGGGTCCTGCAATCACTGTAACCGCAAATTACCCTTGCCTGGGGTGTGCACTATAGCATTACTGCGACAGCAGTGCCCAGCTTTGGGGCTGAGCACCGTGCACTGGAACGACCCACTTTGCAATAATGCCTTATTACAGATTTATGACTACAACTTTGTTGTGTGAACAAGAGAGAGAAAGGTTTTCAGAGCACAGTACATTCTTGGGGGATCGGTTGAAAAGGGCGCCCGAGCTGCCTGTATGAAAAGGGCGCCGCCATAGACATCAATGTTATTTCTGGAAATATGGGCTACAAGGTGTAGAAAAGGGCGCCCGAGTTTTGATATAGGCTACAAGTGGGCTCCCCTTTGTAGCCCATATTTTTTCGGCTACAAGGTTTTCGGCTACAAGCGGCCTCCCCTTTGTAGCCCATATTTTTTTCGGCTACAGTAAGGTGCCCCTCTGTAGCCCATATTATTGACCTTTTTTTTGTAGCAGAAGTTTTTATATGGGCTACAACCACTGAAAGCCGAATTATTTCATTCCCCCACTATCCATGGCGGCCTGGAGGGGGAATAGTAATTAACACATCCCGGAGTTTTTTTCTAGCCGAAGTTTGTATATGGGCTACAAGCGCTGGAAGCCGAATTATTTCATTCCCCCACTATCCATGGCGGCCTGGAGGGGGAATAGTAATTAACACATCCCGGAGTTTTTTTGTAGCCGAAGTTTTTATATGGGCTACACCAGGCGCCTTGTTTTTTTTGTAGCCGAAGTTTTTATATGGGCTACACCAAGCGTCTTTTTTGTAGCTGAAGTTTATATGGGCTACACCAGGCGCCTTTTTTGTAGCCGAAGTTGGTATATATATGGGCTCCACCAGGCGCCCTTTTTTACCGGCGCCCTTTTCATGTAGACCCCATTCTTGGACCTGCGTCTACCTATCTTGGCATTTTTTCCTACTATGCTAAGTCTTCTGGTGAACCACAGGGCTTTGTTCTTGGCCCCCTTCTTTTCTCCACGTACACTGCTGGTCCTGAAAATCTGATATTGCACAATCATTTAGATTTAAGCATTACTTTTATCCTGAAAACTCAGTCTTTCAGTTCTCTGCAATACTGTCTCATATCTCTCAATGTCTGTGTACTGTATTTTTTTGTACATTTATATCCTTCTGATTCCTATAAAAACAACATTCTGGCACCATCCATGTACCTGTAAATAGCTGTTTATTGGCATGCATGAAATAGAAGCGCTGTGGAAAAAGGGCACAGGATACAGCCGAATTCCTTATTTTATAATAATAAGTATAAAAATATCAGTCTACAAATACATTTTGTTTTAAATTATCACTTTGTTTAAAATTAATTTTTAATGACTGTTATTATTCCAGAGACACATAGTTTATGTTTAATCATGTTTCCGTCTGACATTTAGCAGAAGCTATAAATATAACATGTTACCATAAAAATACATATAAAGTATAAATTAAACGGTACAAAACATTAGTTGTAATATTAATTATATCTTTTCGTTTCAGAAAAACTTTAGTGGCTGATTTTTTTAAAGTCCAATATAACACCTTTCCATCGATCAAACAGTATTTTAGTGTTACTGATATAGATGATTGACTCTCACACAAAATCCTCCCTCTACCTATCCCTCACCCTTAGATCCCCCCTGGTAGTGTGTAAACCTAAGTCTTCCCTGGTGATGCCTAACCCTATGATCCCCCTGGTGGTGCCTAACCCTAAGACCCCCCTGGTGGTGCCTAACCCTAAGACCCTCCTGGTGGTGTCTAACCCTAAGACCCCCTCTGATGGTGCCTAATGCTAAGACTCCCCTGTTGGTGCCTAACCCTAAGACCCCCCTGGTAGTGCCTAACCATAAGAACACCAACATTAAAAATCTCAAAAACAATGTACGGTAAATATGATTAAAAAAAAGTAAAATTTCAAGTCAAAATGATAATTAACATAATTATAATTCTAAAAAAGACCCCCTGTAATTAAAAAGAATCCTGCCATTAACAGTGTAAGAATGGCTGCAGTTTATATTTTCCCATGTAAAAAGTTAGTTGTTTTTGGCTGTTTCTAACCTCGACATACAGTCACTCAATAACCAAGTTTATGAGCTTTGGGGTCCTTGGCATCAATAAGTTGAATTTTTCAATTAAATTTAAACAAATATGATTGGCTGTTTGTAGCCCGCACGCTTTTCAGAATTTAAGCCCAAGTCTCCCAGTGACTGGCTGTCTGTACCAGTTTTGAGGCATCTGTCATTAAGAGTGTAAGAATGAAAGCAATGTAAATATTCCCCTTGAAAATCAGTAGGTGAATTTTGATTGGTTGATATAGGCTCCATCCACTTTCCTGAATATGAATCCCAGTCATCCAGTGACCAACTGTGTTAAGTTTGAGAACCCTGCCAATAATAAGAATGGCTGAAATCAATCTAACAAACCTGATTGGCTGTTTGTGGCTCCATCCCCTTTAGTGAATTTGGACCCCAGTCACCCAATGACTGACTGTATCAGGAGTGAGGCCTCTGCCATTAACAGTGTAAGAATTGTAGCAATGTAAATATTCGCCTTGAAAAATCAAGAGGTGAATTTTGATTGGCTGTTGTACACTCCACCCATGTTTCTGAATATTAGTCCCAATCACCAAGTGGCCAACTGTGTCAAGTTTGGGAACCCTGCCATTAACAGTGTAAGAATGGTTGCAGTTTATATTTTCTCATGTAAAACATTGTAGTTGTTGGTGCCGCCCACTTTTTCTAACCTTGACTTACAGCCACTCAATTACCAAGTTTATGAACTTTGGGGTCCTTAGTATCAATAATTTGTATATTCCCATTAGGGCCATTTTACACTTAATCAGTTGCTCTCAGTAATAACTGAAAGAAAACTGATTTTCAAAGTACAGCCCATGTTTTCCTATGGCCTCTTTTACACTTAAAGCGTTTTAACTAAAATCTTCCTCCCAATGCACTGCTATGGAAAAAAACACGTACCAACGCGCACTAACGCATACTTATGCACACTAACGCACACCACCTGATTAAGTGTAAATGGGGCCTAACTGTGCAAAGTTTGTGAATCCTGCTATTAACAGTGTAAGAATGTCTGCAGTTTATATTTGACCAGTGAAATTTGTATTTGGCTCTGCCCACTTTTTGCAACATTGACACACAGTCACTCAATGACCAAGTTTGTGAGCTTTCAGGTTCCTGGCATGAAAAATGTGTGAATGGAAGCAGTTTATCCAGCAAAGAAATCTAATTGGCTTTTTGTGGCCCCACCCCTTTAGTGAATTTGGCCCCCAGTCACCCAATGACCGACTGTAGCAAGTTTGAAGCTTCTTCCATAAACAGTGTAAGAATGGCAGCAGTTTAAATGTTCCCCTTGAAAATCAATAGGTGAATTTTGATTGGCTGTTGTAGGCTCCCCCCACTTTCCTGAATCCTAATCTCATTCACCCAGTGACCAAGTGTGGCAAGTTGGAGAACCCTGCGTTTAACAATGTAAGAATGGCTGCAGTTTACATTTTCCCATTAAAAATGAATGGCTGAAATTTGATTAGCTGTTTTACGCTCTGCCCACTTTTTCATGGATTTGCAACTTTGGTCATCAAGTGACTAACTGTGCCAAGTGTGGGGACTCTGGCTTGATTACTGTGAGAATGGCATACTTTTACATTTTTTCCATTGACTTGAATGGGTGAAATCTTATTTGCTGTTTGTAGCTCCGCCCAGGTGTGCAGGGGGGACCCGAGACCTCCAGAACATATCATCCCAGGTAGTAAGGGATCTGTATACCAAGTTTAGTTTAAATCGTTCAAGCTGTTTTTGAGTGATCGCGGCACATACATACATACACACATACATACATACACACATACATCTGATTTTATATATATAGATTTTCCATTTTAGTATTGTAAAACTGATAAATAACAATAGGCGGGAAACAGTTTAACAGGTGCCTGATTCGTCCAATTTTTCGCCCAATAGCCACTATTTAACAATTAGAGTCAATGGCGGTGCACGATTTTTCCACTTCTCATAGGTGCCAGATTTTCCTGCTTCCGTTTATTGTGCATACAAAAATCAAGCAAACCTGGATGCATACATTCACAGGACTCCAGAGGCACCCGCAGCTTCAAATACCTGTTTGCTACTTTGCTATGGCATTTTAGCAGCTTCTTTCTTAATCTGATGTATTTGTTTAGTAGAATTCTTCCTGATTTTTATTTTTATCTGCACAGACCCATGTGTGCTCTGAGTCAGTCACAAATCTTTTAACATTACGATGATCATGCTTCAGTTTTCGTGAAATATAAAGGTTTTCATACCTTGTCCAAGGCATTCAAGTATTTCAAACTTTTCGGCCGCAGAGAGATAATTTTTCTGGAAAATGGTGGTCTGTTTAATAACGTGGAACACCCTTTTTTTAGTAGATTTTCCTGTAACCCCTTCGTGACCGACGAATGCATCCCCGCCGAGTTACGGAGCTCTGCTCTGTAAACAACCTGCAAGCTGCGATCGCGGCTGGCAGGCTGTAAAGTAAAAAAAAAAATAATGGATGAAATGTCATGGACAGCGCTGAGATCTATTGCAGCGCTGTATGGAGGACAGCTCTGTCATTGAGCTATCTCCAGGAGAGCATCACAAACAGCTCGCTCTCATAGGTTGATGCCTATGAGAAACGATCACACTGATTGGCTCTCGGGAGGGTGGGTGAAAAAAAAAGAGACTTTTTTATCGAAACAAAAAGGACATTTAAATTAATTTGAAAAAAAAAGTTGCAGCAGCAATCAGATGCCACCAACAGAAAGCTCTGTTGGTGGCAAGAAAAGGGGGCAAGATTCATTTGCGTGCTAAGTTGTATGGCTGTGCAGCAAACTGTTAAAGCTGCAGTATGCTGAATTGTAAAAATGGCCTGGTCACTAGGGGAGTGTAAGCCTATGGTGCTCAAGAGGATAATTGGGCTCACCTGGCAAAATAGTGATCAGAGGTGTCTGAGATTGATTTTTGTGATCAAAAGAGCCCTGAGGTGCAATACCATCCATGAATTTAATGAAAAACAAAATATTTAATTTTTATTACACTTAAATACAATTTGCATAATAATTTGGAACGCAGTGTAAAGTGACATTTCGGGTTAGTGACTGCTACTTCCTCAAGTTAAGCAAGGCTTGTCACACAGGGGAATGGAAGCAATGGTCAAGCTTCTCCCCCTTCCCTGCCATACATCGGCCACACTAACTCGCTTCTTAACCACTTGCCAACCGCCCACTACCAATTGGCAGCGGCAAAGTGGCACCCCCAGGACCGCGTAACGGCAATTGGTGGCGGCACCTGGGGGACTAATTAGTTGAATTCATCACTTCGCGCGCATCCCCCGGCATTAGGCTCCGCCACCTGTGACGTCAACCCGCCGGCTATTTAGAAGTGCCGGCGGGTTGTTAACCCCCGATCTGCCGCTACAAAGTGTATAATACACTTTGTAATGTATACAAAGTGTATTATACAGGCTGCCTCCTGTCCTGGTGGTCCCAGTGATCAAGGGACCACCAGGGCAGGAGGCAGCCCCCCTAGTAATCACAACAGCACACTGATCCTGCCCCCTGATCGCCCACAGCACCCCTCATATCCCCCACTGATCACCCCCTCAGACCGCTGTTTGCACCCAATCACCCATCAATCACCCCCTGTCACTATCTGTCAACGCTATCCTATAGAATAGGTCCTAAACTGCCCCTTTGGGGCTCTTGATCACCCCGACACCCTCAGATCCTCCCCAGACCCCCCCCCCCCCGTGTACTGTATACATCTATTCTCCCCTGTAATCACCCACTGATCACCTGTCAATCACCCATCAATCACCCCCTGTCACCACCTATCAGATCAGACCCTGACCTGCCCCTTGCAGGCACCTGATCACCCGCCCACACCCTCAGATTGCCCACAGACCCGCCCTCAGATCACCTCCCAAGTGCATTGTTTACATCTGTTTTCCCCTCTAATCACCCACTGATTACCCATCAATCACCTATCAATTACCCCCTGTCACCACCTGTCACTGCTACCCATCAGATCAGACCCCCATCTGCCCCTTGCTGGTACCCACTTATCCGCCCACACCCTCAGACCCCCCCTGATCACCTCGCCAGTGCATTGCTTGCATCTATTCTCCCCTCTAATCACACCCTGATCACCTATCAATCACCCCGTCACCCCCTGTCACCACCTGTCACTGCTACCAATCAGATCAGACCCTAATCTGCCCCTTGCGGGTACACAAACACCTGCCCACACCCTCAGATCGCCCTCAGACCCAACATGATCACCTCCCTAGTGCATTATTTACATTTGTTCTCCCCTCTAATCACCCACTGATCACCCATCAATCACCCATCAACCACCCCTTGTCACCACCTGTCACTGCTACCCATCATACCCATCAGATCAGACCCTCATCTGCCCCTTGCAAACACCCAATCACCCGCCCACACCCTCAGATCGCCCTCAGACCCCCCCTGATCACCTTGCCAGTGCATTGCTTGCATCTATTCTTCCCTCGAATCACACCCTGATCACCTATTAATCACCCCGTCACCACCTGTCACTGCTACCCATCAGATCAGACCCTAATCTGCCCCTTGCAGGCACCCAAGCACCCGCCCACACCCTCAGACCCCCCCCCCCCCTGATCACCTCCCCAGTGCATTAATTACATCTGTTCTCCCCTCTAATCACCCACTGTTCACCCATCAATCACCCCGTCACCACCTGTCACTGCTACCCATCAGATCAGACCCTAATCTGCCCCTTGCAGGTACCCAATTACCCACCCACACCCTCAGATCGCCCTCAGACCCCTCCTGATCACCTCCCCAGTGTATTATTTACATCTGTTCTCCCCTCTAATCACCCACTGATCACCCATCAATCACCCATCAACCACTCCCTGTCACCACCTGTCACTGCTACCCATCATACCCATCAGATCAGACCCTCATCTGCCCCTTGCGAGCACCCAATCACCTGCCCACACCCTCAGATCGCCCTCAGACCCCCCTGATCACCTCGCCAGTGCATTGCTTGCATCTATTCTCCCCTCTAATCACACCCTGATCACCTATCAATCACCCCGTCACCCCCTGTCACCACCTGTCACTGCTACCCATCAGATCAGACTCTAATCTGCCCCTTGCAGGCACCCGAACACCTGCCCACACTCTCAGATCGCCCTCAGACCCCCCTGATCATCTCCCCAGTGCATTGCTTGCATCTATTCCCCATTCTAATCACACCCTGAGACAACCATCAATAACCTCCTTTCACCACCTGTCACCCCCTAGCACACCTACCCATCAGATCAGGCCCTAATTTGCCCCGTGTGGGCTCCTGATCACTCGGCCAAACCCTTAGATCCCCCTCAAACCCCTTTCCAATCACCTCCCCAGTGCATTGATTGCATCTATTCTCCCCTCTAATCACCCCCTGAGACACCCATCAATCACCTCCTGTCACCACCTGTCATCCCCTAGTAGCACTCCTATCCATCAGATCAGGCCCTAATCTGCCCCCTGCAGGCTTCTGATCACCCAGCCAAACCCTCACCCGCCCAACCGCAGTGACATAATTTTTTTTCTGATCACTGCTGGTCTCTATGACTTAATTGCGGCTGAGACCAACCACCAATCCAAGAAGCTACCATGCCCAGCCTTTTCAGTGGAAACCACTCCAAGTTTCCGAATGTAACATTTTTTGGGGCCTTCTCCTTAACATGGGTCTAGTAAAAAATAATTTATTGTGGTCTTATTGGTCTACGCACCTAATACATCACATGCCCATGCTCTCTGCTGCCATGTCCAGGTCACAATTTGAGAACATCCTGCGCTTCCTGCACTTCAGTGCCAATACAACCTGTCATCTAAGAGGTCACCCTGCTTATGACTGGTTCCACAGAATTCGGCCCCTCATAGACCACCTGTCATCAAAATTTGCAGATGCTTATACCCCTGAACAGTCATTTTGAGGCATTTGGTTTCCAGACTACTCCTCACGCTTTTGGGCCCCTAAAATGCCAGGGCAGTATAGGAACCCCACAAGTGACCCCATTTTAGAAAGAAGATACCCCAAGGTATTCCGTTAGGTGTATGATGAGTTCATAGAAGATTTTATTTTTTTGTCACAAGTTAGTGGAAAATGACACTTTGTGAAAAAAACAATAAAAATCAATTCCCACCAACTTGTGACAAAAAATAAAATCTTCTATGAACTCACCATACTCCTAACAGAATACCTTGGGGTGTTGTCTTTCTAAAATGGGGTCACTTGTGGGGTTCCTTAACTGCCCTGGCATTTTAGGGGCCCTAAACCATGAGGAGTAGTCTGGAAATCAAATGCCTCAAAATGACTTGTAAAATCCTAAGGACGTTGGGCTCCTTAGCGCACCTAGGCTGCAAAAAAGTGTCACACATATGGTATCGCCGTACTCAGGAGAAGTAGTATAATGTGTTTTGGGGTGTATTTTTACACATACCCATGCTGGATGGGAGAAATATCTCTGTAAATGGACAATTATGTGTAAAAAATAAAAAAATTGTAATTTACAGAGATATCTCTCCCACCCAGCATGGGTATGTGTAAAAATGCACCCCAAAACACGTTATACTATTTCTCCTGAGTACGGCGATACCACATGTGTGACACTTTTTTTCAGCCTAGTTGCGCTAAGGGGCCCAAAGTCCTATGAGCATCTTTAGGCTTTACAGGGGTGCTTACAATTTAGCATCCCCCAAAATGCCAGGACAGTAAACACACCCCACAAATGACCCCATTTTGGAAAGTAGACACCCCAAAGTATTCAGAGAGGGGCATGGTGAGTCCGTGGCAGATTTCATTTTTTTTTTGACACAAGTTAGCAGAAATGGAAACTTTCTTTTAGTTTTTTTTTTGTCACAATGTCTCGTTTTCCGCTAACTTGTGACAAAAAAAAAATCTTCTATGAACTCACCATGCCTCTTAGTGAATACTTTGGGATGTCTTGTTTCCAAAATAGGGTCATTTGGGGGTTATTTATACTATCCTGGAATTCTAGCACCTCATGAAACCTGACAGGTGCTCAGAAGAGTCAGAGATGCTTCAAAATGGGAAAATTCACTTTTTGCACCGTAGTTTATAAACGCTATAACTTTTACCCAAACCAATAAATATACACTTATTGGATTTTTTTAATCAAAGAGATGTAGCACAATTAATGTGGACAAAAATTTATATATAAATGTTACTTTATTTAAAAAAACGTCAGCACAGAAAGTAAAAAAAAAATCCTTTTTTTTGACAAAATTCATGGTTTTTTTTTGGTGAATATAATAAAAACTAAAAATCGCAGCAGCAATCAAATAGCACCAAAAGAAAGCTGTATTAGTGACAAGAAAAGTAGATAAAATTAATTTAGGTGGTAGGTTGTATGACCGAGCAATAAACCGTTAAAGCTGCAGTGGTCTGAATGGAAAAAAAGTGTCTGGTCCTTAAAGAGAAACTCCAGTGAACATTTTACTGTTGGCAGGTGATGTAGCTGCTGCATGGTTTTTGGCAGTTGGAAACAGCTGTGAACAGCTATTTTCCACAATGCAACAAGGTTCACAGACAGGAAACTGCCAAAAGTTTGAAATTTTCTTGTGGGAGGGGTTTCTTGTGGGAGGAGTTTCACTACAATATCAGTCATACAGCACCCCCTGATGGTCTGTTTGTGAAAAGGAATAGATTTATCATGTAAAAGGGGGTATCAGCTACTGATTAAGATAAAGTTCAATTTTTGGTCTGAGTTTCTCTTTAAGGGGTTTTAAGACTGCAGTCCTTAAGTGGTTAAACAGCCTCATGCTGTCTCCAGCTTAAAAAGTTAAAAGTGCATGCAGTCCAGCGGGGTGGGGGTTGGGGGGGGGGGGGGGGCGGGGTCGGGGGGACAATGCACTTGACCAGGGAAAATGAGGGGAGGTGAAGGCTCTGATCCAATGCTACCAGCCTGAAAGGGGTGCTTAGTGAGGTTTCTTCATAATGATCACACTCCTGCCCGCCCGCTGACAAGACCACCCAGTAACCTGACACAGATGGAGGGGAGACTTTACCTGACCTGAACTTCAGTCTGTACATGAACAGTATCATGTTGTTTTATAGACCCCCTTCATAACAGTTACTGTATAGTAGGGGTTTATTATGTGTGTTCATTGAGTTTAGGCATGTATCTGGTGTGGTAATAATTTGTAAATTCTTTATAAATGTATTTTGAGAGCCTCTCCTCCTGCTGCCTCATACATCAGTTGCACCACTGACCCACCCCCTAAAAAGCTTTATGCTGTCTCCAGCGCTGCTTGCAAACGTCAAAGTGCCTGGCAATCTGGCACTGCCTTCCGCTCGCAATCCTCAATGTGCTCGCCCGCTGCGAAGACCACCCTGAAACCTGACACAGACATTTGGGGAGAGATCAGAGAGCATGTGAGGTCTGATGGAGTGCATGTCATGTCTGATACATGGCAAGTGTTACCCAGGCATATGACATCAGAGTGTATTTGTTGTCATATTTGTGGTGTAACACTTGCCGCTTGCCATATTTGTGGTGTAACACTTGCCGCATGCCATATTTGTGCTGTAACACTTGCCGCATGCCATATTTGTGCTGTAACACTTGCCGCTTGCCATATTTGTGGTGTAACACTTGCCGCATGCCATATTTGTGCTGTAACACTTGCCGCATGCCATATTTGTGAGGTAACGCTTGCCTCATGCCACACTTGTGGGTAACACTTGCCACATGCCATGGGGTAACACTTGCTGCATGCTATATTTGTGGGCTAACACTTGCTGCATTCCATATTTGTGGGTAACTCTTGTTGCATGCCATAGTTGTGGGGTAACACTTCCCATGTGTCATATTTGTGGGGCAACACTTGCTGCATGTCATATTTGTGGGGTAATGCTACATGTAATGTGTGGCGGGTAACACTTGCTGCATATAATATGTGAGGGGTAACGCTTGCTCCATTCCATGTGTGGCGCAATGTTTCCTTAAAGGAAACCTGAGACAATAGGACATAAAAGTTTTATACATACGTGGGACATCGCACATCGCTCCCTCGCAGCCATCCAAAGCCCCCTGGATCCCCTGGTAGAAGCTCTGTTATCTCCACCAGTTAAGGCGTGCATGTGCATGTGCAGCCCAGCTGCGCACACACACCCCGTCGCGCTCACACGGCTGGGAGTGTTCTGCGTCTGCACAGTATTACCAGGGCCGGTTCTAGACTTTTTGCTGCATGAAGCAAACTTGTGAGGATGCGCCCACCCCCCAATTTGGAATGATCATACAGCACCCACATATTACTGTTGATCCAGAGGAAGATGAAAAACCCTTGCAAGGCATGATCCAATGAGCTCTAAGGTCTTGTTCACACTATCAGCGTTTGATGATTTTTTTAAGCACTGGCGATTTTGCAAATCGCTCTAAAAGCACTTGTGTAATGATTTTCTATGACAGTGTTCACAAGTGAGCGTTTCGATTTTATTCAAATCACAAAAGCGCTACATGTACCATTTTCTGAGCGTTTTGCCTCAATAAAAGGTATAGGGAGAGCGCTTTGATGAATGAATACATGTTCATTTCCGGGTTAAAGAGTTCACTTCCTACTGACGTCAGGAAGTGAAAAGTCAATTGTTCTGCAAAAGCGCTTAGAAAATTGCTTTTCTAAGCCGAAATTGCTCTGAAAGCGCTTGTAAAAGCGCTTTCAAAATCACCCCATAAATCGCCAGCACTTGCGATAGCGCTGAAAATTTATAATGTGAACAAGGCCTTAAAGGGAAAAAAATTATTTTTGGTTTTACACGTCAAAATCCTGGCTTTTATCGTATGAGTGCGTCCACATTTGATTCTTGTTTTGCAGCAGATTATACCGCAACCATATCGTTTTTATTTATTTTTTTTGTATGTGCACAATTTCTTCTAATGAGCTATTTATATTACTTATCCTTGTCTATAACTGTACGTTGTACAGCACCATGGAGATGAAATAATAGAAATAAAATAAATGTGTTTTCACTGTCATAAAAAATACTTGCCACTAGAGGTCACCATATACAAAGATACAAACATTATTTCGCTGCAAACCTGCGGTGAATCTGTTAGCCATTTTTTTTATACCTCATTTATGTTCTACTGACTGCAACTCTTTTGAAAGCTCCCATCCATATCTCCAAGGTGGCAGAAAAGACCACTGCAGAGAACCACTCCATTCAATCTTAATGTGGAACACAATGTTCTGTGTAATGTTCTCCTTACAGTGAGTGAGTATACTGGTAAAATCATATATGTCCATAGAGTGTGCAGCGATGCCATTCACTCAGGGAATTACTCACACACCTGTTCGGTGCAAATTACGGCAGCAACTTATTAATGAACAGATTTTCAACAGGTTAATGAGTTGCGATGGCTGTACCCTCAAATAACGTGGAGGTCCTTGAGGTTGGCTGCAGTGTTTTTCCATTTTATTATTGTTACATTTTTAATTAATTCAGGTGTTAGAGATATTTTTTTTAAGACAGTTGACAATCTTGGATCTAGTCGGACTGCTAATAATGGCTATTCAATACATAAATCAGGAGTAATCAGATTGTGATGATTATTTTGACAAAATAACTTTGAGGCAAAAGCATGCTACTATTTTTCTGCACTGACATTTTATTTTATAGGATTCCTATAACACTTTAGCAGCCAGTTTATTTAGAGACTTGCAAGTGCTCTAGGCCAATTTATTTTAGCATATTTTTTAAATTTCTTATTTGTTACATTTCCTTGCTACTAATTAGTACTGCTGTAATGTGTATTTATGGCCACTTGTCACTAGAGGGCAGTGTGAGACAATAACAGAGGACTTCTGCTTTCAGTTTCTACACCGTCTGCTAGCAGAGAGACGTCAAAGCATTCTAAGAATCTATAGCGCAACGGGTTATGTCGGCTGAGGTCAAATGCAGTGCACTTATCTCAAACAAGATAGTTCCTTTGAAGCTGCTAATGGATTAAATGACAAATGACCTTGGAGGGGTATGGACTGCCCTGGGCCACCCATGAGGCGGGGTGAGGAAGTGGCGCCGGCCTGGCCGTGAGTGGGAAGCCACCGAGCTGGAGTGGGTAGCAGCCAGGAAGCGGGAGCAGCGGGCACAGCAATGGGGAGGGTACTGTACTTCAGTGTACTTCAGTGGGCAGCATTGCAGGAAGTGACGTGAACGGTGGAACGCAGTGGTGGATCCAGGAAGTAGACAAGACAAATAACATTTATATTGCGCTTTTCTCCTGGCGGACGCAAAGCGCCAGAGCTGCAGCCACTAGGACGCGCTCTATAGGCAGTAGCAGTGTTAGGGAAACTTGCCTAAGGTCTCCTACTGAATAGGTGCTGGCTTACTGAACAGGCAGAGCTGAGATTCAAACCCTGGTCTCCTGTGTCAGAGGCAGAGCCCTTAACCATTACACCACCTGTCCAGTAAGTGAGTCTACTCTCTCTGCTGCCTGGCTGATGGTAATTACTGAGCAAATAGCTGGAGGGGGAGCACGGATGGGGAGCCCCAGGTGAGGGAGGGGGGAATTACTCCCAGTACTTACTAGAACTGCCCATGGATATGGAGGCTGCCATATGTATTTCCTTTTAAACATTACTAGTTGCCTGGCATCCTGCTCATCTTTCATGCATCAGTAGTGTCTGAATCATTCACCTGAAACAAGCATGCAGTAAATCCAGTCAAATTTCAGTCACAAATATACTCTGCTGCATACCTGTTCAGGGTCTATGGCTGAAAGTATTAGAGGCGGAGGATCAGCAAAACTGATTTCAAAACTTGTTTAAAAGGAACTAAAATATGTCAGCCTCCATATCCCTCTCAGGTCTGACTTCTGACAGGATGCATCTAGTATCTTTTTATTGCCAGTTCCTTCCCCAGCACACAGCATAGCCCTGCCCTGACCCACTCCACCTCCTCCCACTGCTGAGAGAGATGAACTGTTTGTTGCCAGCACTAGAATTGCAGTTCAGCAGTTCCCCCCTTCAGTTCTCAGTGTATAATGAAGCATTTCACCCTTTCCACAACCTCTCAATATGTTTACAAAAGCCATGTGTACCTCTCTTCGCACTAATCTGCCTTCAAATAGAAACCGTCTCTTTTATTTAACCATTTTTTCTGAATACATTGAGGAGCGTGTGGGTAGGGCAAATGCTGTATTGCACACAGAGCAGGAAGGAATAAGACAGAAGCTGATGGTGAGAAGCAGAGCTGTAGAGCCAACCACAAAAAGGAGGTGGGCAGAGTCAGTTCTGTGTTTACATTCAAAGGATATCTGATGTGGTGGTGGTGGATTAGATTTACCTACCTGGGACTTCTTTCAGGCCAGGACCTCCAGGCTGCCACTGCCCCCCCCCCCCCCCTCCTAAAAGGTCCCTGATTACAGCTGTGAGTGCGGGCTCCTGCACATGCGTGGGCGCATCCGCGTGCCTCTCTTGACCATGCTACTGTTTCCAGTTCACAAAGACAGCGCTTTCCCATGGGCAGCAAGCACCCATTCGCCCACACCCTTGCTCGCTCCTGTGACCGGAAGTTACAGGACAGATTAGTGAATGGGAATAGCAATGACCTGAGTTGGAGGGTCAACACCACCTCCACACAGAGGAAAGCTCAGCAGAGGCTATTCTTCCTCCCACAGCTGAAGAAGTTCAGCATGGACCACAAACTTCTGACCAGCTTCTACTCGGTCACAATTGAATCTGTTCTCTGTTCTTCCATCCTGGTCCGGTACGCTGGCTCCTCCGCCAGCAACAGGCACAAGCGACAGAGCTTTGTAATAGACCTGCATGAGTCATATGCTCCGTCTATAGCCTGATGAAGCTGGATATGCCTGCGAAGTGCGTTGCAATTTTTTGGAGTATGTAAATATAATATCAATAGCATCTTTTGTCTACTTTGATGGGGTTGGTCCACCACTGCCTCCTCTATTTTAACATTTTTTGTGACATTTATCTTTCTGGTGCCTCTGTCCACTTGTACGTTACTTGAGTCCACCCTTGGTGGAAGGGTGTTGGCCCCTATTCTTCCGATCTACAGAGAGCAACTTCTTTATCCTGAGTGGGGACAGGTTTAATCTCCCCACCTGACTACATACTGGTTGCCTGAATGGTAGCCCTGGTTTGTGAGTATTAAGAGATATACTTACCTAATCACACCCACATTTCCAGTACATACTACACTATATTGGCCTCTTGGTGTCTCCCTTTTTGTACAAGCTACAGAGGGTCATCAGATCAGAGGAGAGAATCATTGAGAAACCAGTCCCCCTCTGGACCTCCTCTATGACACCAGACTGCGCTCCAAAGCTTTGCGGATCGCCAATGATCTCTCACACCCAGGCTCCCGCTTCTTCAGTCGGCTCCCTTCAGGCCGGAGGTTAAGGTCCATCTCCACCACGACCTCTAGGCATAGAAACAGCTTCTTCCCCTCAGCGGTCAACTCACTGAACTCACTTCACACACTCCCCCTCCCCACAGCTGCCTATCCCCGCCCCCAACTTAGGTTGTTCCTCCCCCCTTAACTGTTTTTAAAGCGTGTTTTTGCACTGCCGAACTTTATACATTATTGCGGACAATTGTCATTATCTAATTGCTGTAGCTGTTTTTGATTGTGCTACCCTGTTAACTCTGTAAGTGAACCAGTGTCTCCGTCTTTAATGTGTATCCTATTTTATATGTAAGCCCTGTACATGCCAAGCCCAATTCCGGGCATGACCCATTCATGCTTGGTGAAAATAAAATGATTCTGAAGATATAGATCATTTTGGTGTGATAAGTAGTGTTAAAGCTATTGGCGAATGAGTGGAAGGAGCACTGAAATGTGAAAATTGCTCTTGTCCATAAAGGTAAAAACCACTTAGTGGTGAAGTGGTTAAAAAGATTAGCTTGTGCTTCCTTCAAGCTTCTCCCTGACTTCCTTCTGTGGGCGATGATGAGATGGGGGAGGAGTATGGACAGCTCACAGACTGATGTTATGTCTACCCAGAGCTGGGACAAGGTCCTCCAGCACCCAAGGCTGAGACACCAAAGTGCGCCCCTCCATCCCTCCCAACCCAGCTGTCACACACTGATTGCTATTAGACTAAGAGGGCCACAGGGCCCACAACGTCCCCAACACCTTAATATCTAGTTATCTGACTTGCAGTCACTGCTATGTATCCCCTTTTCTTATTTATTTCTGCTTAAAACACAATTAGGAATGACAGCTAAATGAATTGTGCACCCCCTCCTACACTGCGCCCTGAGGCTGGAGCCTATCCCGGCCCTGTTTTCTACCCAAGCTACTACTAACCAGGGCTGCTCAAATCCGGATCTGGGAGACACCCCGATAGTTCTATCCGGATATCTCCCAGTTACCTGTGCGGGGAAGTCAATCTTACCTGTCCGACGTCTTCTTCGGCCTTCCCTCGGCACCTCCCGCGATGCGGTCCAAGCGGCGGTCACATGATTACGAAAACTTCTTCCTTCCGTGTTGAAGGAGGAAGTGTTTGTAATCACGTGACGCGCGTGGAGCGCATCGTGGGAGGCGCCGAGGGACGGAAGAAGAAGACGTCAGACAGGTAAGATTGACCCCCCCCCCCCCCCGCCCACCCCGCACAGTTTTACTGGGAGATATCCGGATAGCAACTATCCGGGTATCTCCCGGATCCGGATTTGAGCAGCCCTACTACTAACATTCACACAGGAAGACGATTTTGCAAACCCAGAAAGCAAGGTATCAAAAACATGCAAAAATGGTTTATGTACAATGCACAAAGTGTTTCAGGTTGTAAATCATGATATATTCCACACAATATGCAATAAAACATAAGCATGAACTACAGCTTTAAATAAAAAAAGAGATTTAACAGAAACAACTATTTGTTGCCAACTCTGAAATATACACGTTGGTGCCGAACACACGAACCAAGAAAGAGCATTGCAACCACCAGAGAGACCCTGTCTTCCTAATACAGAAATACTTGGCAATGAGCGATAGGTAGTCTGATCCATTTACATTCTATCTTCAAACCTGTTCAGCTTGTCAGTCAGGTGGGATTTGCATGTTACTGCAAATAAATAAAAGGAAATTTTTGTAAAAAAAAAAGTCTAGTGAAGGAGCAGAATAATCAATTATATATTTATAATTCTATTGTTCATGTGAATCTATGCTTGCATGCCTAAGATATATTGTAATGTGTATTCCAATTTTGTTCTGTTTCATTTTGATACCTGGTTTCTCTGTAAAAGGGGACCCAAACTAAAAACGACCATGCCTAGCACAATGATTAACAATTAATTTTATTATGAAATCCTGAATTTTTTTTTTAGCAACCTTGGACGGTCCAGGTGGATGGAGCGGATGGACAGCCACTATATCCCAACAAGGCTGTGACATTAGCAAGGAGGTGGTAGGGTCATGTTTTTGGCCTGAATTATGCCGAGAGAGCTGGTCGACACCTTTGGGGGTCCCTCAAGGTGTAAAAATATGAAAAAAAGAAAATTGGTGGCCAGAGGTGCTGTGGAAGAAAAGGTGTCTCCATAGGCACCAATGACAACAGCCATGATTAGCAGCACTAAAGGGAAGTTTGGGCGCTTGAACCTGTGAATAGCGACAATGATGGGCACCTGAGGCCACAACCCCGACGCAGCAATGCGCCCGAGACCGCAATTAGCAGCAATTAGGATAAATTTGAGTGCCCGAAGCTAATCAAGGCACTGAAGTGACGTTTGGGCACCTTAGGCTACCACTGCATGCCCAGGGCCGGCCCGCCCATGAGGCGGGGTGAAACGTTTGCCTCAGGCGGCACTTCTGGGGGGGCGGCACCCGCCCGTCCGTGGGTGTGGAGGGCCGCCCGAGCTGGAGGGGATAGCGGGCAGGAAGGGGGTATTGGGTCTAGCGGCGGGGAGGGGGGTCGGACCCCCCCTCCCTCGCCTGGGTCCCCCGTCCTCCGCTCCCCTCCAGCTTGTTACGTCGCTGGCTGTAGCTATAAGAGGCAACGGGCGGGGATCACTCACCTCTTCCACGTTCCAGCGTGCGCTCCACTGACGTCACTTCCTGCGGCGTAGCAGGAAGTGACGTCAGTGGAGCGCAGGCTGGAACGAGGAAGAGGTGAGTGATCCCCGCCCATTGCCTCTTATAGCTGCAGCCAGCCAGCGACCTAACAAGCTGGAGCGGAGGACGGGGGACCCAGGCGAGAGAGGGGGTCCGACCCCCCTCCCCGCCGCTAGGCCCAATACCCCCTTCCTGCCCGCTATCCCCTCCAGCTCGGGCGCCCCCCCCCCACACCCACGGCTTGGGGGGGAGGGAGGGGGGGCGGCGATTTCTTTAAAGTTTGCCTCAGGCGGCAAATGGTCTAGGGCCGGGCCTGTGCATGCCCACTTTTTATCGACGCAATTTACATGGCGAGTTGCCCTGGCGCCTGCTATTTTATTGGTAGCCTCAGTGCCCCAATGCCACTTCACTGACGACGTGGCTTTGCAGATGGGGCAGGGAGGTTAAAGGCTAGGCATCACTGGGGTGTAGGGTTAAGGGTTAGGCACCACCAGGAGAAGGAGGGGATAAAGTGGTATAAACCCCTGACATAATATTCAATAAAAACATGTTTTCCTACTTTTTATATGCCATACGATTATCATATTTGCATTTGTGCATAAATATTTTTATTCATTTAGAAATTACAAGTTCCCAAAAGTACAGTTTTTTGCTTTGAGAGCTGACTTTTTATTTTATTCATAACTGGTTTTATTCATTATATATTGAAGGCAGAAATGCTTTGAGTTTCTGTCTGTGTCCAGGAGCTTCTGCACAGTCAGAGAATGTGTCACATTCCTCACTTGATTCCTCACAATTAAGTAAACAAAAAATAACATTATCTACACTTCAGATGCGTCCAGATTTCTCTGCACTGAACTTTGAAGTCCTGTGTGTAACCCTTTGAATGCTGCTCTAGTTAAAAAAAAAGGCTGGTTGTATATAATATGCTGTAAATAATTTTTTTGTTTCAAAAGGTTTTTATTGTAGCATCATAGAAAAATGGACAAACGTGCTCCAAATAGGGGGAAAATATCAAATAGCATAATACGCAAGGGATACAATTGTAAAAGATATACAAAATGAAACATAACAATCAAATAAAAAGAAAAAGAGAGAAAAGAAAAAGAACAAGAGCAAAACAATTTTGTGGTTGAGAGCAAAGTTTGATTGGAGTGTTCAAAGATAAGCGCAAAAGGGAAGCTCCACCGATAACGCACCGAGGCCTGGATCAAAGCCGATGTTGCAGGCCTCATCTCCCTGCGTTTGAACAGCAGCTTAGGGGAGATATCAGCAAAGATCTGGACCGGGTCGGTCTGACCTGGAAGTGAAGTCAATCCCCTGGCTGCATTCAGAATGGTATCTCGATGTTCCTCGACCTGGTGTTTTAGAACAATATCACAGGGTAACTCTTTGTTTCTAAGGCTTATAAAGAGACCTATGTATCCGTACGATGCGGAATTCAGCAGGATCGATGTTAGGAAAAAGCACTGCAAACAGGTTTAAGGTCATAGGTTTCAGATTGATGGTAGTCTCCAGGACCCCTCTGATGCGAAGGTTTGCTCTCCTCGCCCTATTTTCCAAGTCCTCGAGGTGAGACTGCAGTTTCTCGATTTGCTGGGCCTGGTCATCAATTTGGACCTTGTCTGCATGCAAAGCGTCTGAGAAAGAGTCCATTTGCTTTTCAAGGTCTGCCACGCGGTCTCCGACATCTTTGATCTGCTTAGAGAGGTCTGATCCCGCACTCGACAGTTCAGCTTTAACCATACGGTGGATGTTGTTATACAGTTGGTCCAGCTTAGCATCAAGACTTGCTGGTGATAGGTCGGACGGAGAAGGGGAAGAAAACAAGGTTGTGTGGCTGTGTATACATAAGCTTGATGTCTCTCTCTTCCTCCCTCCCTGTGTGCCTGTTGTGTATTTCTCCCTATACACAGACACTTCTGTATAAACTACTAAATAATGAATTAGATAGCTCAGAACCCTGCACTTTACAGTCTCTTGTAATACTCCAGTTAACAACAGCTCAGGCCAGGTGAAAATATTCTCTGAGAATTAAATCCTGTCTTTAAGTTTAGGATTCAGTCACTAATTTAAGCATTCAGTTGTTAACTTTAGGAATCCTTCCTTAACTTAAAGAGGAACTGTCGCAAAAATCTTAAAATTTTAAACACATACAAATAAGAAGTACATTTCTCCCCGAGTAAAATGAGCCATAAATTACTTTCCTCCTATGTTGCTGTCGCTTACAGTAAGTAGTAGAAAACTGTCATTACCGACAGATTTTGGACTAGCCAATCTCCTCATAGGGGGTTCTCGGGGTTTTCTTTATTTTTAAAAGCACTTAGTGAATGACAGTTGCTCCGTCCAACTGCCAAAATAGTGTGCAGTGAGCAGGGAGGCTGGCCAGCATCTTCATACTAATCATTTTCAGGGAATGTCTTTATAAAGAATAAAGGCCATGCTGAGAATCCCCCATGAAGAAAAGGACTAGCCCAAAATCTGTCGGTAATGTCAAATTTCAACTACCTACTGTAAGTGACAGCGACATACGAGAAAAGTAATTTATGACTCATTTTACTCTGGGAGAAATGTACTTCTTATTTGTATGTGTTTTAAATTTTAAGATTTTCACGACAGTTCCTCTTTAAGGAGAGAGTGACTACTACATGATTAATCACCATGGTGATAACAGTAAAAATAGCTCAGAATTGTTATTGAAGACAGGAGATAAGCTTAGTGAAATGTGGCCATAATTGGGATTACTCAACAATTGTAGATATTTTCAGGACTGGTACAAGTAAAATAGAAGTAAATTGGAGCAATTGCTGAGAGTAACCAATCACAATATCGGTTTCATTTTATAGCTGAGGCCTAACTGGTTTCTACTTCAGTTTTCTTTTCCCCTGTCTCGATAAATGTTCCCCTCTGTGTTTCTGCTGAACTCTTAGTAATGTAACATGAATAAATGAAAAATCCAACAGGGACAGAGAAATATGAATAATGTTTCCAGTCAGATGTGGAAACTCAATTGTAGAGATCTCACTGCTGACGTCCTGAGAGATATAAACAGCCAGTGGGCAAGTCAACCTGCTAATATCTCCTCAGAAAGATGGATTCTATTTATAAGCCAAAGAAAAGCACTTCTCCCTGTTATTTCTGCTGTTTCAAATGTTAACGACAGATTGTCCTTTTTATAAGATTGTCATTAATAGAAGGTGACGGGCTTGTCACAGCATTGCTAACTTGCTTTTTAATCACTGGATTGACACTGACTGACAAAGGCCTAAGTTAAGCTTCATAAACATGCTAGATAAAAGTAGTTGGAAACGGTTGGTGCCAAGCGCTGAATCGTAAAATTATCAGTGCAGAATACACACAGATTAGATGACATCTGATGCCTCGAATAAAAAGACTCTGACGTCTCCAAAAAATGAGGTTTTTACTTTAAAAACCTCATTAACATTATTGCCCCTCTTAAATCGCCACATCCCCTCTGCTGAAAACACCCTAAATCACCCCTAACTCGCCCAGAAAAATCCACAGCTTTCTTGGTCGTGGATTTTGCTGCCGCCTCTATGTGCGTCAATCAGTGCTGATCTCTGCCTCTCCCCCGCCCCTCTTAGTAAGGGAAGACTGACAGGGGCGGGGAGAGGCGGCGTTACGCGCTGTTGGACGCGTGTAGAGGCAGAGCTGCAGCCAAATGTTCTGCCTCTATGCGGAAGGAGCCCGCGATGTACCCCAGAAAGTTTGGGGTGATTTAAGGTGTTTTCAGCCATGGGGATGCAACGTTTTAATAGGAGCAATAATGTTGATGAGGTTTTTAAAGTAAAAAACTCATTTTTTGGAGACTTCAGAGTCTCTTTTAAGAGAAAATCCAACCAATCCCAATCAGTAGCCGATACCCCCTTTTACATGAGAAATCTATTGCTTTTCACAAACAGACCATCAGGGGGCGCTGTATGACTGATATTGTGGTGAAACCCCTCCTACAAGAAGCTCTGGGACCGCGGTACTTTTGACAGTTTGCCACAATGTAACAAGGTTCACAGACAGGAAATAGCTGTTTACAGCTGTCTCCAACAGCCAAAACAGCTAGCAGCAGCTACATAACCTGCCCACAGTAAAAATGTCACCATGTAATAAATGTCAGAATGTAAATCGGGGAGAGGAAAGATTTTACAATGAGCAAACACTGACTAAATCATTTATACATAATTATTGTAAAAATGAAGCACTTTTTTATTACACTATTTTCACTGGAGTTCCTCTTTAAAGTGAACCTCCGGACTAAAAATCGACTCAGCAACACTGAAAAGGCTTTGTGTTTCTTTAACAGTTTCACAGCATCAGAACTTTGTTTCTCTTATACAAGCCTCATTTTTAGCTGCACAGAAGAAAACTGCCCGGGCATTTTTCCCCTGATGCTGTGCAAAGCATGATGGAATTTCTGATTTTGTTGTTCTCGTTCTGCTGTTTTGGTGCAATTTTTTTTTTCTACATTTTGAATTTGACATTTGAAGTCTAGGGTGCGCAGCTGGCAGGGATAATCAGGGACACAGGATAGTTGGAACTGTGTCTCCTGCTCCTTGTCACCTACTTCAAACAAAAACATGGCTGACCCCATGACAAAGATGGCAGCCCCCATGAATCACAAACATTTGCCTGTTCTTTTAAAACAGGGTGGGTAAGAGATTATATTACCTATCTATTCTAATTACCATCACTAATGTACCTTAATGACAGTATATTTGTTTAGGCTGAAGTTCCCCTTTAAGTAGACTGATCCAATCTGCCAAATCTGTTCTGCTGAAAATCATGCACAGGGGCATTGCTAGGATCCTGGAAGTTCCTGGACACTGGAAAAGGGTGTATTGTGCAATGAGAAGTGGGCGTGGTCATGTATCAAAAGTGTGCGGGGTCGTAAAGGGTGTGTTAACTGGCTTGCTGGCTGGTTGGTCTTCTACTGGGTGGTTTGGCTTCTGCTGGCTGCTTGGAGTTTAAAGAGGAACTGTACTAAAAATAGCAAAATGAATAAAACTCTTTAATAGCCAAGTGCCACAGCCAATCCACCCCCGCCACTTTCTCTGCTATATAGTAGCTCCAGATGCTGAATACTCATCCCTGCTGCTTGCTCTGCCGGTGACCAGAATTTGGCTACATAAGTGTCTGGAACAATATCTGAATCTCAATAGCTGATTACCCCCCACCCACCACACGCACACACACTTGCTACACCAACAGCTGTAGCTTGGATGTATAAAAGCTGAAGCCCACCGCCAAATAGACATAAATTACATTGTGGTCTCTGGCGGTTCCTAACTTAACCACTTCAACCCGGGTTGTTTTCACCTTATGGACGAGAGGAGTTTTCACAATTCAGCGCTTCTTCCATTCATTCCCCAATAACTTTATCACTACTTATCACAATTAAATGATCTATACCTTGTTTTTTCTGCCACCAATTTGGCTTTATTTGGGTGGTACATTATGCTAAGTATTACTTAATTCTAAATGCATTTTAATGGGAATAATAAGAAAAAAATCATTATTTCTAAGTTGTCGACCATTATAGTTTTAAAATAAAATGTTCTATTGTGGATAAAAGCCACAAATTTTATTTGCACATTTGTCCCGGTTATTGCAACGTTTAAATTATATTCCTAGTACAATGTATGGTGACAATATTTTATTTGGAAGTAAAGGTACATTTTTTCAGTTTTACATCCATAACTATTTACAAGCTCTTGATTTAACAGTAATATACCCTCTTGACATACATATTAAAAAAAACATCAGTCCCTAATGTATGTAGGTGTAGTTTTACTATTTGGCCACAAGATGTCCTTGTGCATTCTTTTCTATTAGAGTACTATAAGTACGCAAATATGTAGTAATGCGTTCCATCGGAAGTGACGCAGGCATCTCATTGATGCCAGTGTTCACTGGGACCTAGAGGGGAGATGAATGAATGGGGACGAAGTTCCATTCATGAATCTAACGATCTGCAGCGGGAGCGAGTGAGCGGGAGGGAGCGCGGCTGGACGATCGCTCCTACATCTGAGAATGATCACTGTTTTTGAACAAAAACTATAATCATTCACGCTGTATATCTGTCACCTGCCACCAATCCCCCATCACCATAACCATCGCGATTGCACGTGCACCCCTGCTAAGTGCAGGGAAGCGAGTCTTGCGTCCCTGTGGCTGTAGCAGAAGCAGCTGTGGATGTGACACTCACTTCCCTGCGGCCAAAGGAGTTAAAGAGACATTGAAGCGAAAAAAAATATGATATAATGAATTGGTTGTGTTATACGAATAATTACTAGAATTTTAGTAGCAAAGAAAATATTCTAATAATTTTATTTTCAGTTATATAGTGTTTTTTATAACATTGCATCATTCTCTAATATTTGCAGTTTAGACACTACTCAGCAGTCTAAATGGGTTCAAAAGTTCACTAGCCTGCTCTGGAAAATCTTCCCTGCAGAGGGAAAAAAAGATACTTTGGCCTCAATTCACTAAGATCATGCTGGAGATATTAAGGCAAGAGAAAACTTACCTCCACACAGCGAGAGAGTTATCTTATCTCTTCATTCCTTAAGTTACCTCCTCTGTAGTTAATTTACCTCCTCTGTAGTTATTTTACTTCCTCTGTAGTTATTTTCACACGCAGTTAATTAAAGGACTTACGAGGCCAAATTATTAAAAAAAAAGTTAAAAAAGTGAAGTACCTGCATCTCTTTAAAAGACACGGAGGATGCCATCCGCGCCCTCTGTGTCATTCCTCCGGGTCCCCGCCGCTCAATAGACCCCCCGGCCTGTCACGACCGCAGGGCCCGGGTCGGGCTTTTTCTGCCTCTGTCAATATGGCCGCCGGAGCTGGCCGTGGCTGCGCAGTCCGCACCTGCCGCGAGTGCGGCTGCGCAGCTCTAGGGCCAACCCCTCCCGATCCATGCTACAGTAGCGTGGATCGGGGGTTCGCCCTAGAGCTGCGCAGCCGCACACGCGGCAGGTGTGGTCTGCGCAGCAGCGGCCAGCTCCGGCGGCCATATTGGCAGAGGCAGGAGAGCCCGACCTAGGCACTGCGGTCGTGACAGGCCGGGGGGTCTATTGAGCGGTGGGAACCCGGCGGAATGACACGGAGGGCGCGGATGGCGTCCTCCGTGTCTTTTAAAGAGATGCAGGTACTTCACTTTTTTAACTTTTTTTTTAATAATTTGGCCTCGTAAGTCCTTTAATAGCCTGTCTTTAACTCTGAAGTTATTTTAAGGATTGGAGAGTTAACTTAAAGACAGAAGAGTTAACTTTAGGTTTGCCTGAGGTAAAATGTTTCCTGAATACTACATGGGCTCGATTCACAAAGCGGTGATAACCCAGTTAAAGACTTTAGGCGTGATAACCATTTTTATCATGCCTAAACTCAGTTTAGGCATGATAAGTTTAGGCATGATAAGTTTAGGCATGATAAGTTTAGGCATGATAAGTTTAGGCATGATAAGTTTAGATAAGTTTAGATTGCGCGCAAAGTCCCGCACGCAAAGCAGCGCCATTAAACTCTATGCAAAGTGCACCAGACTTTGCTAGCGCAAAACTTTTGATCAGCTGTGCACTGTGGTGCTAACCCAGTTGGTGCTTAAACTTATTACGCCTAAAAACTTATCACACCTAAACTTATCGGGCTTGATTCACCAAGCGGTGCAAAGTGTTTGCACGCTGGTGAAAAGGCCCTTATCACGCCTAAACTCACTTTAGGCATGATAAGAAGAAACTCGCGCGAAGTTACCGCGCGTACGCGCGTAAGTGCGCGCGCAGCACCCGACGCTTCGCGCGAAGCTCCCATTAAGCCCTATGGGACTTTGCGCGCGCGTACGCGCGGTAACTTCGCGCGAAGAGCAGGAAAAAGCGGTGATAACTCAGTGGTGAAAAGGTCATCACGCCTAAAGTCTTTTAGGCGTGATAACTGGGTTATCACCGCTTTGTGAATCAAGCCCCTCATGCCTAAACTTATCACACCTAAACTTATCATGCCTAAACTGAGTTTAGGCGTGATAAAGGGCTTTTCACTAGCGTGCTAACTGTTAGCACCGCTTTGTGAATCAGGCCCCATGCCTCATCACCATGGTAACGACTCTAAAAAGGTTATTAAAGACAGGAGATAAGCTTAGTGAATTGAGGCCATTGTCTTTTAAAGCCTATTATCTCAAGTGTCTGGCAGAGTTCTCTGCGACTTTGAAAGTCGTGGAGCTCAATGGCTAATTTGCATAGATAACAACTGGAATTTCTTAGCTCTTCCTGTACTGGAAACAATATTAGACTGCCTGTACTACACATACAAATCATTACATCATAATTTTTTTTTTCGCTTCAGTGTCTAAATTAACTGTTTTATGAGTAGGACTATAGATACATTTATCTCATCAGTTTATTTTCAATATAATTTTATCTTCTTAAAACTGAATGCAATAAATCAGATTTAAGTGTACAAGTATGTCACAGAGAGGCGCTCATGCTTGCTACACAGCCATAGTAGTTAAGGCACCTGTTTTTTCACTGACCTGTGGAAGCGGGCAAGCACCTGCAAAACGTGTTGTCATTGTCAATTGTATGTGCTCAAATAAAATACCTTTTTTCAAAAAGTGGTCCAAGTTCTTCAAGAGAGGTAAGATTACCGCTCTGTTTACAAGATTAACAGCTTATTATTTTATGCATTGGGCGTCTCAATCCCTGTTTTAAGTTTCTTGTCATACCTCTTTAGAGATGATAGTTTTTTAGTTTGTCCTAAAGAACATTCAGAGTGCGACCGACCAGTTCCTGTTACAGACCTGGAAAACCAAGCGGAGGCGGTAATTTCCTGCCTGCTCTGACGGTGGTTGCAAGCATTTTGAGATGTATACATCCTTAGCATTTTGTTTTTCTGAATCTTACGCGATTCTGCATCATTGGGCTCCTGGTCTCCTTTTGTCTTTTAGCTGAGTCTGGGGCTGTTGTAATCACAGGAACCATCGACATAAGCTATCTTTTCTTTTATACATGGGCAGCATGGTGGCATAGTGGTTAACGCGCTCGCCTTCAATGGGTCCCCGTTTTGAATCCCCGCCAGGAAGTTAATATGCTCTTCCTGTGTCTGCGCGGGTTTCCTCCAGGCATTCCGATCTCCTCCTACATCCCAAAAACATACAAATAAGTTAATTGGCTTCCACTTAAATTGGCCCAAGGCTACAATACATACATATACTACACCAGCCTTTCTCAACCTTTTTACATTTTTAGGGTTTAAGGAACCCTGTAAATACTCTTTGGATCCCAAGGAACCCCTGGATTTATTTTGCAGATTGCATGAGCTTTAAAAGTGTGGCTGTTTATGCCACTACCCTCTATTACAGTGCCCTTCATTATAATGTCTCCCTATTCTAGTGCTTTTTTTTAATGGGCTATTACTATTTTGACAACCAATTGAGTGCTTCTTTTTACAGTACCCCCTATTATAGTGTGCTCTCTATCATACTTCCCCCAAACCCCACAATAGGGAAAAAAGCCAAGGAACCCCTGAGGAGTACTCAAGGAACCCTGGTTGTGAAAGCCTGCACTACACAATACATATACATACATAGACATAGGACTATGGTAAGGATTGGATTGTGAGCCCCTCCGAGGGACAGTTAGTGACAAGACAATGTACTCTGTAGAGCGATGCAGATGATGTCAGTGCTATATAAATAATAATAATAATATAGTCATCTGGTTTGGCCGTCCCTGCTTTGCCTGCCTCCAGCTGATACATGTGTAGTATGACTGTTTCACTGGGTCCACTTTCATAGACAATAATAAGCAGTAATACACTACGCCATTCCGACTGAAAGCTCAAATTTTACTTTGGACTTTTTACAACCTCAGTTGCAACTTCGGCTTCTTTGAGAAATGCTCTCTGTGCTTTCTTCCAAATGGAATGAGAAATCAGTGGCTCCATACTGATGCTTTTCTGTGAAAGAGGCTATAGAGGGCCCAAGACAGGACAAGGGAATCACTAACACTGTAGTCAATTACCGGGTCTTTGTTGCTGGCCTTGTTCAGCTGTAATGGAAGGAATCAGAGAGGTAGATTATAGCGAAAGGTCACCAAAAAGCATTTTCAGGAGAAGCAAGATCTTTCAGAGTAGCAAGGCAGCCTTAGAAGTTATTATCTACTACATTGTGCTTAAAACATGCAAAGGCCAAGTTCACAGATAGGAGTGTACAGAGGTCAGGCAACCACCTTTTCCTGAAGCTGGGAAACACAAATGCCACTACAAATGGTGTTATTCTTCCACATTTCTCTCTGAGATATTGCATAACAAATGCATATAAATAGCACTCTCTGCAAACGTGTGCACATACAAATATGACATGATTTTTAATGGATCACTAGCACAAAATGTAAAATACATATATATATAAGACGTATGCTTCTACCATGCTTAGATTACTTTTCACCCACATGTCACTGTCACTTAAAGAAAACCTGTAACATCAAAAAGTTCCCCTGGGGGGTACTCACCTCGGGAGGGGGAAGCCTCAGGGTACCAATGAGGCTTCCCATGCCATCCTCCGTCCCTCGGGGGTCTCGCTGCAGCCCTCCAAACAGCGGCGATGTCAATATTTACCTTCCCGGCTCCTGCGCAGGTGCTGTGGCAGCTGTCGGCTCCGAAATAGGCGGAAATACCCGTTCACCGTCGGGTCTGCTCTACTGCGCAGGCGCAAGTCTCCGGCGCCTGCGCAGTAGAGCGGACCCGACTGAGATCGGGTATTTCCGTGTACTGCAGAGCCGAAAGCCGCAACAGCGCCCCCGCTGGAGCCTGGAAAGGTAAATATTGAACAAGCTGACGGATCTGTCGGGCCGCTGTTCGGAGGGCTGCAGCGAGACCCCCGTAGGACAGAGGACAGCGTGGGAAGCCTCATTGGGACCCTGAGACTTCCCCCTCCCGAGGTGAGTACCCCCCAGGGGAACCTTTTGATCTTACAGTGTCTTTTTAAAAGGAACCTAAAGCGAGAGGGATATAGAGGCTGCCATATTTATTTCTTTTTAAACAATGCATATTGCGTGGCTGTCCAGCTGGTCCATTGCCTTAACTCCCTAACGACCGCCTAACGCCAATCGGCATTAAGTCCTGGGGACGGCTACTGCAGGAGATCGCGCGCAGGCTGCACATGCATTACCTGCTTGGGAGGCAGAGCTCCGCCCCACCTTCAGTCTCCCAGCGGCGATCGCCACTTGGGAGACTGTGAAACAGCGAATTTACTGGGTACAGTGCTGCGATCTGAGGCTGTCCCCTCCATTGGCTCAGGAGTGATCAGCTGTCATAGGCTGAAGCCTATGACAGCCGATCACAGTGATTGACCGGCGGGGGGAGGGAGGGTAAAAAATAAATAAATAAATAAATAAATAGCGAAATACAAAAAATAAACATCTGAGGGCCGAGCAGACCCCACCAACAGCTCAGTTGGTGGGGAGAAAGAGGGGGGAAATCACTTGTGTACTGAGTTGTGCGGCCCTGCAGCTTGGCCTTAAAGCTGCAGTGGCCCATTTGTGGAAAAATGGCCTGGTCTTTAGGGAGGTTTAACACTGCGGTCCTCAAGTGGTTAAAGGACAACTCAAGAGAGAGGTACATGGAGGCTGCCATGTTTGTTTCCTTTTAAGCAATACCAGTTGCCTGGCAATCCTGATCCTCTGCCTCTAATACTTTAACCCTAGCCCCTGAACAAGCATGCAGCAGATCAGGTGTTTCTGACATTATTGTCAGATCTGACAGATTAGCTGCATGCTTGTTTCTGGTGCTATTTAGACACTTCTGTAGCCAAACAGACCAGCAGGGCTGCCAGGCAACTAGTATTGTTTAACAGGAAATAAACATGGCAACCTCCATAGTCTTCTTACTTCAGTAACCCTTTAAATACTTTTAGCCAGAGACCCTGAACCAGCATGCAGATCCGTTGCTCTTACTGAAATCTGACTGCATTTGCCACATGCTTGTTTCGGGTGTGTGAGTCAGACACTATTGCAGCAGGATAGCCAGACAATTGGTAATGTTTAAAAGGAAATAAATATGGAGGCCTTACTTTAGGTTCCCTCTAATTGTTGATATTTATATCGTCAAGCCGGAATACATATTTTGTCAGCTCCATAAAGAAATGGTCTATTCTTTATGTGATTCAAGACCCACTACTGTTTGATGTTTATGAAGACAAGATAAACTGGTTGAATCTTATTTGGAAAAGGAAACCTTTTTTTGTATTTTTAATAATAAAACAATAAAGGTTGAAGCTATTTTTGTAACTGCAAAACCTTGTTGTGGTGTCTTGAAAACCATGATATCTTTATAAACGTATTGAATGTTCATATTGAGTGAAGTGGGCTACCCTTAAAGAGACACTGAAGTGAAAAAAAATGATGATATTATGATTTGTATGTGTAGTACAGCTAAGAGATAAAACATTAAGATCAGATACATCAGTCTATTTGTTTCCAGTACAGGAAGAGTTAAGAAACTCCAGTTGTTATCTCTATGCAAAAAAGCCATTAACTCTCCGACTAAGTCTTAAGGGGCCCATACACTCAGCCGATTTTCTGGCCGACCGATTGATCCCAATCGATTGATCGATCGATCGTTTGCAAATCGGTTGGCCAATCGACCGATCGATGGCCGATTTCGATCGATTTCGATGGATTTCCATCGAACTGGCAGGGTGGAAAATTTAGCTCGATCTGATGAGATTGCTGATCAGTTTGTATTGGCCTTAATGGAAATCTGATGGCAAAAAAATGCCATAAGATTGAATTTCAATAGATTTCAAACTGAAATCTATTGGAATTCTATCCTGGTAAAAAATGTTCTAAAAACGCATCAGATAGATCATCAGATGCATTTCTTATCTATCTGCTGCCAATCTGACGAGTGTATGGGCACCTTTAGTCGTGGAGAGGGCTGTTATCTGACTTTTATTATCTCAACCGTAAGTGAACTGTTTACTTTTTCTCTGCTAGAGGAGAAGCCATTACTTCACAGACTGCTCTGAAAGAATCATTTTGAATGCTGAGTGTTGGGTAATCTGCACATATTATAGAATGATGCAATGTTAGAAAAAACACTATATACCTGAAAATAAAAGTATGAGAATATTTTCTTTGCTGCTAATCTTCTAGTAATTATTCATAGTACACAACCAATTCACTATATCATATTTTTTTTTCGCTTCAGTGTCTCTTTAACCACTTCACCACTGAGGGGTTTTACCCCCTGAGCACCAGAGCAATTCTCACCTTTCAGCGCTCCTTCCATTCATTCATCTATAACTTTATCATTACTTATCACAATGAAATGAACTATATCTTGTTTTTTCCGCCACCAATTAGGCTTTCTTTAGGTGGGACATTATGCCAAGAATTATTTTTTTCTAAATGTGTTTTAATGGGAAAATAGGAAAAATGTGGGGAAAAAAATAATTATTTTTCAGTTTTCGGCCATTATAGTTTTTAAATAATGCATGCTACTGTAATTAAAACCCATGAAACGTATTTGCCCTTTTGTCCCGGTTATAAAACCATTTAAATTATGTCCCTATCACAATGTTTGGCGCCAATATTTTATTTGGAAATAAAGGTGCATTTTTTTCAGCTTTGCGTCCATCCCTAATTACAAGCCCATAGTTTATAAAGTAACAGTGTTATACCCTCTTGACATAAATATTTAAAAAGTTCAGTCCCTAAGGTAACTATTTATGTATTTTTTTTAATTGTAAATTTTTTAATTTTTTTTTAATTACAAAAAAAAAAATAGGGAGTGTGGGAGGTAATGAGTTAATTTTATGTGTAAAAGTCATTTATTTGTATGTGAAAAATGTGTAGGGTGTAGTTTACTATTTGGCCACAAGATGGCCACAGTAACTTTTTGTTTTAATGCGACCTCCAAGCTTCCTTCCGGAAGCTTGGAGGAAGTATAAGGAGGCTGGACACGTGAGTTTTTTTCTCACAATGATCGCGCTGCCCATAGGAGAGCAGCTCATCAATGCGGGGCTTAGATCAACGAACGGGAATGGATTTTCCCGTTCATTGATCTCTGGGCGAGCGGGCGGCGGCGTGTTTACTAGCGGCGGGCGGCGTGTTTACGAGCGGGAGCGCGGGCAGCGTCGGGAACGCGGAAAGTACGTGTTTCTCCGTCCCTGGTTTTTAAAGGATGGAAAAAGGGGCAGAGAAATACGTACGCACGGGGGTAAAGTGGTTAAAGGACAACTGAAGCAAGAGGGATATGGAAGCTGCCATATTTACTGTTTTTCCTGTTAAGTAATATCAGTTGCCTGGCTGTCCTGCTGATCCTCTGCCTCTAATACTTTTAGCCCTAGACCCTGAACAAGCATGCAGCATATCAGGTGTTCAACATTATTGTTACATCTGATAAGATTAACGGCATGCTTGTTCCTGGTGTTATTCCGACACTACTGCAGCCAAATAGGTCAGCGGGGCTGCCAGGAAACTGGTATTGTTTAGAAGGAAATAAATATGGCAGCCTCCATAGTCTTCTCACTTAAGTTGTTCTAGCTAGGACATTATACCTTTTAAGGATTATAGGATTATAGCTTTTTTGCCTTTCGTTCTGAAAAGATCCATCATAATTATATATACCATCCGGACTGATCGACTGTTGGTGGGGAAGCAATCAATATTATGATTGTTTGTTGTCAGTTGGAAGCATCAAGCCCATTTCAACCATTCCGATTGGACAGTTAAAGAGAAACTCCGACCGAGAATTGAACTTTAGTCCAATTAGTAGCTAATAACCCCTTTTACATGAGAAATCGATTCCTTTTCACAAACAAACCACCAGGGGGAGCTGTATGACTGATATTGTGGTGAAACCCCTCCCACAAGAAACTCTGAGTACGTACTCCTGGCAGTTTACTGTCTGGGAACCTTGCTGCATTGTGGGAAATAGCTGTTTACAGCTGTTTCCAACTGCCAAAAAACCATGCAGCAGCTACGTCACCTGCCAACAGTAAAAATGTTCACTGGAGTTCCTCTTTAATTGTATTTGAACATTGTACCAATATTGGGTACAACCTTCCCACGTCACTGTGCTCTCATGTATTCATATATATGTGAATCTTCTCCACACCTTTCCTCAGAAAAATACAAAAAAACAAAACACGCATAGCATAATACTGTATGCTACAAATGTCCACTCCTAAACACCAACTGCTCAAAAGTCCATGTGCTGATTCCCACCAGGTATGCAGGTTTTACAGACCCTCACCATATAATGTGACTGCCAATCCACAGGCAGTAAATAAGCATCTGATCAAAAACACCGGCTGAACCATATCTTCCAAAGGCAGCGAACCACCATACACCACACGTGGCCTCTCACCTGAATCTTTGCCGTCCAAGTTATTATAAGACAGCAAACTGGCACATTTCCAAGGCTTTCCATAAACCATAGGCAAATATCGGCAGACAGATGTTATCCTTCAATCAATACACCGCCCTCAGATGTCCCACTGCATCACCATTAAGCCATTTCTTGAGCCAGATAAACACAAGCTGCAAGTGTATGAATTTCTCACAGTCACCTCCAAACAAGTAGAAATAGTAGCTGATCTCACAAATGCAAGTTTATTCCCAGTGCAGGTAAAGGGGTGTGAGGAAATATCTTTGAGTGGCCTGAAGCAAAAAAGCCCCTGATTGCTCCTATCACCCAGTCATTATTGGGTACAAGCTGCTGGCAAGACGCAATGTCTCAAGCTGGAGCTGGAAGAGGTGGCTATGCTATGGATATGAGAGGCCATAATGCTCCCGCCAGTGGCTGCTGTGCATAGTTGTTCGGGAAGAAGATCGAAGAGGAAGTGTTTGGAGTGGACAGATCATGTGCCCCACTCCCACTGGGTCTAGTCCAGGCATGGGCAAACTTGGCCCTCCAGCTGTTAAGGAACTACAAGTCCCACAATGCATTGCAGGAGTCTGACAGCCACAGTCATGACTCATAAAGGCAAATGCATTGTTGGACTTGTAGTTTCGTAACAGCTGGAGGGCCGAGTTTGCCTATGCCTGGTCTAGTCGAAGCTTTAAATGGGGAAATATAGCCTCAACTTGAGGGATGGGAGGTGCTGTGAAATTGGTGGGCCATGCAGTTTATGTGGACAGGAGCCTCAAGTATGGCCACCTCTTACATTTTGAGTCCAGGTACCCTTTTAGTGTCATTTTTCATCAGGGACAGAAAGAAGGCAAACTGAAATATCATTAATTTACAAAGACGCAGACGTTGATAAAAAAAATATAAAACCAGCAGAGATTTAATCTTTTCAAATGTTTTTAAAAATAGAAAATGTTTTGGCTGAAATGGCTCTTTTCATATACTAAAGGGAATTTGAAGTGAAAATAAACTTATGATATAATGATTTGTATGTGTAGTACAGCTAAGAAATAAAACATAATTAGCACAGATATGAGTCTCATATTGTTTCCAGTGCAGGAAGAGTTAATAACTTCAGTTGTTATCTACGCAAAAGAGCTTCTTTGAGCTCTTGAGAAGTCGTGGACAGCACTGTCTTTTGAAGCACTTATCTCAACTGTTTCTCTTTGTTTCTTCTTTGTTTATGTTTTTTTCTGCAGAGAAAATTGAGAATGATGCAATGTTATAAAAAAAAAGCTATATACCTGAAAATAAAAATATAACACTATTTTCTTTGCTGCTAATGTTCTAATAATTATTTGTATTACACACCCAATTTTTTATATGATAATTTATTTTTCGCTTCTGTGTCATTTTAATGCTCTAAAAAGATGTACAATTCTCTCTTTGCTGGAGACCTTACAGGGTGGTAGTAATAGTACAGTAATAGCAAGCTTACAGTGAATTTGAAGCGAAATTACATTTATGAGATAATTAATTCTATAGCACCAATGGCAAATAAAACATTAGTAACAGAAATGAGTCTCATTTTGATTTTCAGTTTAATGCCTTAATTTTTAAGATTACATTAAACTGTCACCATTGCTGTTTAGAATCCACACTCTTTTTTAGCTGAAAGAGAAAGAGAAGTAATAAACATTTTAACCTTCCTGCAGTAAAACCTAATCTGAATCCTTATCTCACTGTTTCTCAACTGTTTTAGCTTCTATTTACTTTTCCGTAAACCGACTAAATACGACAAGCCTTTGACAAGCTATTTTGCATAGATAACAACTCAAGTTTGTTTGAACTCTTGCTGTACAGGAAATCAAAAATGGATTTCAGACCGTTTTTTACTAGGGCTTATATTATATGTACCTATGTTTATATCATAATGTCACTTTAGATACACTTTAACTGCTACACCACTGTGCATATTAAAATATCCAGTTTGCCTCTATTAATCGCAAACAGACTTTTAAAACGTTGCCCACTGCTGACGCAACCATGCACACGCGCACGCTCAGACTGCATGTACCTGCCAAAACTGACACATCTTTGGTGAAAAGGAACATGTGTTCCCTGAGCCGATGAAAATGCTTGTAATGGAAAGATCATGGCTTCATCGAGAAGCCAATTATCTGTCCTGTAACAACACTGGCTGTGTGCTTTGAACTCTGTTCAGAGCACACAGGATAGTGTGTAGGGACATCTAGTAGTAAAAAAAATACACATTTTACACTTATATAAATGAATCCACAATGTAAGGAAAAACAGGCTGGCACACCATGGGTTAAATTTAGACACCACTTTACTTCTCTTCAATTCTGTGACACAGTTCCACAAACCGCAAAAAAACTGCATTTCAAAACCACATGTCAACTGAAGCACATTCAAGTTTGCGGCCCTCACCGTGCCCGTTGGCTTCTAGTATAAAATAAATATATAAATAAAACAAATTAAACTCCCCGCCAGTTACCAAAATAAAATATTTGTTAAAAAAAAGGGATAAATAGTTACGTTAGGGGATCAGTTTTTTTTTACTATGTATGTCATGAGGGTACATTACTATTATTTTGGCAAATAAGGACTTGTAATTATTGATTAGGTATAAAAAAACACAAATGTAAAACACAAATATAAAAATATACCTTTATTTCAACATACAATATTGTGGTCATACATTGTACTAGGAAAATAAATCTGTCGATCTATGCCCGATTCAAGCAGACGGGTTGTAAATACAAGATACTATAGGACACAAGGTAACGTTTTCGGAGGAGTAAGTACAATTGTGTACGTTCAGGAACAGGTCATAACCGTAAAACGATTTTTAAACATTTTAATAACAAAAAGGCATTACACACATTTCTATACACTAATTAACATATAAACACAACGCTAAAATAAATGGGGAAAACGGTGAAAAATGAAACATTTAGCTGAATGTAGTCTGTGCGGAATAGAAGCAAATAAAGTCCAGTTCAAATGCAGGCATTGATATCAGAGTCCTTGAAACAAGGCATGTTATGGTAGTCCATGTGCTCTGGTCTCCTGGAGCACGTGGATGAAGATCTTTAATTGATGGAAATTCTGAGACTGGGAGGAGTCGTTAGTGCCCAAACCTTTATAGGATCTGGGTTTTAGGGGTGGCTCTACCTGGAAAGTAGGTGTGTTTACCCTCCAGCCAGCAAAAAGGGCAGCCCCAGATCACAAGCAGAAAGTGCAGCATTTAGTAATAGTCTTTGCGATTCCTTCCCGGATTGCCTTACCGAGGATCTGGGGCCAGATTTGGAACCAGCCAGCGATGCTTTATCGAATGACACAAAACAACGGCAGATTAGCCCATGTGGTCTGCGAGTGACAAATAGCTCTCTTTCCCTAGCAGCTGTACTTCTATAACTTGGATGAGCTATTAGGCTGATTTTTCGGAACCAGAAACTATATTTGTCTTTTGTCTGCGATAATCAAATCTTGAATTATTAATACATGAAGTTTGTCTATTGTCTGTCGACAGTTTTGAGAGGGAAAATTTTTAACTGCCTTTGGACAATCTCTGTCACTAAGGGAATGGCCATTTGCTCTCATGTACGTGTGAAGAGCTACGTGTGCTAGTAAGGAAATGGAGGGGTGAGGGGCTCTAATTCAGAGTGAAGGGGGATAAAAAAGACATCTGCTGTACATTAATACAGAAAGTGACAAAGCAAATCTGACATTCTGCTCGACAATACGGAAATCGTTGGCGATTACGCACGACTTTCCGTAGTGTTCATCACATAGATCATTTTGGTGTGATAAGTATGTAAGAATCTATATGTTGGTTGCTATTGGCAACAGCACAACACACCTTTTGCTCCGGCACCAGCAACTCATTAGAGCTGCAACTCACAGCGACGGCATACAGGAGATAGAGCGGAGACTGCCACCTTCACCTTTAAGGGGTTTATTCAGCAATCAGGCATCTTGTGTTACATGTTCATTTCTTCAGAGTATAAACAGTCTTTCCTATGTCCTATGTACTTCCCATATATTTACAGCATACAGACATGAAGCTATTATTCTAACTAGGAGGCATAGAGAGCAGGATAGCATGCAGAAGATGAAGTAGAAGTAGAGTTCTGCCATCCTGTCTCCCTCTTTATATGAACATCAAAGAGTTAAATTCTGACATCACCTGAGCCATATCCCCAAGCCTACAATTGGCGGGCATGGGCATGTGACCCACATCATCATCTAATATACCAGTGCTTTATAACCTAGTTGCAAGGAATGCAATGGTTTCCAAATACCTGCTTTGTTTACCGTTTCGTCGTCTAACTGTCGGCACAGTTACACCTGATAACCTATTATGTGTGCTTCTAGAGGAACACGTTTCTTGTAAATGACTGCATAATTTCTCTCAGAGAAACTATGCTTAAAGGGAAGGTTCAAGCAAAATAAAAAAATAAGTTTCCCTTACCTGGTGCTTCTACCAGCCCCCTGCAGCCATCCTGTGCCCTCGCAGTCACTCACTGCTGCTCCAGTCCCCCGCCGCCAGCTTGCCGACCTCGGAGGTCGGCGGGACGCATTGCGTACATTTTTACGCATTCCCGCTAGTGCAGGAACATTAACACATACATTTTTACGCATTACTGGTTCAATGCGTAAAAATGTACACATTGAACTAGTAATGCGTAAAAATGTATGTGTTAATGTTCCCGGGGGACTGGAGCAGCAGTGAGTGACTGCGAGGGCACAGGATGGCTGCAGGGGGCTGGGAGAAGCCCCAGGTAAGTGAAACTCATTTTTTTATTTTGCTTGGACCTTCCCTTTAAAGAGACCCTGCATCTCAAGTCTTTACTAGACTTTAGTACCTGAGGCCTAGACTTCAAGTATACCTATATTCTAACAGTAAAGTAGTGATAAAGTTATTGGCAAATAAAAGGGGAGGAGTGCTGACAGGTGAAAACGTCTATGGTCCATTAGGATAAAAAAAACCTTAGTGGTTAAAGTGGACCCAAATTAAAAATACAAGATTTCAGAAATAAAATCTGTTTTCTAAATTATAATAATAAATAGCAGCCTTTTTTCAGCTGCATGATGACAAATATGTTGCAAGAGTCCAGGAGCTCCAAACAAGGCTCAAAAATAAAAATTGGTGTGCCAAGGTCCTCACCCCGGTACCTGGGGGTCACAGTAATGCGTATTCCTCAAAGGACCGGCACCACACAAGGTAAATATAGCTCTTTCAAGGTTTTATTGATGCAGACATGACTCCAACAACAAACAGTTGTTTCGGCCTCCTCCACAATTCAAATACAGAACCCCAGGTCAAGCTCACGATTGAGCCCTGCCCTTCCCATGGCATCCATACGCCTGATCCAGCCCGCCTCCCTTACGCAGGGAGGCGGGCTGGATCAGGCGTATGGATGCCATGGGAAGGGCAGGGCTCAATCGTGACCTACTGTGATGATGCGTGGGCTGTGTTGAGCTGAGTGACGGCTGGGGCGCACAGGATTGGCTTAGGTCTTACAGCTGACCAGATCATGTGACTTTGTCACATGACGCGGATGTTATACCGCTTGTCTCCGTGGATAGAGGCGGCGGCTATGTAGCGATGATGCGCCCGTTCTGCCCTCACGATGGCTGCCTACAGCGGGGACCCCTTCTGCTCACCTGATTGGTGAGTTGATTTTTGAACTATGCAGTATCTATTGGTCCATTTTGGACATATTAGTCTCCCATCAGGTCCTCCTTTGTGCGCTCCTGGGGATTGGTCTGAGGCTTCACCAGAGGGGTGGGTCTTGTCCTATATATGCATGTTTTTCACATTAGGTGTTTTATATGACCATTTTACAACTTGAAAAAGGCCAGAGGAGGCCGAAACATGATGACAAATATAAAATATTTTACATTTATTGGAGGAACCCCTCCCTTCCTTTCAAATTGCTGGGACAAAATCCGGCAAACTGGTGAAGTAGATGGTGTCCGGCAATGGAGGAATTGCTAACGGCTGCCCCCAGTATAATCCTAGTTATGAAAAGAGAAGGGTGAAAAGCATACACTGAAATGCTCATAGGCATGAAGGAGTGTTTATTTATCTTTGTATGTGTCAGAGTGGTGCAACTAAATATTTTGAATTAAAAAAATGTTTGGTTTGGGTCCGCTTTTAGGCCTCGTTCACATCTGCTGCGCTGAAAAACGTGTTAAAGCGCATGGTAAAAAACGCATGCGCTTGTGCGCGCTTTAGTCCGCGTTTCTGTGCGTTGCGCTGCGCTTCTTTAAAGCACGTTTTGCTTACTGTAGCAGCAGCAGTTGTCAATAAAACTTTGTTTTTGTATGTAAATGTATTTTTTTCTCCAATTAGGGGTAAAAAACGCATGCGCTTCTATGCGCTTGTACGCGCTTCTATGCGCTAAAAAAGCGGACCCATTCACTTGCATTGCTGTGCGCTTTACAGCTCAGCGCACAGAAATGCATGCAACCCTACGTTTCTGTAACGCTGCTCAGCGCAGCGCATAGATGTGAACCAGCTACATTTAGTTACATGGACAAATCAATACCTTGCTGATCGCACAGGGCAGTGTGCTGTGGAAAGCGCACAGAAACGGCCCTGATGTGAACGAGGCCTAAGTGAAACAAACACACCTTCTGTCTATATTTGTTTTTGGGTGGAAATCTTGTAACAGTCACCGCAGACATCTGAGATATGGAGCTTCATGGCATAGTAAGTAATGGAAGGCAACTTGTGATACTTTACGGCCAGCACTATCTGACATTGGCTATATTTTTGCTTTTATTCAGGCTGTGATATTGCTGGAAAAAAATGTCATTTTTTTCACGTTGGGCATAAGCTATCTAATGGTCGGGACCAAGTGCCTGTCGTACCTGAACATTTTTTCATGTCAGAAAATCTTTGTGGCTAATGCTTTGATATTAAAGGAAATCCATCGGCTTTTTCAATATTCTTATGTATTTATTGAACTTAAACAGGGACACACCAGCGGGAGACAGAATGAAAATCATCACTCGAAGCCGTCGGTTTCAGGAATGTAGCCGAACACAAGAGAACAGAAGAGAGGTAGGCTGAACAGAATCTGTCAGATCCAGCTATAAGAAAAGCTATGCGGATCCAGTCTGTGATATGTAGAAAATGGATATAGAAAACTGGCAGAATTAAATTGGAACTGCAACCAAAGATTGAACTTCATCCCAATCTGTAGCTGATACCTCTTTCTGGTAAAGATTTCTAATGTGAAAGGAAAGGGAGGGGGGGTCTGTATGGCTGATATTGCGATGAAACCCCTCCCACAGTGTGATGTCAGCTCCTAGGTCCTGACAGTTTCCTGTCTGTGAACCTTGTTGCATTGTGGGAAATTGCAGTTGCTTCCAACTGCCAAGCAACCAGTATCTCCCTCCGTGCATATTTATTTATTTAAGTATTTATATACCGCCAACATATTACACAACGCTGTACAGAGTATATTATCTTGTCACTATCTTCCCTCAGAGAGACTCACAATTTAGTCCCTACCATAGTCATATGTGTATGTATGTATTCTGTAGTGCATGTATTATAGTCTAGGGCCAATTTAGGGGAAGGCCAATGAATTTTTATGTATGGTTTTGAGATGTGGGAGGAAACCGGAGTGCTCAGAGGAAACCTACACAGACACGGGGAGAACATACAAACAGACAACATACAACCAGACAACATATACGTATATGTTGTCTGATTATGCCTTGATAAAGGGGACCTGATTGGCCCCGAAACAATCGTCTGCTGAGACGATTTAGTGTGTATTATATGTGTGCATTGGAACAATAAAAGCACGTTGTTCCTTGAAGACTGTGCGGATCCCTCTTTTGACTGTAGGACCATGGCTCTGACATCACACTGTGGGAGCCTTGTTGCATTGTGGGGAACAACTGCCAAAAAAGCAATCAGCAGCTACTTCCACCGACATCAACTGCCAACAGTAAAAATGTTACCATGTTATAAATGTCAGAATGTAAATCAGGGAGGAGGAAAGATTTTACAATGGGCAAACACTGACTACAGTAAATCATTTATACATAATTATTGTAAAAGTTAAGCACTTTGGTTCATTATGTTATTTTCACTGGAGTTCCTCATCTGATGAATATGACTTTACAAGACAAGACAAGACAAGACAAATAACATTTATATTGCGCTTTTCTCCTTGCGGACTCAAAGCGCCAGAGCAGAGCAGCAGCCGCTAGGGCGCGCTCTATTGGCAGTAGCAGTGTTAGGGAGACTTGCCAAAGGTCTCCTACTGAATTAGTGCTGGCTTACTGAACAGGCAGAGCCAAGATTCGAACCCTGGTCTCCTGTGTCAGAGGCAGAGCCCTTAACCATTACACCATCAGCCAACTTTACAGAAACAAAGCAAACCTATGGCGATAACCGGGATTCACAGGAGAGCACACAAATACCATTTATTATGAATAAGCCTTCCAGAATTCAGGTACATTTTAAAGTTTGGAGATATAAACCTCTGAGTTATTGTTTATCACTAAATCTGCTCTTATCGAAAGTAGGCATTATGCTCCAATTTGTCTTTCAATATACCAGCTCTGCTAGTAATGACGGTGCTTTATAAAATAAGTCTGATAATGATAATAATAGTGAAATTGCTAACATTTGGCACGCCAATCTAGGAGCCCTTTCTATGATTATGAATAGTGAGATTTTATCAGTCAGGCAAGCCGAGATACACGAGTCTTTAATTGTAACTATTGATCTTTCTTTTAAGGCACAGACTTCTATAGAATGGCAGCACCCCAGCTGTGTATGGAATTAAATATCGCTGACAGATGCTCAATGACTGTTAGATATGCAATGAGCCCTAATCATCTGAAGTCTCATTAAGTCTGAGTGGCTCCACAGTCACAAATTAACACCAAGGCATCGGAGCAAAAGACTAAATACGCCTGATTTTATTTATTTATTTTTTGTTCGAAACTACAATTAATATCAAGTCAAAATATTGACTTGTGTTAGCAGGATTTTGTTCTTTAAGGAGGAACTTTACTGAAAAGGGGAAAAAATAAATCAATACATTGCAAAGTGAGAAGTTAAGAAATAGAAGAGAGCTGAAGAAATATTTGATATTCGCCATGCAATTTGTTCATATTTGGTTCATCAGGGGCGTTTGTAGGCATAGGCACTACAGGCCAATACCTGGAGTGCCATTGGTCCTTAGGGGGGCCCCCCGAACTTAGCCCCACCCCTAACTAAGCCACACATCCTGAACAAAGTCACACCCCCATGGGTGTTTGTACCTCATTCTGTTCCCTTTGTGCCCTCTTCTGTCTTCTTGTGCCCCCTTCAGTCCCCCTGTGTCACCTCTGCGCCGTGTGTCCCTCGGTCCCCCTGTGCCTCCTTCTGTCTCCCTTTGTGATTCCTTCTGTCTCCTTGTGCCACCTTCAGTCCCACGTGCCATTTCTGCTCCCCGTGTGTCCAGATATGGATTAAAGGGAAATGGTGCCCTGGGCAAGGAAGACTTTAGGCCCATGTTTGATGGCCACCTATCTTTTTTGACAAGATTTGTTGGGGGTTAGCATAGACCAGGCCCCTAGACTCTCTTCGAGTCGTAGGTACCTGTCTAAGTTGACTTGTGGATGATCCAGCTCTGTGTGCATCTCTCTGTGCCTCTCTTTGTCCCACTGGGCCTCCTTTTGTCCCCTCTATGCTTCCCTTTGTCCCTTTGTCTGTCCCTTGTCCTACTATCTGTTCCCGTCCCCCTACTGTGCTCCCTCAGTCTAGTATGTAAAAGCAGAGTATAGCGCAGCCAAAGCTGTGCTCTAACCTCCCCTCTGGAGTCTAGTTCTGTGCTTGTGCATCTATCCTGTCTGTTTTCTGCTCCCTCTAGCGCTGGCTCTCCTCGAGTGTAATCACGCTACATGTGGTAAAAGAATCTGGGCACTAGGGCGAGTGGGGAGCGGACAGGCGGAAGCACAGCACTGGACTCCAGTGGAGAGACGAGAGCACAGTATTGCATTTACATACTAAGCTGAGGTAGTGCAGGAAAGGGGTGTGCAACAAACTACGATAGGATCAGTGGGTTGTTTGTATCGCAGGAACTCCCTGTATTATGCGTCCACCCTGTGTTGTTTTTTTTCAAGGGTGGGGAGGGGGAAGGGTAGCGTGACACAGGACCTGGAGTGAAAAAAAGGCTAGAAATGCCCCTGATCCACAATCAGCCAGCACATCATCATCTTTACTACTGGTAGACATGAAAAGAAAAGACAGCACCAACTGCCATTATTTATAACCACACCCACTAACAATGCAATAGGGTGAAAGGTTTTATTTAATAGATATACATATGCACAGAGGGAGATACTGGTTGCTTGGCAGTTGGAAACAGCCGTTATTTCCCACAATGCAATAAGGTTCACAGACAGGAAACTGTCAGCACCTAGGTCCTGACATCACACTGTGGGAGGGGTTTTACCGCAATATCAGCCATACAGACCCCCCTGATGATCTGTTTGAGAAAAGGTAAAGATTTCTCATGGGAAGGGGTATCAGCCACTGATTGGGATGAAGTTCAATCCTTGTTTACAGTTCCTCTTTAAGTTTACTATACATTTCCATTAAAAAAGTTGCAAAGTCTTGGCCCAGTGACTTTCTTTTTTTGCTCTGAGTAACGGTTTATACCGACATCCTCCTGCGCTTGTATTGTTTTTATTATGTGGGATTTTGTGACAGCCTGTAGATCTTCCTGCGGTGCTTCTGCGTTTTTTCTTTTTCTCCTTTTTTTTACCAATAGCTTTAATTTGTGGCGTTCTAACTTTATGGAGCATAAAGCCAGATTTTCAGCGGCATCGTTGGAAATGCACCGCAGTAAACTAGCAGAAAAAGGTTTGCAGCTATCTGATGAAAACAGAGAACTCAGCAGTAAAGTATGCAAAGTGAAGTCGTATTTAACTGTGTTTACTTTTTTATTTTTGTATTCATTGTTTAGAAGAAAAAAAGGTAATGCTCCACATAACTCTGGTCCGTTAGCATGAAATGAAGCACGTCTCACACAATGCTCTGTTTCTGTGAAGTCCAAACAGCAGATTGTTCCTTCCTTCCTCTCAATAGGCCTGATCCAGTCAGTAGTTTAGCTCCTAGGAGATATTTTTTCATCTTAATATAACTTTTGCACTCTGTAATTGAAAACGTTTCAAAAAGTGCAGTATCTTTCGAACTATAAGATGCATTTTTTCTCCCCTAAATGTGGGGGTGAAAAGTTGGTGCGCCTTACAGTCCGAATGCTACATTTTTGCACTGGCCTGTCCTCCTGTCCCCTCTAGTGTCCACTGGCCACCTCTCCCCTCCGGTATCCGCTGTCCCCCTGTCCTCTGCCCCCTCTGGTGTCTGCTGTCCTCTGCCTCCTCAGTCCCCTCCGGTGTTGCCGCCCCCATCCCCCTTTCCCCTCTGGTGTCCTCTGCCCCTTTTACATATGGTGAAGGCTTCTGATTACTGGGAAGTATCTTCAGGCTTAAGGTAGCCATACACTGGTCGATTTGCCATCAGATTCAACCAACAGATAGATCCCTCTCTGATCGAATCTGATCAGAGAGGGATCGTATGGCTGCCTTTACTGTAAACAGATTGTGAATCGATTTCAGCATGAAACCGGTCACAATCTGTGTAGCTGACGGTGCTGCCGCCTGCCCTCCAGCTATACATTACCAGATCTGGCGGGCGCGACTTCCCCGGTCTCCACTGTCTTCTTCTCCGCGCTGGTCTCCGGTTCGGCTGGCTTGCTTCACTGAACTTCCTGTCCAGGGGAAGTTTAAACAGTAGAGGGCGCTCTACTGTTTAAACTTCCTGCCGGGACAGGAAGTTCAGTGAAGCTGCAACCCTGGAGCCCGGAGCGGAGAAGAAGACAGCGGAGACCGGGGAGTTGCGCCGGCCGGAACAGGTAATGCATCTCCGCTGTATTGCGTTAGCCATCGGGCATTCGAACGCCGCTATCGACGCACTCCCGACCCGCCGGCAATCGAGAAAAATCTTCCGCACGGACGGATCGACAGGAATCGACAGGAACAATTGATTTCAGGCAGAAATCGATCGTTCTGTCATTGTTTGCGCAACGATTTCACAGCAGATTCGATCACAGTGATCGAATCTTCTGTATATCGGCGGGAAAATCGTTAGGTGTATGGGCCCCTTAAGGAAGTAGCTGCACAGTTTTGGCAAGAATCTACGAATCAGGTGGGGTGCGCTGCCCCAGAGCAGTCTGGGAGACCAGGGCCCATATGCAATTAACTTTTTCTCTTGAGTTTTCTCCTAGGTGAGATTTTTAAGGCTCACTTTGTAGTGATGCACCTTGCCTGCACTAAAGATGTTGCCACGTGTGATAAATTTAAGAACGTGAATTGGGGAAAGGAAAGATTTTACAATGAGCAAACATTGACTAAAGTATTTATACATTAATATTGCAAAATATTAGCAATTTTAAAGCGGATCCGAGATGAAAAACTAACTATAACAAGTAACTTGTCTATATATCTTATATAAAGTTTAGATAGTTTACACAGCAAATCTAGCTGCAAACAGCTTCAATAGAATATGATTATTTCTTCCTGTGATACAATGACAGCAGCCGTGTTGTTTGTAAACATTACACAGAGGCAAGCTCAGGGGCGCCTCTAGGCATAGGCAGTACAGGCCATTGCCTGGAGTGCCATTGGTCCTGGGGGCGCCATGTTGCTGGATTAAGCCACGCCCCTTGTATGAAGCCACACCCCCTGCCTAAGCCCCACCTCCTCGGGTGTTCTATTACTTGTTTCTGCTGCCTCTGCTTAGCGTAAGTTGCTGGCAGCTGCCACTGTGTCCCTCTGTGCCTTGTACATCCTTTTCCCCCGCTTTGTGCCTCCTTCTGTCCCTTTTGTGCCTCCTTCTACCTCCTTGTGCCTCCTTCAGTCCCTTGTGCCATGTCTGACCCCCTGTTTGTCCTTCTGTCTCTTTTTATGGCTCCTGTCTCCCTTTTTGCCTCCATGTGCCTCTTTCAGTCCCCCTGTGCCACCTGTGCCTCCTTCTGTCCACCTGTGCCTCCTTCTGTCCCCCTGTGCCTCCTTATGTCCCCTTGTGCCTTTCTTTGTTCCCTTGTGCTATCTCTATGCCCCCTGTTCCTCCTTCAGCCCCACTCTGCCTCCTTCTGTACTCATGTGCCTCCTTCTGTCACCATGTGCCTCTTCAGTCCCCATGTGCCACCTCTGTCCCCTGCGTCTTCCTCTGTCCCCCTGTGCCTCCTTCTGTGCCCCTTTGTGCCTTCTTCTGTCTCCCTGTGGCTCTGTCTGACCCCCTCTGCCTCCTGTCTCCCTGTGCCTCCTTACATCCCCCTCTGCCTTCTTCTGTCACTCTTTTGTAGCTCCTTCTGTCCCCCTTTGTGCATCCTTCTGTTCCCCTTTGTACATGCTTCTGTTTTCCTTTGTGCCTCCTACTGTTTCCCTGTGCCTCCTTCTGCCCCTTGTGCTTTTTTCTGTCCCCCATCGTGCCTTCTCCTTTCCCCTGTGTGCCTCCTTTAGTCCCCCTGTGTCTCCTTTCCTCCTGTGCCTCAATCTGTCCCCCTTTGTGCCTCAATCTGTCCCACATTGTGCCTCCTTCTGTCCCCCTGTGTGCCTCCTTCAGTCCCCCTGTGCCTCCTTCTGGTCCTCATGTCATTTGTTGTGCCTCCTTCTGGCCCTCATGCCTTCTTCTGTCCCCTTGTACCGCCCACTGCCCCTTTGTGTACCTCCTTCCGTCCTCCTGTGCCTCCTTCTGTCCTCCTTTGTGTCTCATTCTGTCCCCCATTGTGCCTCCTTTTGTTGCCCATTGTGCCTCCTTTTGTCCCCTGTGTGCCTCCTTCTGTTCCCTTGTGCCTCCTTCTGTCCTCCTTTGTGACTTCTTCTGACCCTCATGCCGCCTCCTGTCCCCCTGTGCCTCCCTATGTCGCTCTGTGTGCCTTATTCAGTCCCCCTGTGCCTCCTTCTGTCCCCCTTTTTGCCTCATGAAAGTGGAGCCCTGCCTATGTGTATTTTCTGGTGAAACGCTGCCGCATTTACGTGTATTTTTCTGTTGAAACGCTGCTGCAATAAGTGTCATTTCTGATGAAACGCTGCCGCATTATGATTATTTTTCTGGTGAAACATTGCCGCATTACTATTATATTCTGGTGAAACGCTGCTGCAATACGATTATTTTCTGGTGAAACACTTCCGCAGTACGTGTATTTTCTGATGAAACACTGCCGCATTACGATTATTTTCATTGGGGAGGGGGGGGGGGTTGGGGGAGACGCCACAGGTTTTCTTGCCTGGAGTGACAAAATGACTAGAGGCGCCCCTGGGCAAGCTTATCTGCATCTTGAGCAAATAAAACCTAATCCCCCCTCCTCCTCCTTCCTCCCCTCTGCCTCTGAAATCTCTGGCTAGTAATACCTCCCCCTCCTCCTGCCCAGACTGAGCTCCCATGACCCCTTGCTACTGTCTGGAAGTGCCTTGGCTCTCTGAAAACCTGTGGGCGTTTCCCTTCAAAGGACATTGAAGCTGAAATGTTAAAGATTAGATCTACTTACGTAGGACTTCTTCCGGCCACTAGAAGTTGATCTGGTCCATTGGTGTAGTTCCACTGCCCCCCAGTGCGCGGCTAGCCCCTCTGAAACCTCGCCAGCCACAGCCATGTGTAAGCACGTCCGACCTGGCAATCACGCTCCTGAGCTTTCTGTACTTGCACAGGCTATGTCTTTGTAAACTAAGACGAATGCTGTAAGCAACGGGAGCGTGATTGAGAAGGGGTGCGGATGCGCCACTGCATGCACAATAGCAATCACAGCTGTGGTTGGAAAACTTTTGGAGGAGCTAGCGGCACACACTGGAGGCCAGCAGAACTTAAGTGAGGGACCAGAACGACTGCTAGGGGTTTGGATGTCCTTTCAAGGACAACTATATTAAGTAGAATATGGTGGCTGCCATATTTATTTCCCTTTGAACAATACCAGTTGCATGGCAGCCCTGTTGATCTATTTAGCTGCAGCAGTGTCTGAACAACACCATAAACAAGCATGCAGGTAATCTTGTCAGATCTGACAATAATGTCAGAAACACCTGATCTTCTGCATGCTTGTTCAGGGTCTATGGGTAAAAGTATTAGAGGCAGAGGATCAGCAGGACGGCCAGGAAACTGGTATTGCTTAAAAGGAAATAAATATGTCAGCCTCCACATCCATCTCACTCTAGTTGTCCTTTTGTCTTGACCCCAATCTTGTTCTCCCTATATACGAATTTCTGCACCTCACAGTCTGACTCAGTCAAGGTGATTACATTTGCGGAGGATACCACCATCATCTTTGGCCTCATGGACAAGAGCGGAGAGCAAGTCTTCCACCAGGAGATAGAAGCTTGTCCTCAATGCAGCTTGAACTGACCGTCTATTTTAGAATGAACTCCCCCTGTACTCCCACCGGTTCTCATTGAGGGCTCCGAGGTCACCAGAGTCCCCAGCACTCGCCTCCTAGGCACCACCACCTCCAGCGAAGGCTGTACTTTCTGTGACAACTGAAAAAGTTTGGCATGTCCTGTGACCTTCTGACTTGCTTCTACTTCTCCACCATCGAGTCAACTCTCTGCACTTCCATCATCATTTGGTACTCGGGCGCCTCTGTCAGAGACAAACTCAAACTACAGAGAGTTATCAAATCTGCAGAGAAGATCATCGGAACCCTCCTCCTCAGGGCCGGATTTACAGCTCAGGAGCCTATAGGCACAGAAGTTCTGGCGCCCTAGACTCCACCCCTCAGCACAGGCCACACCCCATTTTCTGAAATAAACCCACCCAAGGTAATGCAGATAGAAGTAAAGACAAGAAAAGAAAACGTCCTTTGCAAGGAACCCTGTATTAAGTCCACTTGCAGCCTAGACAAGAACTCCGGTCCCTGTTACTCATTGCCTGTGGACCCCCTCCCCTCCCTTCTCCCCTAGGGCACTTTTTCCAAGCAGCCCCTGGCCTAGACTGTGGCCTGGACAATAATTATTCCACAATCCCCCCCCCCCCCCCCAAATATTGCCTTTTTAAACAGAGACTTTCAAACTATGAGCATTTATACTTACCTGGGGCTTCCTCCAGCCCTCCGTAGGCCATGGGCTCCCTCGTGTCCTCCTGGTCCTGTCCATTCCTTCACTCTCCAGCCCAATAGTTTGGGTCTATTGCGCATGCGTGGCTATGACCGCACACGTCCAGGATTCTCATATGCAGTGGTTAAAGCCCATTCGCGGCTTTAACCGGGCCAGATGGGAACGGACAAGCCTGGGAGGATGGTGAGGAAGCATCACATAAGTGCAAACGCTTGTAGTTAGAAAGTCTAACTACACTATAAATCCACACCACCAACCAACACACCGAGACCCCAATAAACCAACACCACCACAGACCCCTCCCCAACAAACCCAAAACCACCAGCACAGACACAGACCCTTCTGTCTTCCCCCAATAAACCCCGCACCATCAACAGAGGCGCAGACCCCTCTGCCAAAAAAATAAAAATAAACCCACACCACCAACACTGCCCCCCCCCCCCCCATAAACCCACATTACCAACACAGGCACAGACCTTTCTGTCCCCCTCCCCAATAAACCCACACCACTAACAAAAGCACAGACCCCCCCCCCCCCAAAAAAAAATAAAAAAAAATAAAAATAAATCCATACCACCAACACTGGCCCCCCCAATAAATAAGTACAGAGCCCCCCACTACCAAACAGCCACAGGACATTCCCCCCCCCCAATAAACCCACACCACAAACACAAGTACAAAGCCCCCCCTCACAGAAAAAATCCCACACAACCAAAAAGCCACATGACCCCCTCAATAAACCCACACCACAAACAAGTGCAGAGCCCCCCCCCCCAAAGAAAAAAATAAGTGCACACTACCAAACAGCGACAGGACACCCCCCCCCCCTCCTTCCCCAATTAACCCACACCACAAACACGTACAGAGTCCCCCCCCCCCCTTTCCAGGCATCCAGAAAAAAGTTTTACCACAAACTTCTATCGCTGGAGCTGCTAGCCTGCCGAGCCTAGGGAGAAGACAACTGCAGCTAGGCTGCTCGGTCCATGTCTGCTCTCTGTAGCCTCACGATCGCAGAACAGGCTCTGTAGGGGGACCACGGGTGTAGCACTGCAGAGAGTAAGTGGGGGTTAGAGGAGAGGCAGACAGACAGTGCTATTTTTTGGGCGGCCGCCATATTCCGCCCACCCGCTCGAGTCTCCCTCTGTAATCGGCAGCCGCCCAGTGAGTGTCCCTGACGGCCGCGTGTTCCTCTTGTATCTAATTGTATGCAGTAGCATAATGGCACTTCAGCTGCGAGCAGGGTGCGCAGCCATTGGGGAAGCATGTGTGTCAACTCGTGGCAGCGCTCGCGATAATTATTCATGAATCTAATGATAATTATTGCGAGCGCTGCCACGAGTTGACACACATGCTTCCCCGATGGCTGCGCACCCTGCTCGCAGCTGAAGTGCCATTATGCTGCTGCATACAATTAGATACAAGAGGAATACAGCGGCCGTCAGGGACACTCGCTGGGCGGCTGCCGATTGTAGAGGGAGACTCGAGCGGGAGAGCGAGTGGGCGGGCAGGGGTAAGTGACGTCGCACTCCCAGCTTCTCCTATCAATAGGGGGACATTTAGAACCCGCCCCTTTCCTATAAGGTGCCTGTAGGCACGTGCCTACAGTGCCTTATGGTAAATCCGGCCCTGCTCCTCCTATCACTAGAGCTCCAGCAGCACTCCAGACTGCAATCTACAGCAACCAGGATTTCAAAAGATTCCTCCCATCCTGGCAACTGCTACCTCAATTTACTCCCACTTCGGGACTATCTCCACCAAGACCTTCAGACACAAAACTCTGGCTTTCCACAAGCTGTCCTGGCCCTCAACTCAGCCCCCCCTCGCCTACTCACTCTGAGAAATGTTACCAGCTATCCACGCTGCACTGCGAATTGTACATTGTAAACTGTAAAATTGCTTGATTATAACATAATATTAGTGTATATTATAATTTATATTTTTTAATTTGTTTATGTGTCAATTTATGTTCCAGTCCATGAAGGCAGGGGCGTAACAATAAACCCTGCAAGGGATGCAGCCACAGGGGGCCCCATCCTGAGAGAGTGACAACTAAGGGCAAGGAGAGAAAAAACTTTCTGCATAATTGTTCTAATAAATGTGTCTGCTCAGGAATCACACAAAGTTTTGCAGACAAAGATTTGTGGACAGTCCCTATTCAGTGCGCAGCAGGCTCTTGTGTAGAGTGCCTGGACCCCAGCCCATCCAACCCCTCCCCAAGTGCTGTGTAATGTAGTTATGCTGGAGAAGTCTGCAGAGCCAGTTCTGCTCCAGAAATGGACAGTATGAGTGTCATAAGCTGAGGCTGGGAGCACCCTAGTCTGTCGGTTTTCTGTATGCATTTTCTGCACACCATGTGTGTCTGTATGTGTGAAAACATACATGTTTTATCACAGAAACTAAAGTAATTGATAGAGAAAGTGTGTGCAGTGCTTCATTGCAGTTTGTGTTTAGTTGCTTGGGGAAAACACATTCAAGCGTGCACTAGCCAATTGAATAACATTGGTTCTCAGTTTACCTGTGCAGAAAGCGCGTGTGGGGGTGGGGCGGGGGGGCTGGTTGGTTGGCTGGAGGGGGGCCATCCAAAGTTTTGCAGAGGGGCCCAGTGATTTCTAGTTACGCCCCTGCATGAAGGTATTGCCAACAACAATACCTCGTACGATCCTGTACTTGGCAAATAAAATCTATTCTGATTAAGTGGTTTCATATATTTTTTGTACGTTGACATTGTTGAAATAAAGATGACATTGTTGGGCAGCACGGTGGCGTAGTTGTTAGCTCTCTCGCCTTGCAGCGCTGGGTCCCTGGTTCGAATCCCAGCCAGGGCACTATCTGCAAAGAGTTTGTATGTTCTCTCCGTGTCTGCGTGGGTTTCCTCTGGGCACTCCGGTTTCCTCCCACATTCCAAAAACATACAGATAAGTTAATTGGCTACCCTTAAAAAAAAAAATAAAAAAAAAATTTGGCCCTAGACTACAGTACTTACACTACATAATATAGACATATGGCAATGGTAGGGATTAGATTGTGAGCTCCTTTGAGGGACAGTTAGTGACAAGACAATGTATATATATACTGTACAGCGCTGCGTAATATGTCGGCGCTATATAAATAATAATAATAATAATAAAAAATTGTTGGAAGTATAAACGCGTAGTGCTAATATTTGGGGCATTCATGGATTTTTATTTCGCTTTATTTTTTTTCATCAGTGTGTAAATAAATCATATAAGGGACAACAAAAAAGACAGCGATCGGCACAGGGAATTCGTTTTTTCTTTTTTACAACAATTTTGTATTTGCCTGATAGATCCTCTGTCTTCCCACATTTGACTGCACTTGTCATACTTCTAGGAAATGCTTATTCCTAACCATGGCCCCCTTTTAATGCCAGGCATTTGTTCTTGCCTTCTGCTGAATGCTATTCAATGACCTGTATGAATATCAAAGAATCGGTTTCCGAGCTAGATGGCGGTATTTTCAACTGACTTGAAAGACATTCAGTAGAACACAGAAGATGAGAGCTTCCTCTAAAAGGATGGAACAGTTCAGTCAGGGAGGCCCCCCGTTCCTGCCTTTTATCTTTTAGAGTTTTGTATATGCTCTTAAAGCGAATGATTATCTTCTGTGCTCTCTCCTCATGTGATTTAGCAATTACAGCTTCCAGAGAAGGGTACAGAGAACAAACAGATCGAAAGTAAAAGCCTAAAATACTGGAAACACACACTCGCTAGTGGGAAGAGAGGGGAAGAAAAAAAGCCAAAATGACTTTGAAAAGACAAAATTATGAATCTTGTGATCACGCTGTGACACTTGGCGCAGGTGAGGCGACACGGCGGTGGCATTACGGCATCACACTGATACTGTTTGTATGAATTACGGCAATGAAGAGGAACAAAGGCAGACTTTCATCTGGTGGCTTGGTGTGCACCGCAGCCAATTTAGAATGGAAGCATCTCTAGATATATATTATTGTAATTATGCATTTATATAGTGTTGATACGTTATTCACAGTGTTTAAAAAAGTGCAGTAGAGTCCCAGTTATCCGGAACTCAACTAACCGACAGTTCTCAACCAACCAGCACAAATCGTCGGTGGTACTCACAGTGGTGAAGGCCAACTTCTTAGTCTGTTTATGGGCTCTGCTGTGCTTAAATTGATACTTAAAGAGACTCTGTAATAAAATGTTCAGCCTTATTTTTTCTATCCTATAAGTTCCTGTTCTAATGTGCTCTGGCTTACTGCAGCCTTTTCTAGTTGCACTATCTCTGTAATAACTGTATATCTAATCTTCTTTTCTTTGTCAAGCTTTGTTGACTCAGGGAGGAATGGGCTGCCTCTGTTGTAATGAATACAAGTTATGTACACCCCTTGCAGGCTTTGTGTGCTTTGTTTACTCCTCACAGACGCTGCTCTCATTTTTAGCTTCCGTGATGTAGTTTGTGAGGCTGAGGGGGAAGGGAGCTGCCTGTCACACGCTGAGAAACTGTGAGAATCCCAGACTGGAGTGCAGATCATTTACTATGTAATAAAAACTTGCAGTATACTGTAACATGATTATATATATATATATATATATATATATATATATATATATATATATATATATATATCAAACAATACTCCCTGGTTAGCGGCCATGTTTTTGTTTGTAAACACTGCCTAAAACTGGCGATTAAGAGCCAGGATCGCAGCAGGGAATGGCGGAAACGGCAAAGAGGGATCCAGGAGATCACAATGACTTGATTGGTATGTTTTTTATTGTACAAATCGGACAGTACAGATTCTCTTTAAGTGAAAACAAAGTGAATGGATAAACAATTGTATCTATCCTCCTACTCCTAAACATGACTTTTAGATATCCCACAGTTTTATGTTATGTTTAAAACTTAAAGGGACTCCGAGCAGTGCAGAAACTATGGAAAGATGCACATCATTTTAAAGCTCTCTTTCTCCTCTTTCCAATGATATATAAACCACCACCCTACGTCTTTTAGTTTTCGCTATTTTCGCGATTGAAATTGCCGCGGCCACGATTTCGATCGCAAAAATAGAGAAAACTAAAAGGCGTAGGGCAACGATTTAGGTGTCGTCAGAAAGAGGAGAAAGAGAGCTTTAAAATGATATTCATCAAGCCATAGTTATATTGTATTACACAGGACGACACTTTCCAGAGTGTCAGCAGCTCCATTCTGCTAAATGCAGCTGCTGACTTTGACAAAAAGTCGCCCTGTGTAATACAATATAACTATGGAAAGATGGATATCATTTTAAAGCTCTCTTTCTCCTCTTTCTGACGACACCTAAATTGTTGCCCTACGCCTTTTAGTTTTCTCTATTTTCGCGATCGAAATCGCGGCCGCGGCAATTTCAATCGCGAAAATAGCGAAAACTAAAAGGCGTAGGGTGGCGGTTTATATATCATTGGAAAGAGGAGAAAGAGAGCTTTAAAATGATGTGCATCTTTCCATAGTTTCTGCACTGCTCGGAGTCCCTTTAAAAAAAGGCATATTTATTGTTTTGTCTCAGCTGAATGTAACAGTCTTTCTCTGTGTCTCAGAGTGCTCAAACATATGAACTATTGACCTTTTTTAATCTATCCTCTCCTGGCAGAGAACTGGGCTTCCTAGATCAAAGTATTTTATGGCTGTAATTCCTTATCAGTTGTCCGACTGGGTCCCGACTAGAGAAAAACTGTTGGTTGCATAGTAGTATATTAAAGAGGAGCTCCAGTGAAAATAACGTAATAAAAAAGTGCTTAATTTTTACAATAATTTTTTATAAATGAGTTAGTCAGTGTTTGCCCATTGTAAAATCTTCCCTCTCCCTAATTTCCATTCTGACATTTACCACATGGTTACATCTTTACTGCTGGCAGGTGATGTCTGTGGAAAGAGATGATGCATTATTGACAGTTGGAAACAGCTGTTATTTCCCAATGCAACAGGGCTGACATCACACTGTGGGAGGGGTTTCACCACAATATCAGCCATGCAGAGCCCCTGATGATCCGTGTGAGAAAAGGTAAAGATTTCTCATGGAAAAGGGGGATTTGCTACGGATTGGAATAAAGTTCAATCCTTGGTTACGGTTTCTCTTTAACCTCCCTGGCGGTAAGCCCGAGCTGAGCACGGGCTAAGCCGCGCAGGAGGATTTTTTTTAGGCCCTGCTGGGCCGATTTGCATAATTTTTTTTTTTGTACACGCAGCTAGCACTTTGCTAGCTGTGTGCAGTTTCCGATCGCCGCCGCTCCGCGCTGATTCGCCGCTACCCGCCGCGCCGTCCCCCCAGACCCCTTGCGCAGCCTGGCCTATCAGCGCCAGGCAGCGCTGAGGGGTTGATCGGGACTTCGGATGATGTCACAACGTTGATGACATCCATGATGATCGTCGCCATGGCGACGGAGGAAGCCAAACAGGAAATCCCGGTCTGAACGGGATTTCCTGTTTGCGCTGATCGCCGGAGGCGATCGGAGTTGGTGAGTGGGTGCCACTGCACAGCAGCTATCATGTAGCTAGGGCTAGGCTAGCTACATGATTAAAAAAAAAAAAAAAAATTAAAGTGCTGTGCTGTGAGGTTAACTCTTTCAAGCAGAGAAAGAACAAAAGCATCACAGCATAATTATTCGTGTGCTATGCACTGTACATACACATGTCTATCCCATCATGTTACGTCACTTAAGCTTCCCTTTCTGCCGCCCGGACGTGAAGCTCACGTCCGGGCGGCAGCTCTGCAGCGCTCCCGGGCTTGGGCGCGCTCCCGCCCCCGCGTCCCCGCTGTGTCCCCCGGTAGCCCTGGGATCAGTGAAAGGGAACATGGTTCCCGATCACCGATCCCTTTCCCCCGCAGAAAAACCGAAGCGCTCACCTGTGAGGCTTCGGCTCTTCTGCCCGGACAGATTTCCGCATCCCCCTTGTACTTCCGCTTATTGAGAAGTACAAAGAGGGAAACTAAAAACGAAGGTTGCCATCTTGTGGCCAAATAGTAAAACTGCATCTACACATTTTTTACATTACAATATACACATTTTACATCATTAAAAATTAACTGTTTATGTCCCACACCAAAATATTACCCAAATAAAATTTTTAATGTTAAAAAAAAAAAATTACAATAAAAAAAAAAAGAAAGAAAGACATAAATAGTTACCTAAGGGTCTGAATTTTTAAAATATGCATTTGAAGGGGGGTATACTACAAACATTTTTAAAATTATAATCTTGTAAATAGTGATGGACGCAAAACGGAAACAATGCACCTTTATTTCCAAACAAAATATTGGCGCCATACATTGTGATAGGGACAAAACCTATACATAGGTTTTAATTATGGTAGCGTGGATTATTTTAAAGCTATAATGGCCAAAAACTGAGAAATAATGAATTTTTTCCATTTTTTTCTTATTAATCCTGTTAAAATGCATTTACGGTAAAGTGGCTCTTAGCAAAATCTACCACCCACAGAAAGCCTAATTAGTGGCGGAAAAAACAAGATATAGATCAATACATTTTGATAAGTAGTGATAAAGTTATTAGCGAATGAATGGGAGGTGAAAATTGCTCCGATGCATAAGGTGAAAAATCCCAGCGGGCTGAAATGGTTAGAGGACAACTGAAGGGAGAGGGATATGGAGGCTGCCATTATTTCCTTTTAAACAATACCAGTTTCCTGGCACCCCTGCAGATCTATTTGGCTTCATTAGTGTCTGAATCACACCAGAAACAAGCATCTGGATAATCTTGTCAGATATGACAATAATGTCAGAAACACCTGATCTGCTGCATGCTTATTCAGGGTCTATGGCTAATGCTACGTACACACATGCGACAACGATCGTTCGTTGAGGACGACGAACGAACTTTTAATTGATGAAAGAACAACCTAAGTAAAGTTAGTTTTAAAAGGTGTGTAACGATCTGATCGTTAGAACGAACGTTACATCACGTAAAGCAACTATTGCGCCTGCGCATAAAAATGAGAAGATTCACGGAGAAATTGTGAAATGCGCATGTCAAGCCTTGTACGAACGACCGTTTCCAACGATGTACTACTTTTGCAAACGATCGTCGTTGGTTAGAATCCGCCGAGACAGAACTTTCTTTTGTAGCGATTTGGCTCGTTCGTCGTTTGCCTTAATAGTCGGTGGTTCGTTTTTTGTAACGATCGTCGTTGGTAAAGATCGGGGAACGATCGTTACAAACGACTATAGTCGCATGTGTGTACGCACCTTAAGAGTATTAGAGGCAGAGGATCAGCAGGCTAGCCAGGCAACTGGTATTGCTTAAAAGGAAATAAAAATTACAGCCTCCGTAACCCTCTCGCTTCAGTTGTTCTTTTAAGACTGGGTTCCACTTTTTATTGCTGTATTTTAAAATTGAACACAGAGTTCATGGGGTGTATATACAGTGGGGTATTTAAAAAATAAAAATTACAGCCTCCGTAACCCTCTCGCTTCAGTTGTTCTTTTAAGACTGGGTTCCACTTTTTATTGCTGTATTTTAAAATTGAACACAGAGTTCATGGGGTGTATATACAGTGGGGTATTTACAGTAGTATTAGCTAGGCCGATTTTTAACATTGAGTTTCAAGAAACCAGAAAGCATAATTATCCGGCAGTGAGCTGTAAAACAGAAAGTCAGATACTCACCTAAGTAGAGGGAAGGCTCTGGACCCCATAGAGCCTTTCCGTCCTCTCTCTTTGTCTTCGCTCCCCTGCTGTAGCCCTGTTGAAATTATTCAACCTGCAAGTCGAATATGTCTTTGGTTCTCCTTGAACAGGCTTTGGATGTACTCTCATCCCCAAGTACTTCTGAAGAAGAGCGGATCCGTACTGCACACCTGTGATGTATGGAGTGAGTATCAGGAACTTACCTGTAAGCTCCCGCGATGTGGGCTCCCGTGGTGAGACGCAAGCCGCTCTGTCCACTTTTGCATCTGCACAAGCAGCCCCTAGCAGTGCCGGCGCCATCCTTCCCGACGGGGCTGTGCGACGCTCCTGACAGATTGCGTTCCAACGCTGAAGGGGGATGGGCATTTTGGAGTACACGTCCGTACTATGCCCTAAGGAATAGAGTTGGGCCGAACGGTTCGCCGGCGAACGTGGTTCGCGCGAACGTAGGTGGTTCGCATGCGGGTACCGCACGCGAACCTTTTGCGGAAGAAGTTCGGTTCGCCCCATAATGCACTGAGGGTCAACTTTGACCCTCTACATCACAGTCAGCAGGCCCAGTGTAGCCAATTAGGCTACTCTAGCCCCTGGAGCCCCACCCCCCCCCCTTATATAAGGCAGGCAGCGGCGGCCATTACGGCCACTCGTGTGCCTGCATTAGTGAGAGTAGGGCGAGCTGCTGCAGACTGTCTCTCATAGGGAAAGATTAGTTAGGCTTAACTTCTTCCTGGCTGCATACCTGTTCTGTTCAGTGAGCCCTCAGCCCACTGCATACCTGTACTGTGATCCTGCCACTGCATACCTGTTCAGTGATCCTGCCACTGCATACCTGTTCTGTTCAGTGAGCCCTCAGCCCACTGCATACCTGTACTGTGATCCTGCCACTCCATACCTGTTCAGTGATCCTGCCACTGCATACCTGTTCTGTTCAGTGAGCCCTCAGCCCACTGCATACCTGTACTGTGATCCTGCCACTCCATACCTGTTCAGTGATCCTGCCACTGCATACCTGTTCAGTGATCCTGCCACTGCATACCTGTTCTGTGAACCCGCCACTGTATACCTGTTCTGTTCAGTGGACCCGCCACTGTATACCTGTTCTGTGAACCCGCCACTGTATACCTGTTCTGTTCAGTGGACCCGCCACTGTATACCTGTTCTGTTCAGTGGACCCGCCACTGTATACCTGTTCAGTGAACCCGCCACTGCATACCTGTTGTGTTCAGTGAACCTGCCACTGCATACCTGTTCTGTGAACCCGCCACTGTATACCTGTTCTGTTCAGTGGACCCGCCACTGTATACCTGTTCAGTGAACCCGCCACTGTATACCTGTTCTGTTCAGTGGACCCGCCACTGTATACCTGTTTAGTGAACACGCCACTGCATACCTATTGTGTTCAGTGATCCTGCCATTGCATACCTGTTCTGTGAACCCGCCACTGTATACCTGTTCTGTTCAGTGGACCCGCCACTGTATACCTGTTCTGTGAACCCGCCACTGTATACCTGTTCTGTTCAGTGGACCCGCCACTGTATACCTGTTCTGTTCAGTGGACCCGCCACTGTACACCTGTTCTGTTCAGTGGACCCGCCACTGTATACCTGTTTAGTGAACATGCCACTGCATACCTATTGTGTTCAGTGATCCTGCCACTGCATACCTGTTCTGTGAACCCGCCACTGTATACCTGTTCTGTTCAGTGGACCCGCCACTGTATACCTGTTCAGTGAACCCGCCACTGTATACCTGTTCTGTTCAGTGGACCCGCCACTGTATACCTGTTTAGTGAACACGCCACTGCATACCTATTGTGTTCAGTGATCCTGCCACTGCATACCTGTTCTGTGAACCCGCCACTGTATACCTGTTCTGTTCAGTGGACCCGCCACTGTATACCTGTTCAGTGAACCCGCCACTGTATACCTGTTCTGTTCAGTGGACCCGCCACTGTATACCTGTTTAGTGAACACGCCACTGCATACCTATTGTGTTCAGTGATCCTGCCACTGCATACCTGTTCTGTGAACCCGCCTCTGTATACCTGTTCTGTTCAGTGGACCCGCCACTGTATACCTGTTCTGTGAACCCGCCACTGTATACCTGTTCTGTTCAGTGGACCCGCCACTGTATACCTGTTCTGTTCAGTGGACCCGCCACTGTATACCTGTTCTGTTCAGTGGACCCGCCACTGTATACCTGTTTAGTGAACACGCCACTGCATACCTATTGTGTTCAGTGATCCTGCCACTGCATACCTGTTCTGTGAACCCGCCACTGTATACCTGTTCTGTTCAGTGGACCCGCCACTGTATACCTGTTCAGTGAACCCGCCACTGCATACCTGTTGTGTTCAGTGAACCTGCCACTGTATACCTGTACTGTTCAGTGAACCCACCGCATCAGTGCGCATACCTGTGCAGTTAAGTGAACCCACCTACCTACGTGAGTGCACGCAGTGTGATATACCACTCCGTGCATACCCGATATGGACAAAACAGGTAGAGGAAGAGGTAGTGGCAGAGGCAGAGGAAGGCCACCCGGCAGGTCTGCGTGAGGTCGTGTAAATGTAATTTCGTGTGGACCTGGCCCACAGTACAGTGCTCGGAAGAAGGCACGTCCCATCACCTCCCAAGATTGTCAGGACGTGGTTGAGTATTTAGCGACACAGAACACCTCATCTTGCTCAGCCACCAGCGCTACTACTAGCACCACTTCCGCTGCATTTGACACTTCGCAAGAATTATTTAGTGTTGAAATCACTGATGCACAGCCATTGTTGTTACAGCCAGATGAATTTTCACCAGCTAATATGTCTGAGTTACGCGGCAACACTAAGGATGTAACGTGTCAGGAGGATGAAGGACCTACTGATGGTGCAAGTTTGGATTTGTCTGAGGCAAGCGAAGCTGGGCAGGATGACTACGATGATGACGGTAATAGGGATCCTCTGTATGTTCCCAATAGAGGAGATGAAGAGGGGGACAGTTCAGAGGGGGAGTCAGAGAGTAGTAGGAGGAGAGAAGTTGCTGAAAGAAGCTGGGGCAGCTCTTCGTCAGAAACAGCTGGTGGCAGAGTCCGGCACCATGTATCGCCACCTATGTACAGCCAGCCAACTTGCCCTTCAGCATCAGCTGCTGAGGTCCCCATAGTGCCCACATCCCAGGGTGGCTCAGCGGTGTGGAAATTTTTTAATGTGTGTGCCTCAGATCGGACCAAAGCCATCTGTTCGCTCTGCCAACAAAAATTGAGCCGTGGAAAGGCCAACACTCACGTAGGGACAAGTGCCTTACGAAGGCACCTGGAGAAAAGGCACAAACAGCAATGGGATGGCCACCTGAGCAAAAGCAGCAGCAGCACACAAAAGAAAAGTCACCCTCCTTCTCCTCTTCCTCCTTCAGGTGCATCATCTGCTTCTGCCGCTTTCTCCCTTGCACCTTCACAGGCACCCTCCTCCACTCCGCCTCTGCCCTTGAGCGGTTCCTGCTCCTCTGCCCACAGCAACAGTCAGGTGTCCGTGAAGGAAATGTTTGAGCGGAAGAAGCCACTTTTGGCCAGTCACCCCCTTGCCCGGCGTCTGACAGCTGGCGTGGCGGAACTGTTAGCTCGCCAGCTGTTACCATACCGGCTGGTGGACTCTGAGGCCTTCCGTAAATTTGTGGCCATCGGAACACCGCAGTGGAAGATGCCAGGCCGCACTTATTTTTCGAGAAAGGCCATACCCCAACTGCACCGTGAAGTTGAGAGGCAAGTGGTGTCATCTCTTGCGAAGAGCGTTGGGTCAAGGGTACACCTGACCACGGATGGCTGGTCTGCCAAGCACGGGCAGGGCCGCTACATTACCTACACAGCCCATTGGGTGAACCTGGTGGTGAACGATGGCAAGCAGAAAGCGGCGGACCAAATTGTGACACCTCCACGGCTTGCAGGCAGGCCTCCTGCCACCTCCTCTCCTCCTGCTACATGCTCTTCGCTGTCCTCCTCCTCCTCCTTGGCTGAGTGGCAGTTCTCCTCTCCAGCTACACAGCCCCAGCTCCGCAGGGCCTATGCTGCATGCCAGGTACGACGGTGTCACGCCATCTTAGACATGGCTTGTCTCAAAGCGGAGAGTCACACTGGAGCAGCTCTCCTGGCTGCTCTTAAGAAACAGGTGGATGAGTGGCTGACCCCGCACCACCTGGAGATAGGCAACGTGGTGTGCGACAACGGCAGCAATCTGCTTGCCGCTTTGCATATGGGGAAGCTGACACACATACCCTGCATGGCACATGTCATGAATCTAGTGGTTCAAAGATTTGTGGCAAAGTACCCTGGCTTAGCGGATGTCCTGAAGCAGGCCAGGAAGTTCTGTGGGCATTTGAGGCGCTCTTACACAGCCATGGCACGATTTGCAGAAATTCAGCGTAAAAACAACATGCCGGTGAGACGCCTCATTTGCGATAGCCCCACTCGCTGGAACTCGACCCTGCTCATGTTCTCCCGCCTGCTAGAACAGAAGAAAGCCGTCACCCAGTACCTCTACAACTGGAGTAGAACGACACAGTCTGGGAAGATGGGGATGTTCTGGCCCGACAACTGGACACTGATGAAAAATGCATGCAGGCTCATGCGGCCGTTTGAGGAGGTGACCAACCTGGTGAGCCGCAGTGAGGGCACCATCAGCGACTTAATTCCCTACGCGTACTTCTTGGAGCGTGCTGTGCGTAGAGTGGCGGATGAAGCTGCGAATGAGCGTGACCAGGAACCGTTACGGCAGGAACAGGCATGGGACCAATTTCGATCAGACCCAGCTGTTTCCTCAACACCTGCGGCAGCACAGAGGGGGGAGGAGGAGGAAGAAGAGAGGTCGTGTGCAGAAGACGAGTCAGACTCAGAGGATGATGAGCAAGGTGTTTCTTTGGGGGAGGAGGAGGAGGAGGGGACAGCGGCAGGAGAACAACCGCAGCAGGCGTCGCAGGGGGCTTGTGCTGCTCAACCTTCCCGTGGTATTGTTCGCGGCTGGGGGGAGGAGGTTGACTTACCTGACGTCACTGAGGAAGAGCAAGAGGAGATGGAGGGTACTGGATCCGACTTTGTGCAGATGTCGTCTTTTATGCTGTCCTGCCTGTTGAGGGACCCCCGTATAAAAAACCTCAAGGGGAATGAGCTGTACTGGGTGGCCACACTACTAGACCCTCGGTACAGGCACAAAGTGGCGGACCTGTTACCAACTCACCGGAAGGTGGAAAGGATGCAGCACATGCAGAACCAGCTGTCAACTATGCTTTACAATGCCTTTAAGGGTGATGTGACAGCACAACGCCAGCAAGGTACCACTGCCACTAATCCTCCTCCCGTGTCCACGCAGTCAAAGACAGGACGCTCCAGCGATCTCATGGTGATGTCGGACATGCGGACGTTCTTTAGTCCAACGCCTCGCCGTAGCCCTTCCGGATCCACCCTCCACCAACGCCTGGAACGGCAGGTAGCCGACTACCTGGCCTTAAGTGTGGATGTAGACACTGCTGTGAACAGCGATGAGGAACCCTTGAACTACTGGGTGCGCAGGCTTGACCTGTGGCCAGAGCTGTCCCAATTTGCCATCCAACTTCTCTCCTGCCCTGCCGCAAGCGTCCTGTCAGAAAGGACCTTCAGCGCAGCTGGAGGCATTGTCACAGAGAAGAGAAGTCGCCTAAGTCACAAAAGTGTTAAGTACCTCACCTTTATCAAAATGAATGAGGCATGGATCCCGGAGGGCTGCTGCCCGCCCCAAGACTAAGTCAGTCCCCGCACACAGAGCATCTCTGCCTGCACGCCGTGTGACTGGCTGCCTGGCCTGCCCCAAAAAGACTAAGTCGCTCCCAGTCCCTCCACACAGCATGTCTGCCTGCAGGCCGCTTCACTACCTTCTCCGCCACCACCAACAGGGTCCGGGACTCCAGGCGGATTGCTGAATTTTTTAGGCCGCTGCTAGCAGCGGCCGCTGTAATAATTTTTATGGTGCGTGTACATGACTGCCTAATTTTTCTGGCTGCACTGAGGGCAGCTGCAACAACAAAAGAAAAGGCATGTACATGCGCCCATTCCCCTTCGTGATCATTACCTTGCCGTGGTGAAGGGGCTTGCGTATCACAATGAAGCAATGACCGGCGCCTAGATGAGTGTCTCGGGGGGCACACAAAAGATAATAAGGTCGTTGCTTCATTGTGGTCAGACCAAATTTGATCAGCTGGACAGTCACTGTTCTGTCATTCAGCTACATCAGCCAGGCCGACCATATGGGCTGTAAAGCCACCAAAACCTGCACTCTTGCCATGGTGCGCACCAGTCCAGCACGGCCGTCACTAGTACAAACAGCTGTTTGCGGTGCGTTACACGGTGAGTTTGGTGTGTCAGTGTGAAGCAGTACCTTAATTACACTACCTGATTGATGTATACACATGCAAGATGTTTTAAAGCACTTTAGGCCTGTCATTTAGCATTCAATGTGATTTCTGCCCTTAAAACGCTGCTTTGCGTCAAATCCAGATTTTTCCCGGGGACTTTTGGCGTGTATCCCACTCCGCCATGCCCCCCTCCAGGTGTTAGACCCCTTGAAACATCTTTTCCATCACTTTTGTGGCCAGCATAATTATTTTTTTTTTTCAAAGTTCGCATCCCCATTGAAGTCTATTGCGGTTCGCGAACTTTAACGCGAACCGAACGTTCCGCGAAAGTTCGCGAACCCGGTTCGCGAACCTAAAATCGGAGGTTCGGCCCAACTCTACTAAGGAAATCCATTAAAGCTGGGATGTGCCACATAGGGTGAAGAAAGTGGTGTTAGATTAGGGCATAGGAGCTGAGCTGTGGACACATATCTTGCCAAGCCTGACAGTGAGCTTGTCTGCGGAAGCACTTGGGCATGCGAGGAATCTTCAGAGGAGCCTCAAAGGCACCAATTTTCAAACGGAGGATGGAAGGGGAATGAGATAACAGAGAGAGCACTGGGAAGGCTCTATGGTATCCAGAGGAGCCTTCCCTCTACCCAGGGCCGGTGCTGCCATAGAGGCAAAGGGGGTAATTGCCAACTGGGCCCCAACCTCCGCAGGGGCCCCGCGCCGCCGGCCCTGCTGCTGCTATCACTGGCACTGCTCCCCGGGGACCCTGCAAGTGTAACTGAATCACTAATTACCTGTCACAACGGACGGGCAGTCAGCGGCTGCACATTCTGTGCACTCTAAGGCACTTTATCTCCCTCTTTCTCTATGACCCCGCGCGAGTTTACACATAACTGACAACATGTTTATTATGATTGCCAGGAAAACATTTGTCTTAACTAAGCCTTTGTTAGCATTTCTTGAAGTGAACCTGAACCGAGTAAAATTATTTAAAATAAACACATGCTTTACCTACAAATGAATATTGCATACTTACCTTGCCACAGTTCCTCTCAGAAGTTCACCATTTTCTTCTAACAATGATTCCTTCCAGTTCTGACAACATTTTGTCAGAACGAAAATATATCAGTTGCTGTCAGTTATAACTGAAAAGACAACTGATGTGCAAGGTAATGCCCATGTTTTCCTATGGCTCAAGTGGGAGATATTACAGTTGAACAGTATGCTGACCTGGAAGCCGTTATGGGGTCGGAGAATTCGACGGAAAATTCCACTGATCAGAGTGGACAAACAGGATTCAGGTAAGGAGAAACAGAATACCGAAGCAGCTCTTGGAAAATATATTGGACTAAAAGAGACTGAAAAGCCATCCTACTATAAAGCCAATGCTCAGTGTAGTTTTCCTTCTTAAAACAGGTAGGTATGCATCAGTGGCGGCGCCAGGGGGGTGCTTGGGGGTGCTCAAGCACCCCCTAAATTTGTCCAAGCACCCCCAAAGCACCTCCTGGCGTGAACTGACTTCAGGCGTCTAAGAGATGCCGAGTCAGTTCACAGCGGCAGCCTGAAGCAGCAGAGCAGGGCTACGGTAAGATGGCCCGCCCGAAGCCCTGCTCTGCAGACTTGGAGTCTGCAGTGCAGGGCTTCGGGCGGCCATTTTCCCGTAGCCCTGCTCGCCGGGTAATGCAGGCTGCAGGCAGGAAGTCACGTGGAGGAAGAGGATCGTGGGAGTTGCGCGCCACAAGGAGGTCGGGAGAGGAGGAGATCGGGACAGGAGGTCTTCTGACTGTAGGTGAGTAAATGGGTTTTTCTTTTCTTTTTCAGGTGGTGTTGCTGATTGTGGTCAGAACTGCTGAGCATTGTGCATATTGGGGTCAGATCTGCTGAGGATTGTGCATATTGGGGTCAGAAGTGCTGAGCATTGTGCGTATTGGGTTCAGAACTGCTGAGCATTGTGCATATTGGGGTCAGATCTGCTGACCATTGTGCATATTGGGTTCAGAACTGCTGATCATTGTGCATATTGTGGTCAGATCTGCTGACCATTGTGCATATTGGGGTCAGATCTGCTGAGCATTGTGCATATTGGGGTCAGATCTGCTGAGCATTGTGCATATTGTGGTCAGATCTGCTGAGGATTGTACATATTGGGGTCATATCTGATAACGGTTGTGCATATAGAGGTCATATCTGATAACGGTTGTGCATATTGGGTTCATATCTGATAACGGTTGTGCATATTGGGGTCATATCTGATAACGGTTGTGCATATTCGGGTCATATCTGATAATGGTTGTGCATATTTGGGTCATATCTGATAACGATTGTGCATATTGGGGTCATATCTGCTAGCGGTTGTGCATATTGGGGTCATATCTGATAACGATTGTGCATATTGGGGTCATATCTGCTAACGGTTGTGCATATTGGGGTCATATCTGCTAACGGTTGTGCATATTGGGGTCATATCTGCTAACGGTTGTGCATATTGGGGTCATATCTGATAACGATTGTGCATATTGAGGTCATATCTGATAACGATTGTGCATATTGAGGTCATATCTGATAACGATTGTGCATATTGGGGTCATATCTAATAACGATTGTGCATATTGGGGTAATATCTGATAACGATTGTGCATATTGGGGTCATATCTGATAACGATTGTGCATATTGGGGTCATATCTGATAACGATTGTGGATATTGGGGTCATATCTGATAACGATTGTGCATATTGGGGTCATAGCTGATACGATTGTGCATATTGGGGTCATAGCTGATAACGATTGTGCATATTGGGGTCATAGCTGATAACGATTGTGCATATTGGGGTGGCTGGATAGTGTACTGGTTAAGGGCTCTGCCTTTGACATGGGAGACCAGGGTTCGAATCCTGGCTAGGTCAAGTACCTATTCAGTAAGGAGTTCAAGGCAATACTCCCTAACACTGCAGGGTGGCCTCTTGAGCGCGTCCCAGTGGCTGCAGCTCTTGAGCGCTTTGAGTCCGACAGGAGAAAAGCGCTATACAAATGTTCGGATTATTATTATTATAGCTGATAACGATTGTGCATATTGGGGTCATAGCTGATAACGATTGTGCATATTGGGGTCATAGCTGATAACGATTGTGCATATTATGGTCATAGATGATAACGATTGTGCATATTGGGGTCATATCTGATAACGGTTGTGCATATTGGGGTTGTTGAATGTGTTTTTTTGTTCAAATCTGCTCACATCACATTACGTGTATTTTCTTGGGAAAACCTGCACAATTATGTGAATTTTCTGAGGAAAGGGTCACCAAAACTTGGGCCCTCTGTCTTTGCGTTGCACTTTTAAAGGGAACCCGACGTGAAAATAATATTGAGGCTGCCATATTTATCTCCTTTTAAGCAATACCAGCTGCCTGGCTGCCATGTTGGTCCTCTGCCTCTAATTCTTTCAACCATAGACCCTGAACAAGCATGCAGCAGGTCAGGGGTTTCTGACAATATTGTCAGAACTGACAAGATTAGCTGCATGCTTGTTTCTGGTGTAATTCAGTTCACTACTGCAGCCAAATAGATCAGCAGGGCTGCCAGGCAACTAGAATTGTTTAAAAGGAAATAAATATGGCAGCCACCATATCACTCTCACCCTGGGTTCACTTTAAATTACAGTTAGCCCCGCCCTCATCCGGTCATGACCATGCGCTCCGCAGGCTGTAGCCACACCCATTTTTTGCACCGGCGCGCTTAGCGCGCCGCAGGTTGTCAGCTACCCCAGGAATTGGTCCAGCACCTGCATAGCACCCCCTAAAAAAAATTCCTGGAGCCGCCACTGGTGTGTAAGTTTATTTTGACTTTTAATTTTCAGTTCAGGTTCGCTTGCTAATCTGATCATAAAGTCACATTCAGAACTTCTTGGATGCGTCAGGGATACAGTTGGCGATTCTATTCTTTGAACAGAACGCATATCCCTTTTGTTGAAGACATGACAGAGGTCCTATTGCACAGGCTGGACAGTGTACTGGTTAAAGGGGTTCAGTGGATCATTAAAAAAAAACAAAAAACTGACACTTACCTGGGGCATCCAGCACCGTCCTCCTACGATCCTCCGTTCCCCGCCACCAGCACCAGTCAATTATTCGTCTAACTAGACGAATCGTGCTCGCTCTCGTTACCGTCTCCAGCAGCTTGCTGCACAGTATGAGGTTTTCTCGTACTGTGTCTGCGCAGTAAGCTCCCGGAGACGCGAGCGGGAGTGAGCACGACCACGGCCACGCAGCTGCAGTTGTGTCAGAGGAATAATTGGCGGAGAACGAAGGATCGTAGGAGGAAACGCGGGACATGACGGCTGCAGGGGGCTGATAGAAGCCACAGGTAAGTGTCAGTTTTGTTTTTTTTATGATCCACACAACCCCTTTAACCATTTATGCCTCCTGGACGTAGTACCTACGTCCAGGAGGCCACGTGCGCGTCCGCGCGCTCCCGCGGCCGATCGCGCGCGTGCACGCGCACTCCCGGCCACGGATTCGGTAGCCCAGGAATCAATGTATCGGGCTATGGTGCCCAATCACTGATTCCTCTCCCCCGCTGAAAAAGCGACAGCTTCTCTCGGAAGCTACGCTTTTTCTGAAGCTCTGTCCCTCTAAGCGTACATTGTACGCTTAGAGTGACGTCATGTAAACAAACTCAAGATTGCCATCTTGTGGCCAAAAAGTAAAACTACAAGTAACAGTAAAAAAACATTGCAATACACAAATATTTCCCCAAATAAAACACTATTTATATCCCACCCTCCCAAAAATGCCCACATAAAATGTTTAATAAAAAAAAAAAAAAAACATAACAATTAAAAAAAAACAACACATAAATATTTACCTAAAACACATAAAAATTTATTTAATTTTAAATATTTAAGGGTCTAAACTTTTTAAATATCTATGTAAAGATGAAATATTTCTCTCTATTTTTTTTTTATAAGCTTGTAAATAGTGATGGATGCAAAACGGAAAAAATGCTCTTTTATTTCCAAATAAAATATTGTCGCGATACATTGTGATAGGTAGCAAAGAGAGAGGGTCCGCTCGTGTCCTTAAATGAATCCTTTATTGTAACATATCCAAGATCAACACCAAATCACGCATCAGCAGCTGACATGTTTCAGACCTACTGGTCCTTAATCATAGCTAAAGTGAAGGTGACACAAAGTACCCATATATACCCACCCCCTGTGAGGGGGGGCGGCCCTGAATGTCAGGGATACGCCCTCAAACTCCACAGATAGGAGGGGATATTTACAAAAGCCCATGGGTATGGGGTTGCAAGAGTAAAAATATAATCGGAGGGTCAAAACAATCTGTTTATATCGCAAGACCCCTCAAATAACAGCCCCAATCAAATATTATATAAAAAATATTGAATAAAATCAACTATACATACAGGTACAAATTTTAAGAGAAAGAAAAAGGAGCGGGCTCATGAGCAATGTTATGTAATCAGAGTTAAATCCCATCGGGAATTCAGACCTTGAGGGAGCCTCGTACCCAACCTAAAAATCCACAAGGCCTCACGGCTTTTCAACCGTTTGGATGCATCACCACCCCTCACATTCCATGAAATCCTTTCTAGGCCATGAAAAGAGAAAGAGGACATGTCGCCCTGATGTACTTGGCGAAAATGCTTCGCCACATGCGACACATTTGAACTCAACCACCCAGGGCCGCAGTAATGTTCTCCAATCCTGGCACGCAGAGGTCTGGTGGTGCACCCCACATATTGCAGGGCACAAGCGCTGCAAGTTACCAGATATATAACGTAACGGGTGCCACAGTTGATAAACTGTTTTATGGGAAATCTGCGACCATTAGAGGTAGAGATAGCCTCCTGGGTCCGGGTATGGACATTACAGTAATGACAGGTCCTAACACCACAGCGGTAAGAACCTATGGTGTTAAGCCAGGTGGGGACCCTCGGCCTAGAGTTGTAGAGACTTGGGGATAAGGATTGGGCCAGGGTGGGGGCACGCCTACTAGCAAATCTTACCCCCTGCTGCAGGACACCACGTAGATCCTCATCTCCCTCTAGAATAGGGAGATATTTTTTCAGAATCGAAACAATCTTGTTATACTCAACACTATATGTTGTCACGAATGTGGGTTTAGGATTGTTTCTGGTGTCACTCCGACCAACACCCTCCAAAAGTAGGTCTCTACCCCTAGAGTTGGCCCGCATTTTGCCCCTCCTAATCATCCATTCTGGGTACCCCCTTTCCCGCAGTCTCCCCTCCACCTTCTCAAACTCATCACCGAGCCAAGCTGCCTCCGAGCAGTTGCGGCGGGCTCTAATGAATTCCCCAACGGGGACCCCGCGAATAGTATGCATTGGATGACAGCTAGTGGCTCGGAGGGTGGTATTCCCGCTACAGGATTTCCGGTACGTTTTAGTCTGTACTGTCCCTCTAATAGGGTCACCCACCAAGGTAATATCTAAATAGTCAATGGAAGTAGCATGCCAACTGGAGGTAAACTGTAGATTGAGAGCATTGGAGTTGAGATAACTCAAGAAAGCGGGGATGTCACTAGGTGCCCCCCTCCACACCAGGAGAAGGTCATCGATGTACCTCCCGTACCACGCAACACCCCCCAGAAGGCGGCTCCCACCCCCAAAGACGTAGCGCTCCTCCCACCACCCCATATAGAGGTTGGCCAGGGACGGGGAAAACTTGGCCCCCATGGAAGCGCCACGCCTCTGGAGGTAGAAGCCGCCATCGAACATGAAGTAATTGCGGGCCAGGAGGTACTCGACAGCCAAACAAATGAAGGTCCGAAGATCTTCGGAGTAGGCAGAGTATCTATTTAGATGGTATCTAATAGCTTCTATGGCGGGACCATGAGGTATACATGAGTAAAGGGCCCTGACATCAATAGTGATCCAAGTATAATACTCCCTCCAGGTGAAACCCCCCAAACTAGAAAGGAGATGTTTGGTATCCCTGATAAAACCCGGGAGACGTCTCACCAGTGGTTGGAGCAAAGAATCAACCCACTCGCTCAGGCGCTCCCCCAGAGACCCAATGCCAGCCACAATGGGCCTGCCCTCCGGGGGAACGCCCGGTTTGTGGATCTTCGGAAGATGGTGGAAAATCGGGGTGACCGGATGAGCCACACCCAAATAGTCCACCACCCTCTGATCCAAGACACCCAGACCACGACCAAAAGATAGTAAGTCCATAAGCTCCTTCTGAAAGGGCACCCTGGGATCCCCTCCCAGTCTCTGGTAGACAGTGGGGTCACCTAATTGCCTCAGTGCCTCGGTCCTATAACTGTCACTATCGAGTACGACAACAGCCCCCCCCTTATCAGCATTCCGAATAACAATATTCGAGTTATTTTTAAGTTCAAAGAGGGCCTGCCGCTCCCGATGTGACAGATTGGATCTACCAGGTGAACGACTACTCTCTAGTTCAACCAGGTCCCTTTCCACCAACTCCTGGAAGGTCTCCACATGGTGGGTTCTGCTGGTTAAAGGATAGAAATCTGGATTGCGGGTCTGGATTGGCTTAACATCATCAAGGGAGATTATTCCAGTGCTATCAGATGCCAGATGATCCAAAGCCCATCTAGCACTAGTCTCATCAAAATCCCCAATATCAGTAATGCCACTCACAGTCCCCTGTTCACCAGCTCTATCCATGTTCCGATCTGAAAAATGCTTCCGTAATAAAAGGCTCCGTACGAACCTATTCACATCTATGATAGTGTCAAATACATCCATGTGATTGGTCGGTGCAAATGAAAGACCCTTACCCAAAACTCGCTCCTCCACCTCAGAAAGCACATGGCGGGAGAGATTAACCACACTGCACACCTCATCTCCCCCCAATATAGACCTATGGGTTCTGTGTTTTAAACCTGCTCGTCTGGTCTTCCTTCTCCTCCCCTCCTGCCCTTCCTGCGGCCCTTCCTCTGTCTCCTGTAATAAGTGGCCCGGCCTAAGGCGTTTTTTGAAGGCCCTGATGTAATGGCAGCTTGTGTGGAGGTACTGTCTCCAACTGACTCAGGAGTGTCCGAAAACTCCGAGGCCTCAGGTGAGCTAAAGCTTACTCGTCTGTTCTGCTGTCTATAGGGTCTACGTAAGATGGGTCTTGGTGATTTAGGGGACCTAGCCATAGACTCCCACCTTCCCCACTCATAAACAACATTCGATTTGTAATCTCCCACATCTCTTAAATATTTAGATCTTTTTGTTTCAGTAATGATGGATTCTAACTTGGTGATGTTATCCTGCAACCTCTTATTCAGGATATCAAACTGTTCAAGATTTCTAAATTTCACAATATTACTTTTCAGATCTGTGATTTTGACATTCAAATCAACAAGTTTTTCTTCCTCATAGGAAATAATTAATCTCATCAGGGCCAAGGAACAGTCCGTTAAGATGACATTCCACTCCATAGTAAATTGATCAGAATAGACTGTGGTCGGCATTGTGATAGGGACATAATTTAAACGGTGAAATAACCGTGAAATAACCGTGACATATGGGCAAATACAATACGTGGGTTTTAATTATGGAGGCATGTTTTATTTTAAAACTATAATGGCCAAAAACTGACAAATAATGAATTTTTTCAATTTTTTTCTTATTTTTACTGTTAAAATGCATTTACAGTAAGGTAGCTCTTAGCAAAATGTACCCCCCCCCCCAAAGAAAGCCTAATTGGTGGCGGAAAAAACAAGATATAGATCAGTTCATTGTGATAAGTAGTGATAAAGTTATAGGCTAATGAATGGGAGGTGAACATTGCTCGGATGCATAAAGTGAAAACGACTGAAGGCTGAACTGGTTAAAGAGAAACTCCAACCTAGAATTGAACTTTATCCCAATCAGTAGCTGATACCCTCTTTTACATGAGAAATATAATGCCTTTCACAAACAGACCATCAGGGGGCGCTGTATGACTGATTTTGTGCTGGAACCCCTCCCACAAGAAGCTCTGGGACCGCGGTACTTTTGGCAGTTTGTTACAATGTAACAAGGTTCACAGACAGGAAATAGCTGTTTACAGCTGTCTCTAACAGCCAAAACAGCTAGGAGCAGCTACATAACCTGCCCACAGTAAAAATGTCACCATGTAATAAATGTCAGAATGTAAATCGGGGAGAGGAAAGATTTTACAATGAGCAAACACTGACTAAATCATTTATACATAATTATGGTAAAAATGAAGCACTTTTTTTTACTACATTATTTTCACTGGAGTTCCTCTTTAAAGGGACACTTAAGTCTATCAAAAAAAAATTCGTTTTACTCACCTGGGGCTTCCACCCACCCCCTGCAGCTGTCCGGTGCCCACGCAGTCTCGCTCCGATGCTCCTGTCCCCCGCCGGCAGCCACTTCAGTTTTCGGCGACAGACACCGACAGGCCTGGGAACGCGAGAGATTCTTCGCGTTCCTGGCCGCAATAGCGCCCTCTATACTGCTATTGCGGCCAGGAACGAGAAGAGTCACTCGCGTTCCCAGCCTGTCGCCAAAATTGGAAGTGGCTGCCGGTTTCTGAGACAGCAGACCAGGGTTCGCATCTCACCCTATTCAGTAAGCCTGCACCTATTCAGTAAGGAGACCCTGGGCAAGACTCCCTAACACGGCTACTGCCTTTGAGTGCATCCTAGTGGCTGTAGCTCTGGCGCTTTGAATCTGCCAGGAGAAAAGCACAATATAAATGTTATCGTGTCTATTTTCTAAAAGCAGTTCATCTTTATGTGTGTCTTTGTGTTTTTTTCTGTTGACTTTCTTGTCATCGCAAATTTACACTTCCTTTCTTGTAATCAAGTAACGCAACTGTTACGGGCTTTTTTTTTTCCCTACTTAATGAATATAATTTGTTACCTCGGAAAAAAAGTACACATGATTAACTAATACAGCACACCTGCTGTGAAATATAAATCAATTACACTGTCCCCAGACAGTTGTTCTGACTATAAAAAGGTAGAACCGGCATTCTCGCCACGGAGCAGCTGGAAGGTATACAATGAAAACACATTTTCCTGGGGTTATTTATTAGGTGCTGAGCATTTATTATCTCAATGACATGTTTAATGAAAATTTAAGGTGCTGCTTTACTGAATAGTGCTATTCTGTGTGTGTGGACTGTTGGGATTAGATTAATAAGAAAAGCAAATGCATACAGTAGTCTTATGTATTCAATACTGCTCACTAACAAGAACACAAAATCATTTCTCTAGTCTCTGTAAATGCCATGCAATAAATCACTTGCTATAATTATAGAAAAAAAAACACAAAATAGTGCCATATACTTCAACAAAAATGATGTCCCTTGCCTTTAATTTTAAACTAATATTATTATTGTTTTTGCTGTAATTATCAGTAATCTTAGGAGTTTGCTAATTTTTGAAATTGGGTTTCAGTTGCGTTTCAGTTTCTTTTTTTCTTTTTAAAGCACAAGGGTCAGCCATACTATTCTAGTATAAATGAGTAGATACATACTTGTTCTACATACATAACTATGTATTATACTGTCCATGTTTTGATTTGAGTGAATTCTGTATAGAAAATAAAACAGTTCCAGGAATTTTCCGTCTTTACTGCCTCTGACTGAAGCCAATCCTGATTTAATTTCCTCCCTTACTCTTTTCGTTCTCCTTTGCCTTAAAGAGACACTGAAGCGAAAAAATATATATATGATATAATGAATTGGTTGTGTACCATGAATAATTACTAGAAGATTAGCAGCAAAGAAAATATTCTCATATTTTTATTTTCAGGTATATAGTGTGTTTTCTAACATTGCATCATTCTATAATATAAATGTCAAAGAAAAAAGCGGGTTGGCACTACTTTATGAGCGGGTGCTCTGCAGTGGTCCTTCACTGATCCCTCTTCCAGCTGAGCGTGCTCTGGTGACAAGATATGTATTGTGGCATGAAGACAGAACATGAAGAAAACCGGCACTGCTGCAAGCTGACTTTAATAAAGCATCAGGTTGTGGTACAAAATTATGCAGTGTGGCAAATCGCGGTGCTGCAACAGTACAATAGTATAAACATTCAGAAGGGATACCTTGTGGTGTGGTGGGTGCCGGGTGGTTCTATGCCTGACGGCCGTTTCGCGCACGTCTGCGCATCTACGGAGGCTACCTCCGTAGATGCGCAGACGTGCGCGAAACGGCCGTCAGGCATAGAACCACCCGGCACCCACCACACCACAAGGTATCCCTTCTGAATGTTTATACTATTGTACTGTTGCAGCACCACGATTTGCCACACTGCATAATTTTGTACCACAACCTGATGCTTTATTAAAGTCAGCTTGCAGCAGTGCCGGTTTTCTTCATGTTCTGTCTTCATGTCATTCTATAATATGTGCACATTACACAACACTCAGCATTCAAAATGGGTCTTTCAGAGCAGTCTGTGAACTAATGACCTCTCCTCTGGCAGATAAAAAGAAAACTGTTCACTTACAGTTGAGATAATAAAAGTCAGAAGACAGCCCTCTCCACGACTTTGAAAAGTCGTAGAGATGAATGGCTTTTTTGCATAGAGATAACAACTGGAGTTTCTTAACTCTTCCTGTACTGGAAACAATTACACTGATGTATCTGATCTTAATGTTTTATTTCTTAGCTGTGCTACACATACAAATCAAAATATCATAATTTTTTTTCCGCTTCAGTGTCTCTTTAAATGGTGTATGCAGAACTACACTGTCATATCTAGCTTGCTCCGTAAACACATGTGAACACAGCATAGATCGTATTACAGCAGCTTCTGCAGAGGGGTGAGGTGTATTTCCCTTCTCAGCCCTGTGTTATACTGAACTGCCCTCAGCCAATCAGCAAAGAGCAGGAATACGGGAGGGAAGTGAACAGTAGATAACAAGGCTTTTTTTATTTTTTTTTTATTTTTTATTACAGCTTCCTTCACTCTGACAATGTATGAGAAAAGCGTAGGGGGGGGGGGGGGGGGGGGGTTGGAAACTGAGATAAAACGTATTACAGCAGACCCATTTATGATTATATTGGAATGCTTGCAATGCAGGGTCATGATCTACTACTTAATGAACTCAGAGCATTGAGTAATTGGAATTGTATTTTTTGGCTGACAGTCCCTCCTTAAAAGAGGAACCATAATGACATATAGCTGAAGCCTATAGTAGAATCCCACTTTTACGTTAAACATCCTGGTTTCAGCACCAGAAACACTTCCTATAGCTATGCGTTGCTGTATATTGGTATGTAGCCCTGCCCTTCCACTGAGGCTTACCCTAAGCTGTTTATTATGCAGAATTCTTTTCCCATAACATTGTGGGGGACCAGCTATGTTTTTATATTAGCTTAAAGAGTACCTAAAGCCAAATATACAGTGCCTGTAATGACAGGCTTAGTCTGAATGATGGAGGTTTGGGGAGGTTATCGCAGGGTTAAATACTCACCTTTCCTGATGTCTCCCCTCCCCAGGCAGGTGACCGTTATGCCTCCTTCTCAGAACAGGCTGGCGATTTTTTTTCAGACTCGTCACGTCCACCTGTGTGGCTATGACCCGCCCCCAGCTCAGCAGCTAGTGATTGCAACTGATTGCTATGGGCAGCAGCCGTTACAGGGGTCCATGAATCTTAAAGGAATACTATCGATGTATGCATTTATTTTTAAATGCTGTATGTTGTAGCACACATTAGGACAAGTACTAGGAGCAATTTGATTCCTCACACAGCTGTTCCTCTCAGCTGTAAAATCCTCCGTCAGTTTTGGCATCAGTGTTCGATACAAAATGTATCTAATACTGAACTCCTAGAGGACTAGACCATGTCTCTGCAAAGGGGAGTTGCTATCAACTCCTCAGTTTATTGTTTAATTATCACCTTGCTGAAAGAATCTTGTTGATATGGTGGTAAGGGGTTAAAGATTCTAGCAATGTGTGTTTATTATCTTTGCTTCCTCTTTACTGATAAAGATACTAATAATGCTAATTGTAGAAAGTGGTCTGCCCCTCTCAGCAGCTTGTAAAGTGGATGCAGCCTGAGGTGAATCACCTCAAGCAGGCAGCCAGTCTGAGTGTAAACACAGCCTATTGTTATAGCTAGCAATATTCCAGCTCATTTAGTTACCTGTTACCACCTCAGATCAGCCTATTTCTCCTCATGTCTGCTGCATGCTGTGAGTGACACAGTGAAATATATTTGTGAGCTGTGTGACAGAGTAACCAAGCAGCTCAGGGTGACCTGTGTGAGAAATGAATTTTTAAGCAAGGATAGCGACAGAGAGACCTGGGTGAATAAATAAAGTGCCCCTAGCACTAGTGGTAATGTGTACACTAATATAGAGTATTAAAAAAAAAGTCGTTTCAATAATGCCGCTACCAGTTCTGCACTGTGGCTGACCTTTTGGAGCAGCTCAGGTCTCAGTTTTTATGGTAACAGCCAATCAGAACAGCTTCATGAATGGAGCTCTTTGACTGGCTGCCAGGGTCATGTGACTGTTTGATCATACGGGTGTGAATGTATCCATTTCTAGAATGGTAAAAAGAAAGGTAAAGTATGTACCGCTAAGTGAAAATATTTCTAATTTTTAAGTAAAGTACAAAATAAAAATTAAATCAACTGAAGTAAAAATTAATAAACAAACAACAATTAAAATTAAAAAATATAATAAAAAATTAAAAATTTCCAAAGGTACCTCATTTAAAGAACTTTATAGATAAATACGTTTTCCTGTCCAGTAGTGTAAATATTTAGAGGTATTACCAGCGATTACATTTACTAATGTGTGCCCCAAAAAGCATTACTATTAAAACTATACTCATTATGCGGGGCAACTTTACTAACTTGCATTGTTCACAACACCCAAATGTTTGATACCTTAGAAATTGAGAGGAACAGGACACTGCGTTTAACCCATTTTAGTAATAAATTATACTGTGACAAATTTTAATTGGAGAATATGAAAATCAAATCCCTTGTTTATCATGCCTTGTTTTCTCTGAAAATTAAGCATGTGCGGCTTTTGCCTTAATACTTATTGTAGTTCACGAGTTACTGGCATTTGAACGTAAGTATGTTTTAAGTACAGATGAGGTAGGGACTTAAGGTTCATTCTTAAAGAGAACCTGTACTGAGTAAAATTATTTAAAATAAACACATGAGGTAACTTCAAATGAACAATACATAGTTACCTTGCCATCAGTTCCTCTCAGAAGCTCACCATTTTCTTCTTACAGTGATCCCTTCCAGTTCTGACAACATTTTGTCAGAACTGAAATACATCAGTTGCTGTCAGTTATATATCAGTTGCTGTCAGTTACAGCTGAGAGGAGAACTGATGTGTCCATGTTTCCCTATGGCTCAAGTGGGCGGTGTTACAGTTTAACTGTGTGCTGACTAGGAAGCTGTTATGGGTAATAGCCATTTTCAAAATGGAGGACGGAGAATTCCATTGATTACAGTGGAAAAACAGGACACAGGAGAGGAAAAATAGATTGAGGAGTGGACTACACAGGAGGTAAGTATGACTTGTGTATGTTTATTTTGACTTTTAATGTTCAGTTCAGGTTTTCTTTAACCTGAATCCATTCTTACATTGAAACACTATGCCATTTCTGTCCCCTGTACCTGTACCTCCTCTATGCACTGATTATAATACATTGCTGTTGTTCGTAAATTGTGTTTTGCCGTTGTGATATCTGGTGACTTGTGTATTGCGGTTCATCTGATATCTAGAGCAGCAAGTGTCAGTTTTTAAACTTATATTTTTTTTTCTTTCCCTCAAGTTTGCTTAGCAGCAGACAGGCAATTAACTAGGGGGAGGGATTAGCTGTAACACAGGTGATAAATTAAACAGGAAGTGTAGGCCGAAGCCCTAATTGTGGTGTAAACTCATTCCCACAGAATCAAAGTTTGCATGTTCACGCTATTTGCTCGGCAAGTCGTTCATTAGGTTGGGTGTTCATAAGTCGAGGACTCCCTGTACTGCAAAAAGAGACAATTTGCTCTCTTCAAGGTATTAAAAGCCTTTATCATAAAGCGGTTAAAGAGACACTTTTTTCACTGCTTTAATTTCAAATGCCCCTTGAGATCAGTGAAACTTGCTATTTATTTTAAGAATCTCTTGAAATTGAATAGGGTTCGAAGAAAACACAAGCATAAGCCCTTATTCAATACTTTCCTCCTGAGTTTTCTCGCAAGGAATGTTTACACTCCTTTCTTTTCAATGCAACTTTTTTTTTTTTTTTTTAAACAAAACCAAGTTGATTAAAACATAACCAAAAAACAAGGCAGGCGTATTGGAATACAAATAATTTAAACGGACTTTGTAAGTGAAGTTATTACAGAGCATGACAGCGTCTTGGCATTATGAATGTTGGAGGAAATTTTCATTTTTTACATATTCCTTTTCCAATAAAGCATTTATAGTGTGCCAGTAGGACTATAATGGCCTTCAATTTGTTGTGAGCAGTTTGCTGGGTAGAGAGACATATCACCACACACAAGATCAAGAGTAAAGGAATCATACACCTTGGATAAGTAGATGAAGATTAGCTTGGTTTATATGGGCCCAATGTATTGCCTATGATGAGTATTTAGGGCAGGTCAGGAAGTGTTTGGGCTTCAAGAGAAGAGACAGAACATTTATATCGTGATTTTCTACTGGTAGACTACAAGCGCCAGAGCTGCAGTCGCTATGGCGCAGTGTTAGGGAGTCTTGCCCAAAGTCTCCTGACTGAATAGGTGTTGGCTTACTGAACAGGAAGATT